>NC_063336.1:45173616-45239158 GCF_021869965.1 Rhincodon typus
CTAAATACAAGCAGCTGAATGATATGCTCCTGTGCTAAATACAAGCAAGATTCCAATCGAGGTAAGCAGTAAGTACCAGCTGGAGCTCACAGGATAACAGATCTTTCTCATTCTTTGTTCATACAGAGATACTATTGCCCTCACAAAATGATAATAAATGATGGTCCCACTGCACAACCCCTCCCCACACCAATGATCACAGCCAGGCATGTCTTATGTTTTTCGTCAAAACGACCGACTTCTTCAGTAACTGCCTCTCTTTCTGTTGTCAATTGGAAATTCTCACCTCTGTTGATATGTCAAGGGCCTCCCATTTACCTCCAACCTCTGACCCACCCACGAGGTGACAAGCTAATACTGGCAGCTCAGAGTTGGTGTCATTGCATTGCCTAACTGTTTATTTTTTGTGGTGGTGTGAAGTCCGCTGACCATGTGTAATTTGGTTGTGGGCCACTGCACCTGTTCAAAAAATCTTTAGCTGTGCGTTTGGTTGCACTTCAGCCCCACGCTCCTGCCCCTTGGGCATTCGGTGAGGAGGATAGTGGGCAAGTTAGAAGACCTCCTTCTAGGTCTACACCTGGGCCCGGCGAAAGTGGATTAACAAGTCCAGGCAGCAGGCTTTGGAGGGGGTCTTAGTTCCTAACTGTCTGCCTCTCTTCTGCAGCTATGTTTGTGCATGGGTGTCCTTGTAGATGGAGTAGGCAGTGTCCACCTATACCCTCAATGCCTTTAGAGAAAGCAGAGCACCACAGGGGGATAAAGTCCCTTAACTTTCTTTCCAAATCCATTTTGATTTAATCCCCTGCCTCTTTCTTTACCTTTTCCCTCACCTTTGGTGGTATTGCCTTGCCCCTGCTGGGCTTGGACATGAATTGATTAATTGCAGCTCAGGTGCTAGTGTTGGTGGATGATAAGTATCATGGGGTTCTCCTGTGGTGCAGTGGTAATGTCTCTACAACTGGACCGGGAGGCCTGGGTTCAAGTGCCAACCACTCCAGAGGTATGTAATAACATCTCTGAATAGGTTAATTAGAAAAATAGGTTAAAAAAATGAAAAGTATCATGGGGCCTCTTGTGGTACAGTGATAGTGTCCGTAACGCTGGACTGGAAGGCCTGGATTCAAGTCCCACCTGCCCCAAAGACATGTAATAACGTCTCTGAGCAGGTTGATTATAAAAAAAAATTAGGTGAAAAGTTATCACGGGTAATTTGATGATGGGAAAAAATGTTCAGTTATGTATAATAACACTTCTGGATGTAAAAACAAATTCTGGCAGCAGGGCTCTTGTGCAGCAATGGTAGTGCCCCTAACTCTGAGTCAGAACACCTATGGTCAAGTCCTAGCTGATCCAAGGGTACATAATAACACCTCTTAATAAGTTGATTAGAAATATCTGAGAATACTGGCAGGGTGGCCTGATTTTGTTTTGCTTTGTAATTTGGTTTACTTAATGAAACCATTGCTGATTGTTGGAAAAACCCAGCTGGTTCACTGATGTCCATTAGAGAAGGATATCAGCCATCTTTACCCAGTCTGGCCTACATGTAGCTCCAGACGCGTAGTAATGTGGTTGGCTCTTAACTGCCCTCGAGACAATTAGAGATTGGCAATAAATACTGGCCTGGCCAGTGATGTCCATATTCCATGAATGAATTAAAAACACATGTCTGGAACACACTGTGTAGATTATCAGTCTAGAACTTCCTAAATTCAACTTCCTAAACTAAGGCTAAAATTCCAGCAGCCCAATGTGTCTTTTCCCATTTTGGTGTCACTGTCTACACTTTTGATCCATTTCTTTAAGAATTCAATGCTGATTATGTTAAATTTCAATTTATTTTTATGTGTGGGAGTATTCAAAACACAATATGTTGCTTAAATCAAAGTAACACTACTTCTGTAATGATATTTTCTTTTGTTAGATTTCATCACTGTTTCATATGATGGGTTTTATCTTCATGCAAAAAAAATGAAAACAAGTGTGAGAACAAAGCTACAGAACTGCATGATTGTATTACAAGTAGTCCTATCTCTAGTTGTAGAGGTAATAGATGAAAAGATGAAAGAAGCCAAGATAAAAGGACTCACTGTGCTCACTTAGTCTGACTGTAAAGGCAAATGCTACTTTATGAAAAAGAAACATTGGTGGAGAAATAAACAGGGCTATCATTGTTGGGGAAGATACAACAACAAGATATCCCAAGACGTTCCTCAAAATTTGATTTTTAAAATTCTTTCAGGGGATGTAGATATCGCTGGTGAGGCCCTGTAAGACACCTGCTGAATGTTTTCTCATTAGACAACTAGATGAACATATAGCAGTCGCACAATGGTGGAGCCAGATAAGATGTCTGAGAAGGTGGAAGGACAAAGTCACAGAGAGATTTCAGAACAAATTTGAGAATTTAAAAAATCAACATGTTGCTGGAGTGGGCATGCTAAATAAACACTAGCAAGGAGTACATTGGATTAGTTGAGTAACAAAGGCAAAGATGAGAGATTAAGCAATGCATGAACTGAGATCAGGTAGACATCCATCTTGTAGAGGTGGAAATAGAAGTCTTTAATGATAAACAGAAATAGAAAAGATCAGCAGGTTTGGCAGCATCTGTGGAGAGAAATCAGAGTTAACTTTTCTGGTCAAGTAACCCTTCCTCAGAACTGATGGTGGCTAGGAAAATGTCAGTTTATATGCAGAAGATGGGGGGGCAGTGGAGGGGATAAGGAGTAAATGATAGGTGGGGGCTGTTAGTGCCTAACAATGGGTTGTGTGTTACAGCGAACTATGTGTTAACAAGGCCTGATCTGTGGGGTTGGGATAAGGACATGGGAAAGCTATTACACACAACCCATTGTTAGCCACAACAGTCCCCATTAATAGCTATTCACTCTTCTAGCCAGATTGTTATCCACTCCTTTGTCTGTCCAACTGTCTCTTTGGGCTGTATCCCCACCTACTGTTTAGTCCTTAACCCCTCCCCCACTCTGTCTTCTGCGTATAGACTCCCATTTCCTAGCTACCATCAGTTTTGAGGAAGGGTCACTCACCCCTAAATATTAACTCTGATTGCTCTTCACAGATGCTGCCAGATCTGCTGGGCTTTTCCAGCAATTTCTGTCTTTGTTTCTGATTTATAGCATCCACAGTTTTGTTTTGGTTTTTACTTAGTCTTTTAACGATAGTGTCAAATACAACAGCAAGGTAGTAAATGTATGGTTCAAACAGACATGAATACAGAGGATTATCTGATGCTGTCACAATCTTCTAACTAATGTGATGACCTTTTCTTCAAAATGTATAGATAATCTTTAATTTGAATATTGCTAAAAAAAGTCTAATTTTGTCAAAGCTTTTTGCCATTAACTCATGATGACATTTCACAAAAATACAACTGAAAGGGAAAACAAACAATAAAATGTATATTGCGTGAAGGAAGAGCATTGTCTGATTGGCAAGGAAACTCAGTTGTGTGGAGACATTGCCATGGAGAATGCACCCATTAATTTGGATTGACACTTAATTGCCAGGCTTTGTTTAAATTTTAAACTAGGTAAGTTGAACTTGATTGGTCATGGATCATCACCAGGACTGTCAGGACCTGACGGAGACAGCTGATTGAAGTGCACCTACCTGATGATTACTATACCCATGAAATTCAGGAATGAAAGCTATTATTGACTATGATTCCTGACATGCCAAGTGTAAATTAAAAAGCAACGTAATGTGCAGTTAGGTAATTCTATTCTCACTGAAGGGGAAGGCTTGGTGTTGAGTAAGGTGTATTTTTGCCGCAATGAATATTTCAAGTGAAATTTACGTTTGTGTTTGGAATGTAATTTGTTGTTAATCCATGTTAATTTTTGTTGATTCTGATGCATGTTAAAGTAAAAGCTACAAAAAAAGACCCTTGATGGTAATTTCTTCATTTGGTGGTCATTTGGTAAATTTAGTTTATTTGGGTTTAGGGATCTCCCAGAACAATAGTAACACTAAGAAAAATATGAACATAAATTGCTGGCTGGCAGTATCATCATGCTAAACTGCACATTTGGTCTCATTTGTTTCTGGTTTGGTCCCTAAAGCAGGCGTAAAGTTCCTGATTAACGTATTTAAGAGCCTAATTACTGTTTTAAGCAGCCACCAAGTTGCCGTTACAACCTCTGCTAGCATCTTAGTAGTTTCAACACAGGCACAATACTTTTAGTTTAGAACCTTCATAAAAATTGGCATAAACTGACTTAAAAAGAGCCAAAGTAATGATCAACATATTATTTTACTTGCACCACGAAATTTAAATTATTTGCAAAATAAGACTAATATTCTTTCATGGAAATATATGCATTTTCAATTGATTTTAACATCTATGAATTTTATTTTCTTTACAAGATTAAAGAAAGTTAAATGATGAAATAAAGTGTAGAGCCAGATTTTCATCAGAGTTGCTCTTTAGTCTGCCAGAGTAACTTCACAAATAATGTGGTGGTAACCCAGGTAATGTACATAAGTATAATTTCTGCCACACAAATTGCAAATTCACAGTGATGGATTGAGAATACTAAAGAACTATAAGGAAATTCCAGACTTTGATTTTACAAAATTTTAGCATGACATGAATGTTACTGAATCAGCTTTCTTGTTGAGCATCCCAGTATGATGATTGAGCTTGATCAACATGTTGGAGTTGATGACCCATAGACTAACAGTGAGTCTGTACGTTGGACATTGTCATAAAGTATCAAATGTTAGACGTCTATGTAGGAGACCATCACCATGTGCAGGTTAGGAGGGTTGTGCCTAATAGTGTACAGACACATGCCTTCTTTTCCTCGAGCAGTGATTTGTAACTGAATACATTTAATTCGTACTGGATAACAATGATATTATTCATAATATAACTTGTACACTTAACCATGGCATAATAACTTGGTTATGGGTGACTACCTTTAATAATTTTGCTCGGCCAAGTACTTATCTAGACACTAAGATGTGTGCAGGGTTGGTTTGTAAGTGTTACTGAAATATGCAAAAAAAATGCTATAAACAAAAATAAATGACAATGAATAAAGAGCTCTGCCACCTGCCAGGTACTGCATGCTTGAGATATGAATTTATGTGAGACAAAGCAATAGAATAATTTAATAAAAATTAATAAAAAGTATGATCGTTTTGCTTTCCGATCTTTCTTTAATGATTTGTTGCAGTACATTTTGAGTGAACAAAGTGGGAGCTGAATAAGGGGGCTGATGGAAATGATAATAAAGCTGCAAGTGAGTAATCTTAAGTTTCAAAATCTTAATGACAGAGATATATCTCTTTGGTGTAATGGTGGGGGGTTGATTTATTCCAAAACAGAAAATTGCAGACATCAGATCATCACGGCAGACTAGAGTTATAGAACTGCTGGTTGTCAAAATCAACAAGAAAATATTTAGGAGACAACTGACTACAGATTCTTCATAGTCATGTGTCATGAATTAACCATAATTCCATCAATCGCTTAAATGACTTTCTAGCAGATCAGTGCTCTTCAATAAAGAAAACTCTATTACTCACCACTGTCTACAAAGTTAATGTCCACTCAACTATATTTGTCGTGGTAAGGCTTTTTTTTTCTGTTACCGTGCAACATATTTGTAAAGATATCAAATGTGTACCTTGATTGATACAGAGAGGAAGTGTCATGGACCAGCAGTAGGAGTTGATAAATATCTCCCCAACTGAGGCTGACCAGATAACTCATGAGCAATTGAGTAGTGAGTGAGTTATGGACACCCGGAGGAGTTAATCTGTCTCACTGCCAGCAGCACCTTAATCTGTTTATGTCATATGTATAATAGATATTTTAAATAAAACAAATTTATGTTTCATAACATACGCATTTGCAGATCTAAAAAGTATCTACACAGTTCTAATAGCATATGTGTGGTATAAACCAATGATTGTATTACTCTAATATTTCCCAGTTTGTTTATAGATAAAATTCATAGAATCCCTACAGTGTGGAAATAGGCCCTTCAGCCCAACAAGTCCACACCAACCCTCAGAGCATCCCACCCAGACCCATCCCTCCATAACCCACCTAATGTACACATCCCTGAACACTATGGGCAATTTAGCATGGCCAATCCACCTAGTCTGCACATCTTTGGATTGTGGGAGGAAACCGGAATTTAATTATTCATCATTTAAGCATCAGCATTTTACATTTTGACAACTAATAACAACGAAATATTTGAAAAAGGATTTGAAAATCCCAGAACTGATTTTTTTTAAGCGTTAATTCATTTAGCTGTTAAATATTAGTTTGCAGGACTTTGTTGCCTGTGACCAATGTTTTATTGTTCATTCTGGTGTATCTTGCCATATTTATAAAGGCATATATGATCATGTATTATCTGGATTGTGACAACAAATGGATGCAACAGCAGTCCTATGTGAACAAATGAATTTGGGGCAGAAGTATGCCAATCAGTGCTTGAGCTTGCTTCACCTTCTACTAAGATTGTGGTTTTAATTCCATTTCCCTGCTTAACCTTTGGGTTCATTTGTTATTCAAGAATCATTTAGCTTCTGCTTTTAACCCTGTCTCCCCCATTCCCTGAGGTAAAAAGTTTCACAGATTCACAACACTCTGAGACAAAGCAATTCTCCTTCTCTCTGTCTTAAATGGGAGACCCCCCAATATTAAACCATGTTGCATAGTTCTACAGTCCCCACAGGGGAAACATTCTTTCAGCATCCATACTGTCTCGCCCTCTCAGGATCTTATGAGTTTCTTAATCTTCTAAATGCTATTAGATACAGGCTCAACATATTCAACATGTCTTCATAAGGTAACTGCTTCATCACTTTAGTGAAGGATGTTGACCACTCTTAATTGGGCTGATCTACATGTGACATTAGACCCACAGCAATGAGGTTGACCGTGAACAGCCCTCTGAAATGGCCTAGAAAGTCGATTACTTCAATGGGTAATTACAGATTGGCAAAAAATGCTGGCTTAGCCAGGAGAATCCACATCCCTCGAAAGAATAAATATTTTAAAAAATCCGAGAATAAGTTAAATGAACCTTTACAGAACTACCTCTAATGCATTTCCATAATTTCTTAAAAAGGAAACCAAAACTGTCCACGCCACTCCAGACATGATCACATCAATGCTTTATACAGTGGTAGTAAAACACTGACTTTAATATTCCATTTCCCTTGCAATAAATGACAATATTCCATTTACCTTCTCAATCAGTTGCTGTACCTCCAAACCAGTCCTTTGTATGCATCCTCACACCCCGCTTCCTATAAAGATTGCATTCCATTCTCCCAGTTCCTCGGTCTCTGTCACATCTGTTCAGATGAGGCCAACATTGACAAGGGGGCATCCGAATTGTCCACCTTCTCCCTCAACCAAGGATTCCCCAGCACCATAGTTGACAGGGCCTTTGGCCAGGTCTGACCCATCTCCTGCACTTCTGCCCTCACCCCCTCTCTTTCCTCCCACAACAGTGAAAGAGTTCCCCATGTCCTTACCTACCTTCCCCCCGAGCACCCACATCTGGAGGATCATTACCTGCCACTTCTGCCATCGCCAGCAAGATGCCACCACTAGACACATATTCCCCTCCCGCCCCTTGTCAGCCTTCAGCAGGGTCATCTTAGTCCACTCCACCTTCATTCCCAACAACCTCCACAGCCCATGGTACTTTCCCTTGCAACTGCAGAGGTGTAACTCCTGCCCATTTACTTCCTTTCTCTATGGGCCCAAACACACCTTCTAGGTAAATTACCTGCACTTCCCACATCCTAGTCTACTACATTTGCTGCTCACAATGTGGTCTCCTCTACACTGGGGAAACAAAGCATAGACTGGGTGACCGCTTCGTAGAACACCTATGTTCTGTCTGAAAAAAGACCCCGAGCTTCCAGTTGCCTGCCACTTCAACATATCACCGTGTTCCCTGGCCAACATGTCTGTCGCAGACTTGCTGCAGTGCTCCAGCAAAGCTCAGCACAAGCTGGAAAAACAGCACCTCACGTTCCATTTGGGAACTCTACAGCTTTCTGGACTCAATATCGAGTTCAATAACTTTAGGGCTTCAGCTTCTCCCATGTCCTTATCGAATCCCCACACTCAAGATCTTGTTAACACATAATCTGCAAATACATACAACCCATAGTTAGTCCCTAACAGTCCTCATTAATAGCTATTCATCCTCCTAGCCTAACGTTTATCCACTCCTTTGTCTGTCCAACTGTCCTTCTCTCTCTTTGGGCTCTATGTCCACCTGTCATTCACTCCTGACCCCCTCCCCCAATCCTTTCATCTGGACAAAAACCAACATTTTCCTAGCTACCATCAGTTCTGAGTTCACTATAACCAAAATGTTAACTCTGATTTCTTTCCACAGATGCTGCCAGTCCTGCTGAGTTTTTCCAGCAATTTATGCTTTTGTTTCTGATTTCCAGCATCTGCAGTTCTTTCAATTTTTATTTACCAACCTTTTGTGTTTCATGTACCAGGATCGAGATCCTTCTGCACTTTGAAGTTCTGGAAGCTCTCTCCTTTAGATAACATACTTTCTAAAAAAAACTCTTCTTGACAAAGCAGTCAAGTTCACACTTTCCCATAATATATTCCATCAACCAATTTTTTGCCCATGTATTTGTTCCTTTGCAAACTCCTTGGGGAGGAATCTTCCAAATATTGTCTTGTACTTATCTGACAAAGCTAACTCTTGAAATGAAGGCCTAGCAGAATGTCATGCAGCTCTGAGGCCACAGGATTAGGTTCTCCAGGGATAGAATCACTCCCAACAGGAGCTGCCAAAAGCTAACAGCTCTTATATTTGCAATACAAGCCCAGACACCAAGGACCCAGGCCAAAAGTAGGTGATTCAGGGACATTGGCAGGTACTGGGTGGGGTCATAGGGAGAGGTAGGCAATGGGTACCAGGATCCAGGGCCCAAGAGTGGGTCTCAGGTGTCACATCCATTTGCTATGTACATGACCTCAATATGTCACCTCCAAACACATAAGACTATGAGAAATAGGAACAGGAGTAGGCCATTTGGCCTCTTAAGCCTGCTCTGCCGTTCAATAGGGTCATGGCTGATCTGACATTCCCCGTTTCCACTTTCCCTTACTGATCAAGAGTCTATCTATCTCAGCCTCAAATATACACAAGGAATCTGCCCCCACAGCTCTCTGTGGCAAAGAGTTCCAAGGACTCTCAACCCTCTGCGAGAAGAAATACTAAACAACAAGCAGCCTCCTTTTACCCTCTGGGAGGGGCCCTTGTTGGTAGACTTATTTGGTATGGTACTGAGGTTTTTATTGGTCATTAATTGACCAGTAGATGACCTCAATTCACAGTGGGGTGGAAAAGTCAGCTACTGACCTTCCCACCAAGGACCTAATTCCGGTGATGGCAGTAAGGTGTCAGGGATTGGGTACAACGCCTACCCGCATAATTAAATACCCTTCTCACCTCTGACCTCACCTCTTCTGGGACTAGACACTTCATGTCTTCTTCACAACTTACTTTCCTATCCATATTTGTGCCAGAAAATGTACCAATCATACATTCAGTCCCTTTATCCAAGTCATTGATGTTGTTACATTCGAGGTTGGAGTGATCACTATTTCCTTTTCTAGTTCCACTCGTCCATTGGTCATAACAAGTTTCTAATTTTTTTGTTGCCAATATGGCTAATTGCATATATCTCACAATGTGTGGAGGTCAGCATTGAGATCAAGTCAGATAGTTTTCTTTGGTCAACAACAAATGGTTGACAAACAGTTTTGATTATATAAATATTTCCAACCACTGTCTGAAGAAACACACACACATAGACACACCACACACACACAAACGCACACGTGCATGATATTTGAAAGCTTTGCAGAGCATTGATTTTAAACTGCTTTGTCCAAGTAACAATTAAAGTCAAGAATTGTCCCAAATGATGTTCTAATACTGAAGATATTTTGTACATGCAAGCTATTGACACTGGGCTGTATTTTGGCACACCTACATGTAGCTGGATTTCCTTTGCATACATATGAAGAAAATTTTCGTCAGGAACTTTCCTCTTGCAGTCAAGGTGACGTCTGGTAGGTTATCAGTTCACACACTTTGTTGAGGGGATTGCAAAGAAAGAGAAAATTAATAATGTGCTGTTGCTCTTCAGGCACGTCAAATTCTCCCTCACTGAGTTCAAAAACACAATAGTCTAATCCCACTTGAAAAAAACAGCCTTTGGGCTCTGTGTAAATTCTCCAGACTAAATGGGTCTATCAGAGCTTCCCTGCTCTTCGCTGTTATACCCAAAGCCTTTTGTTCAGTAAAGTGTCCTTTATCCATTGCTAATATCATACTCACTACACTATCAGTTCTTATTTTGTGCAGTAGCCTTCTGTGGCAATACCTTGTTATGTTTTTTGCAAATCTAAGCACACCACATCTACAGATTCCCTTTTATCTACTTCCTTGTAACTTCCTTAGAGAATTTTAATGTATTGGCCGAACACTTGTTTCTTGCACAAAACAATCTCCAAATTTCTCTCTTAAATTAAAGATACCATATTTTCAAACTGTGTTCCATTGTTTGAGTTTCTCCAATACAGGGAAGCATCCTTTCAGCTACCACCCTGTCAAGTCCCTCAGGATCCAACCTGTTACAATAGGCTCACCTCTCATTCTTCTAAACACTATCAAGAACAGGCCCAACCCATACAATCTTTCCCCATAAAATACCCCTAAATTTATCTCAGGAATCCATTAAGTGAGTCTTCTTATTTCGCTGATTAGCAACCATCCAGGCTGAGTTAACTATGAATATTTTGAATGCCCAATTTTGCCTGAACTAACGCCTTCAAAAAAATTGACTGGCTAATTCAGTGATATTTACAGCAAATACATCTTGCAGGATGAAGAAGGGTCTAGGCCCGAAACATCAGCTTTCCTGCTCCTCTGATGCTGCTTGGCCTGCTGTGTTCATCCAGCTCTACACCTTGTTATCTCTGAATAGAACAATCACTATGTTTAAATTAACAAAATGCTGAAATAATTTAAATGAGGAATATATACACCCACTTCTAATCTCTTTCCAATAAGTCTCTTCTTTAAGATGTCTCAAAAGGCCAGTTTATGCCATACAGTTAACAATTCCAATTCAAACCCTGCTGTAAATGGTTAATCATTCCCATCATTTCACATTCTGTGCTTCAAGAGATGACGTGTACTGGTGATATTTTAGGTTCACACAACGCCGAGAGTAGAGAAATTCATGAGTAGAGGACAGGTGCTCTCCTATCAGGGTAGAAGAGAAATCCTTGGGCAAGTCATCCTGTATTCATATTCATGGACCTCTGACAGCCCATATTGAGTGTGGCAACAAAGAACTGGCAACAATTTGGTTGTCTCGGTTTACGAGCCGAGAATGGGATGCTGCTTATGAGGGGAATATTTTACAATGTGCTGGAATGAGATACAAACTCCCCATCTTAATCCCAATATTTTAAATTGCTACACATCTGAAGATTTTAGCCAATCTGGTGTGAAATGCTTAATGCAAGTTTCTGATGAATAATGGACATTCAATACACACATTAGTGAGATAATGCCAACCAGTATGCAAATTGAATAAGGATAAAGAATGGGTGTTGGAACCTGAGAGCCATTTTAAAAGGTTTCTTATGTGTAGGTTGCAGTGCAACGATAGTTAATGATACAACTGCTACATTTGTTGGGGAGGGAGAAGTGGGAAAGTGATTTTTTTTTAAAAAAGCACCACAAATACTACTAGCCTGAGGGCTTTAGCAATGTTACTTCAGGCAACATAGTGGAGTAAAAGCAGCCTTTTTTATAAAAAAAAGTGAAAATCCTCTGATCATTTGTGCAGTCTGTCAGAATTATACACAATAATCCTGCAATGAAAATAGCTCCACTGAAGCACTACTAATACATTTGACACAGCTCCTACCCTGTCATTATGCATAGCGGCTTGTGCTTATCCTTTTTTAAATTGGAGTCTTTTACCAGGAAACACCATGATGAAATAGAACCATTTTCCTTACGGCAAACAAATCTTTCTCCAGCGCATTTTGTTATTGTTTACTAATATACAGTTTTATCAGCGGTGAACTGAATGTAGCCTTCAATTAGTTCTTGATGAATGATCCCATAAAATCCTCAACTTTCATTTCCCCAGCTACTGGATATTTCATCCAGTAATATTACATGAACCAAAATCAGGATACAACTCTAAGGACTCACTAGAATATCCCAATAGTGTAGGCACATCTAGCTGTTGGGATAGATACTTGGTTTAAAAATCCTAATATGGCATTTGAAAATTAAAATTTTGAGGGAGTTACTTACCAATTTTAAAAATAATTTTAGTTCCTTCAATTTGATGCTTAGGTTGGTTTATCACTTGAGCTTTGTCTGCTAAAGTGTTCAGAATAAGACTGGTTAAACAGTTGAATTCAGGCTTGGTTTTATTTTATAGAGTATTATTATCGCAAGGACTTTGGTAACAATGTCCATGTACAAGAAGATACTGCCAAATATTTTACAACGTGACAGGAAAGGAAAAAATGGGCACCCTACAGAGGGAATAGGAGAAAAGAAATTAAGAAGAGTTTGGGATAGGGAGACATGGCTTTTAAAATGCTTTTGCAAATAGTGAGTGGGATGACAGAAAGAGCAAACACCAGTGTTGGACTGGAGGAATTGATACTGGAGAAGTGAACCATTTTTAAAATGGATTAAGTAATATTGTGCAGTAATTCCAGTATAATACACCCCTTCAATGACAATATATTTGGAAACTACGCTAAAAATATTTTATGAAGTGGAATCTATATTTTATTAAGCTTCTTTGTTAATCAGGAAGTTATGTGTCTTATACCTGATGTTATGGTTGGGTTGTTGAAGAGCTTATTACGATATCATAATTTGCAACCTCCATATAGTCAATGTCATTTTTTTTAAGTGTGGTAATAAAGGAACTTATAACATTGTGTTTTTCTTTGCACTGTTCACATTTCTCTAAAGCAAAACCTGATGTGGAATGATACTACATTGTTTAATCTTGCAAGTAATTATTCATTACCATGATGTACCTACATTTTACAATGGATTCATGTGGTATTATTATGTGGTATGATTATGAAAGTACTAGAATAAGATTTAATAGTTAAGTGTCTTTTACATTTCATGTCAATATGAAACATCATCAGTACATCATTGCAAAGGTAGTCATATAATTTAGAAATCCAATTAGAAACTAATGCACAGATACTGTGAAGAATAAGTCTCTTCCAAGAGGTTTTTAGCTCACTAGCTTGGTTTAACACCAGATGAAGTGTAATATAGCTCAATGTAGAGCTAAATATAAAAGATCTCCACATGCTTCACTGTCTATATTCAGAAACGTGAACAGTGAGGCGACAACTACTACGATGTAACATTGATCCAATGTGGCTTTGCATCGTATTGATACTAAAATTTAATTTGAATCTGAGGGTGAGTGTGAAAAGTTGGTGTGGGGGAGAAGGACAAGGACATGGGTATGGAGAAGGAGAGATGGTGTGGGAAGAAAGCGAGTGGAGGGATAGGAAAACGGCAGTGAGAAGGGAGCAGAGAAGAAAAAGAAGGGGAAACAGGAGACAGTGAGGGAGGTACATTGAGGAAGGAAAGAATGAAAGGAAGAGGAGAGGAAATGACTAAAGTGATGCATCAGAGATCATTTACCATTCTTCCATTACTTGTGATTCCACCAATCCCTCATTCCTTCATGATGCGTACCCCTTCATTTTACTTTACCTGTTTTCTTTCTTATCACCCCTTCATATCCATACTATCATAAACTGCTGCCTTTCTCAGCCTTTATATTCTTTTTTGTTTTGCACACACTCACCTCACCCTATTCCTTCACCTAATCCTTCACCATATTGGTTCCTCAAGGACAAGGAACAACAGTTCGATATACACGTCTTCCTTCACTCTCTCTTCGATGTTCCTTTGTTTCTGCTTTCCTTAAATTTGTCTGTTTCTCTTTGTTTCCTAGTGCTCATTCTCACTCATTATTCATTGTCTCTATCATGCCTTTGCTTGAAACCTTTTCTTTATTAACCTTTCTCGCTCTCTCTTTGTCTCTCAACCTTTATGTTGCCTCAAATTCTAACTTATCAATTTTCCACAGAGGCTGTATTTACTTTCAAAATTCAACCTTCGTTAAAAATGAAGAAGGATAATGTGACATTGTCCACTGTCTCATTCTTCTTGAAATTAGAAACTCCATCTTAATAGAAATTGGCTTTTCTACCAATAAACACAACACTGCTGACATCAAAATACAATGTTCGTTTTGAAAAATCCATATTAGCATGAACAAAGACACCAGTCAAGAAATTCAATTTATGCTAGCCCACCTTGCTTCTGACAAAGACACCAAAGCTGTTATTTTGTGCATATGTGTGTGTGTTTGTGTGTGTGTATAAACTAAGGGGTGTGGGGGTGTGGAATCATGTTGGCTACCTCAGCCATCTTATTATTGCCTCTTATGATGCCATATTCACCAGACCTGTTAAAAAATGAATCACCTATCCATCTGAATCAGGTATTACATTGCACAAATCAGGAAGATCCCAGTTGCACATTTCAAGTAAAAATAGGTAAAGTGCTGCATGTTGCATCTTAATTGGACCACTGGAAATTATTCAATAAAGGAAAGGCTCATAAAATTTGAAATGGTAATTTTATATGTCCAGAACAAGACACACTGTTCTGCCCCGACCCAGAGAGAAAAAAAAAATACCCAGCTTGTTAAAGCTCTTTACTTCACTGCCATATGTACAGGTTGCTATGCAGAAAGTACATTTCATTAACATATCAAACTCTTGATTATGAAGGTTGATCTTTGGCAAAGGTTGTCTATTAAATGCAAGGTTTCCACCAATATAAAGTTTACTATAAGTCCTAATCATTTTCAATAGTTTATGAATTGTTTTACCTTACTGTTTACCCACCAACAAATGCAAAAATATGGGAAGTCAGACTATTGATTTTCAAACCAGGGTTTCAGGAACAAAGGAACAGAATCAAGTCAGGTAGCCCCTCAAGCATGTTCTGACATTCAATGCAATTGTGGTTGATCTGTGACCCAATTCCACATATCCACCTTTGTCTGCATCCCTTAGCACCTTTGGCTAACAAAAATCTATCAGCCTCAGTTATACATTTAACAACTAATCAGCAATTACTGCTTACTGCAGAGGTTTCCAATCTTCTCCTTTTCTTAGCCTGAAGAACTGTTTCCTAGTTTTGCTCATGAAGGATCTGATTCTTTGTTTTTGATGCCAGGCTAACTGAAATAGTTTATCTCAATATACCCCATCTGTTCTCCTTAATATCTGGAAAATTCCAGCAAATCATATCTTTAACTTTTAATTTTCAGGTAACATGACCCAAGTTGGTTTGAATTATCCTCATAGAAACCCTTGGAGTACAGGCTTTGAGTTTATCAGACAATCAGTCTGTTAAATGCCGAGCATATGTTGCACCAAGAGTACAGTAGCTCTTTCTATAGTTCTTCCTGTGTGTGTTGACTTACCAGTACATTTTGTTTAGTATTATACGATAGAAACAATGTGCCATTTTTTTTCTCCTGAGCGTAGCTAACACTGTCTTTCAAAATGTTCAAATCTAATAGCATAGAATCTCAACAAAGAAACAAAGAACTGCGGATCTGGGAAATTAGAAACGAAAACAGAAAGTGCTGGAGAAATTCAGCAGGTCTTGCAGCATCTATGGAGAGAAAGCAGAGTCTCAAGGGTTCTGAAAAAGGGTCACAGGACCTGAAATGTTAATTCTTCAGGCTGAGTGCAATGAACAACCACAAGACGTCGATGCCTTCTTACTTAAAGGGTCAGCAGCCAGAGCTTCAATCACAGCGAACATTGAACGCTCAGAGATTCTTTACCAACAAAGTAGCTGATATCTGCACTTTAGTCCTACCAAAAGGCTATGGCTGCACTCTAGGCTTCTTTCATAAAGATAAAGAGGACCATACTACAGAATGTTTAGAGATGCAGGATGCCTTGGCAAAGCTTTAAGTTGAGCATCAAAAAGAACTTGAACAGATCAAAGTTCAGCAGGGTTTGGAACTGTCTTCCTACTTCAGAGACAGCTGACTTCAAGGCCCAGCCCCAATCAATCCACTGGATTTTTTAAAATCCCACGCAGGGGCAACCAGAACCAGCATTCGCATACAATTGTCACAAAAGCGATACATTGATGGAGGAAAAAGTATGTCTTTCACAGAAACATTCAGTGTTTTGAGATCACTGTGAATGATTAGCCGAGGAGACGTTTCGGCTACACACAGTAACTGACCTTATGTTTTAAAAAGAAACTCGAGAGAGAGAGAGAGAACAAAAATATCTAAGTTTGCAGCAGGCTATCATGGAGAAACAAGCCTTTTTAATGATGGGGATCACCTGCAGAAAGGAGATGAGCTTTTGATAGAGGCTGAGAATACATGGGGAAATAAAGCAAATTTCCATTGACTTGGTAGGTCACAATGCTGTAAAGGAACTTTTGGTAGATTCTGGTCCTGAACTCTATTTCCTTTTGAATGATGATATATTCTATTTTTTCATGGAGCTCTAGATAGTTCTGTCAGTCTGGAGAAATGCCAAACAGTGTAGGGAGAAGGTCAATGACCCTTGGCACTCCACAAGGGTATGTATCACTATCTTCTCTTTTCTACATCTCTATTTCTGCTACTACACTCATCTCTCACCAGGACACATGATCTAGCACTATCCCTATTGCATGCAACATCTTCCCTTACTTGCTCTTACCCAACACCAACTCCCACTTTGCTCACCTTGTATGTCCTCTGCACTTTCTTGTCACTCATTCTGGTCACCTTTCGCCCACCTGCATCATCATGAATTGCTGTGCCATTCACTTTCATCTCACCTCATTTTGTCTCATTTCAGGAGAAAACAGCTCATTCTAGAGTGGACAGAGACAAAGCAGTTTAGTGGGGCATTAGGCATTCAGTTCCTCACCCACTACACAGAGAGTATCCTGGCAATGCCAGGGAGGGCTGAGACTCTGGTGTACAAACTAAATATGCAAGATACTCAAGATGGAAACGGAAGTCAAAAATGGCTGTGATATGTAAACACTGTGAACACACTGATACTGAATACATTTTATACAATAATCTCTCGAAGGTGAACAGCATTTTGAGGTGTACTTTTCAAGCGAGCATAGCAGTTAATATTTAGTAAACAGTCACAATTAAAACCAAGCCAATTATAACTTATTACCATTTCACCTGTTGCTGAATGAAATTAATCCTCAAATATAGCATTTTTCTAGCAGTTTGCAATGTATTTGTATATTAGCTATTTCTGTCACCAGCCACTAAACTAAAAGGGGCTGTACATGTAAAACATTTTTCAAAGGAAGCTGTCATTTAGAAAAAATCTTCAAATCATGAATTCCTTTTTGAACAGCACTGCCTTTTGTGTAAATTTTGCACAGTTTAAGCTATGCCACAATAGACTATTTCGTCAGAGCTTGATTATGTTCCATACACCATTGTAACAGATCAATCAGGTGTGCTATGTAAATGCAGTACCATGAAGAGTCAGTGCAATTGGGAACTAAGGTGTCACACACTTCAATTGGGACAATGAAAATCATGCTTCTTTCAATGCTTCAAAGAAGCTGTTTGATGGCTGCATCCTTATTCATTCCTCATCCACTGACAATCGCTATTTCCTCTGAACTTAAATGAAACGCTCACATTTGCTCCAATGCTAAATCTCTCTGCAAGAAACTTGTCTTCCTCTTTAATGACAAATACTTGTTTCAATCAATGGCAGCTTTCAACTCATCAAAACGTGAAGATGTACAATTTTTCAGCACTTTTCCAATATTTGAAGAATTTTAATTGAATCAAAGAAACCGTGGGATCATAGAAAATGGTTACATCTCAGAAGGAGGCCATTTAGCCCGTGCCAGCTCTCTGCAAGAATCAGCCATTTGATTCATTCGCCCAAACCTTCCTTGTAGCCCTGCAAATTTCCCTTTTCACATGCTTATTCCACTTCCTTTTGCATGCTATGATTAAATCCACTGTTTCCACAACACATTTAGGCAGTGCATTCCAAATTCTAAACATCTGCTGGGTAAAAATGCTTTTCTTCTTATCAGTGTTGATAATCATCTTAAATTGCCATCCTTGCTTCTCAACTTTCCACTAATGGGAACAGTTTCTCTCTGTCTACTTTATGTAAGACCTTTTAATTTGAACATATCTATCAAATCTCCCCTCAGCTCCCTTTTCTCTAAACAGAACAATCCCAGTTTCTCCTATCTATCCACATAATTGAAGTCTCTCATTCCTGGAACCATCTTCTGAAACTTTTCTGCACCCTGTCTAAAACCTTCACGCTCTTAAGATAAAATGTTCAGAAATGGGCATTTTGGACAAGATTTTTGTCGAGTCAAGTGTGATTATTGAATCTTAGTCTGATAGTGAATTAAGAACAAAGACACAGAACTGAATCTTACGTTTATTTTGCTAAATGTGAACTGCATTGAGATTTTTTTGAAGGGATTCCCCCCACTAGACCTCGTGAGAATTTACATCATGTCTTAGCAAATGCACCTCATTGACTACCTGACCCATTCCTGTCACATCCCTCATGAATGATTCTATCCTCATCTATCTCACCTTGTCCCCAGAACAACTCACCGCTCAATGGATATCTACAGAAAGACTGACGTTCCTTTCACCTGCACCATTTTTAAAAGGTTGCTGTGTATGTGGATAACTATTGGCATTCCAATGCTGCTCTGTTCAATCAAGGACATTATCTGAAAATATCCAAGAAAAGGAAGATGGCATTGTTTTCTGCTTGGAAACCCTGCAGCCTCTTGAACTCAACATTGAGGTCAATAACTTTAGAATTGTAATGATTTTACCCACCCCTACACCTGGTCCTGTCATGACATGGGCTGCTTTTAGCACAGCCAGCCCATTCTCAACCAGTCTCAAGCCTATTGTTACATTTCATGGGTTGCTTTTGTACAGACTATACATTTCCTTGACTGTTCATTATCATTAATTCAACTTCTCTTCTGTCCTGGCCTAATTTCATATATCATAGATCATAGATCATAGAATCCCTACAGTGTGGAAACAGGCCCTTTGGCCCAACAAGTCCACACTGACCCTCAGAGCACGCACCCAAACCCATCCCCCCATTACCCACCTAATCTGCACATCCCTGAACACTACGGGCATTTAGCATGGCCAATCCACCTAACCTGCACATCTTTGGACTGTGGGAGGAAACCAGAGCATCCAGAGGAAACCCATGCAGACACAGGGAGAATGTGCAAACTCCACACAGACGGTTACCCGAGGGTAGAATTGAACCCAGGTCTCTGGCACTGTGAGGCAGTAGTGCTAACCACTCTGCCACCCTTTGGGCTCTCTCTCCCACCAATCCTCTCACCTCTCCCCTCCACCCAGCATAGCACCAACCCCAACCACATTTTAGCATAAATACTAGTTTTTCCTAGTTGCTGCCAATTCTTATGAAAAGACTTGAAATGTTAACTCTGATTTCCCCACACAGATGTTGCCAAACCCGCTGAGTTTTGCTAGCAATTCCAGTTTTTGTATATAATTTCACATTTAGCCACATTATACTGCGTCTGACATGTGTTTTCCCACTCATTCAACGAGTTTAAGTCACCTTGAAGCCTCTTTGCCTTCTCCTCACAACCTGCAATGCTGCCAAGATTTGTGTCTGACTGATCCTGCATGGATTCTACGCTGCTCCCTTGCTCGCTCAGAACACCTCACCACCTTTCCTCCAACTGAATCAGCACCAACAACCAGGCCATGCAGTCTTACCTCACTCAGTACCACCCTTTCTCTCATTAAAGGAGAAGGCAGCCCATAACCGGGCAGGAAGTGCCAGACAATAGGTTCCTCACCCCGATGAAGAAAGAATCCGGGGTCCTGCAGGAGAAGACAGGGACTGCTCCTCAGGGAATGTATGCCCCACCAACTGAGTAAGTACCACTTTTCATTGCACTCCAACTCTCATAGCAATCTCATTCATTGCAGACCAATTCTAACCACAAAGTCATAAGGTGAAATTATATGTGTTGGATGACTTTTAAGCTTGCCCACTGGGAGCTCATGCTTTCTATGATTTTCCAACTGTAAACTTGTAAGGTTAGTCATCAAAACTTTCGGAAAGGTTTTGCCTCAAGTAAATACATTTGCAATTTACACCATGATTTTTTTCAGGCAAGTTCCATTGCTTATAGTTTCTTCAATTACATTAAAACATATAAACATGGATTGCTAAAGATTAGTATTTAGCTATAGGATAGGAGCTAATCAAGGCAAAACCAAATACATTTTTTAGTCTAAATTTTGTAATGAAGATTTGAAGAATCGTAGCTTGAGTTTTTTTATTTTAAAAAGTAAAAAATAGTATTATCAAAGGTTTTGTTAAGATTCATACATCAGTGTGAATGTGTTTTGGGAAGATTTGATTGAAGTCCCTAAGATTGTCAGTGATTCTGTGGCTGAAGGTATCCTATATGTTTCATTGTCACAAAAATTCTGAATTCTCTAAATCAGAAACTCATTGTGCCTACTTAACCAAAACAGATTTCACAGCACTGTTAGCTCTCCATTGTTGGCTATATTGAATGACTTAAGATTCAGCCTTGGAGATGATGATATATTTCAAAATCTGCAAAAATGCAAACACAATGACAGTTTTGTTTAGTGCTATCTGCTTTAACTGTACTTCTCCAATGTTCTTTGCAATATCCTGTGGATTCCTGCACAAACTTAGCACTGTTACAATTTACTCTTTCTGAATGAAAGTTACGTGTGCCAGTTTCATATTGTTGTAAACTCAGAGGGGAGTGAAAAAGATTGTTGGTTTAAACAAATTCAGGATTTAGGGCTTTATTTTAGATATTTCCTCTAATTAAATATTGGAAATGCTGAAGCCAATATTTTCAGTTCCTGCTCCAAACTTTGTAAGCTACTAACTCCATTCCTTTCCAAGGTAATATTCTGAGATTAAGTCAGTTTGCTCACAGTTTTAATGCTGCACATGACCTCATACTCACATCAGGGTCAAAATGACTTCAACTTTGAGGACTGTTTTTGATATTTTCTTGAAGGGAACTTTTTGATTTTTGGGGACAATGTTCTAGTCTTCAGTAGTTCCTTTTCCATTCTCACTAACTCTTTTTTAAGCGAGACAGTCACATATAAATAGTGATTTTTGAATCTTTTTAACACATGTGGTAGTAGTAGAATTCATCAATGCCTTCAGTTATTAACACTCTTAAAGCTACAACACAGGAAGCATGTATTAAATTTTGCGACACTGCAGAATGTAAATTGCACAAGAGAATAATGGTAAGCGATTAGCAGAAGTTCTATTCAGAATGACTGACATACACTTCTACACAAAAGAGCCATCACCCAAATGCACCTCCCTCCACTTGTTGAGATACCAGCTGATTTGTTGTCATCTGACTTGTACAAGGCTGGTACATTTTAACCAAGCAGTCACTATCCCTTTATTCTACACCTCAGATCTCAATTATAGATTTATCTTTCACAATAGACACAGGGTTCATCACAATAGTATTCACAATATCTTTTCTCTTTGTGGTAGAGTATGATATTATGCAGCCTTAAGTGAGAGCTTCCACATTCATTTTCAAGGAATTCATTATCTCATTGATTTCAAGTCTTTTTGGACCCTAGATCACTGACTATTCCTATACAGATAGATGTAAAACTGTTCCCTCTTCATTGCAGCCTCCTTCTCCCAATCTCTTATAGCTTCCTGTACCCCCACTTGTGTACCCCTACATTGCAAATGCCACCAACTTCCCCAATAGAAAGTACCATATGTATTGTGAACATGCAGAGGCCAAGTTCAGAAGTTGGAGAGAATGCACAAATTTACCAACAACTCATCTAGCCGATTCTCCGAATCACTACCTCCATTGTTTATGGCAGAATCTACAGACCATGCATTGAATTATCAGCCAATCCAGAGTCCTTTGATTTGGAATGGAAGCAAGTAATACCAAATCCAGAGGGAGTGTCTAATAAGAATTAGTAATTGACCAAATGGTCTCCTTCTGCACTGTAACCATTCTATAATCTTTGTCTTTATGAATACTTTATTAGCTGTTACAATCTGTGATTGTACAACTGGCACAGTCATCACACTAGCTGTCACACTAGATTGGTACAAGTGGCACAGTCGTCACATGGGGTGGCACAGTGGCTCAGTGGTTAGCAGTGCTGCCTCACAGAGCCAGGGACCCAGGTTTGATTCCATCCTTGGTGACTGTCTGTGTGAAGTTTGCACATTCTCCCCGTGTCTGCGTGGGTTTCCTCTGGGTGCTCCGGTTTCCTCCCACAGTCCAAAGATGTGCAGGTTAGGTGGATTGGCCATGTGAAATTGCCTGAAGTGTTTAGGAATGTGTAGATTAGGTGGGTTATAGAGGAATGGGTCTGGGTGGGATGGTCTGAGGGTCAATGTGGACTTGTTGGGCCAAAGGTCCTGTTTCCACAGTATGGGGATTCTATCAGTAGCCTTCCTACAGACCATCTGGCTTCCCCCACCACCCACAAATACATAAACACTGCCCCCTCCACATTTCACTTCAGTTCTGACGAAGGGTCATCTGGACTCAAAACATTCGCTTGCTTTCTCTCAATGAATGCTATCTGACCCATTGTGACCTTCAGCATTTTTTGTTTTCAGTTTAGATTCCAGTAGCTGCAGTAATTTGCTCTTACATGTTGCTTCTCCATCTAGTGGCTGGAGGGATAAACTACATTGTCCAATGAAGAAATGACAACAGTGAAACATGTTGCAACAGAGAAACTTGATTCATGTGATGGGAAAATCAAGACATTTAAGTACTAGAAACAGTTCTTAGATCCAGTAAATCTACTGTGCTTATATTGATCCAAATTATTCCAGAATTTATGACAAGATGTGAAATACAATTGCCCTGACTGCAACAAGAATAGAATATTGAATCAATACTTATATCAACTGATTATCGAGTCAGATTTTCTTTATAAAAATTATTCTTATTTTTTGTCTAAGTTCCAGTAGCACAATAATAAGGAATCAGAAATAAAAGCTCTCTTTGAAATGTCTCTTTACTGGAAAGGTAAACAAGTTAGAAATGCATCCCACAAAGAAAGAAAGATATGCCAAAACAACTGAATTAGACAAAAAGAAAATGACAAAAAGACACTTAGAGAAATGGGGATGGAACAGTTAGAGACAGCACTTACTGAAGAACTGTAGTAACATAAAATCTTATGTCTCTTATATGACAATGGTGAACGACAGTCATACAAATAGATTTTAAACTCAAGTATTTATCCTATTGAAAGCTATTCATGTTACACTGTGTCAGTATTGAATCAATACTATGGTTAAGAGAAAAGAAATTAACAAATTCACTAAGTAATTAGAACACGATATTTCTCTGTGTTTAGATTTTTTCAAACCCATTTGGAACATGACCTTGGAGTGTGTAATGAACATGGAGGAATGTGTTTAACCTCCAAAATTGTTAAACTTAATCTTGAGTCCTGAGTGCTGTAAGGTACCTATGTGGAAGAAGCTGAGGTATGGTCCCTCCAGCTTGCATTGAGCTTCGCTGGAGAACTGCAGCAGCACTGAGACAGAAATGTTGGCATGGAAACGTGGAGGTATTTTGAAGTGGTAGGTAACTGGATGTTCATGGTCATTTTCATGAATGGAGCGGAGGTGTTCCGCAAAGTGGTTGCCCAATCTGTGTTTTGTCTGTCCAGAGAAGACCACATTGTGATCAGCAAATACAGTAAACTAGACCGACTGGATTACAGGTTAATCACTGCTTCACCTGCAAGGTGTGTATGGGGCCTTGGATAGTGAGGAGTGAGTAGGTAAACAGGCAAGTATTGTATGTTCTGTGATTGCATGGGAAGATGCCATGGTTGTGTGGGGGCATGCTGGGAATGGAGGAGGAGTGGACTAGGGTGTCCTGGATGAGATGCTGACAAGGGAGGGATGCCTCATCTTGGTTCCCCGTGACAAGCTCGAGCTGCAGCCCAGACAGTGGACTTTGCCAACATGGTTAGCTTCACCCAGGTGCAGGGCACAATAGATTGTACCCAAGTAACATCAAGAGGGCATATCATAACACAGCTGAGCTCATCAGTAGAAAGGGTTCCTTTCCATTTTTATGCAAGCTATCTGTAATCATCGGTGTCACAACTTAGAATCTGCATCAGATAAATATCAGAAATGCCATGATGGCTATATCTCTCTTGTGTTTCTGCTGTGTTTAAAGGACTGTGTGCCTTACAAGGATGGCTACTGATGGTCAACGACTACCCTCTGTGACCATGGTTGATGGATCCATTATGCAGCTCCCTGAATAAGATCACTGTCTACTCAATGCTGCCCATTCTTCGAACAGGCCCATTGTGCAGCATAGGACAGAGCTGCTGAAAACAAAATTCTGATGCTAGGATCAGTTTGAGGATGTATAGTGCAGTCTAGACTGGGTATATCACATGATCCGAGTGTTCTGTGCTCTCCACTCCTAGAACAGGCAATGAGGGGGTATAAAAACCGAATTAACTGCGGATGCTGTAAATCAGGAACAAAAACAAAGTTGCTGGAAAAGCTCAGCAGGTCTGGCAGCATCTGTGAAGGAGAAAACAGAGTTAACGTTTCAGGTCTGGTGACCCTTCCTCAGAACCCACAATGAGGGGGTATGATGGATGTTGAAGAACTGGGAGAGTAGGAGCAATCTTTTGAAGAGGAAGATGAGGACATTGAGCAGGAGGAACATCAGCTCCTGTAAGATAGAAGGCTGCAGTGTCCTGCACTATGAGCCAGTTGGGACTTAATTGACACTGGGTTCCGGGTGAGCGCTAGGTGCAGTGAACACTCACTGAAGGCAAAATTGTCATTGCTCAAGGGAAACGGTCGATTTCTGTACCAACAGGCAAGTGCAGCTTCTGTTTGTTTGATTTCTGTTTAGGTTTGCTGCTGTTGACTAAAAGTAAATGTTTTGAAGCATCGGAAGGCTTTCCTGTATGTGCTGGTCTTTCATTAACCAATGATAAGATGCTGTTTACAGTAAGCCTTGGGGAAAGAGTGGCAGTGACTCAGAGGGAGATGCCAGATGGGATGTGGCTCTAGACAGGTATGTTGTGTGGTTTTGTGCTTGAACAACAATAGGTGTGGAAGTACGCAAAGTGTCAGTTGTGCCACCTATGTGCCATGAGAAGCATTCGTTTGTGGTGCTGTCCCACTAGGTTCACAATGAAGGATATCTCCGAACTGCCACTGCTTGACTAGATGCATGGCTGGGGTTGGACAAGATCTTCCATGTACAGGGAGTGGAAGAATCAGTCTAGCATCAAACAAGGGCAATGTCATACGAGGGTGCCACAAGGTTAATGAAGGTGAGTTTGGAATGATAGTGCAAGAAAACTTGCTTGGCCTACAGGACAGAAACTCTCCATGAACCTTAACAAAAATAACATTCAACCCTTTGACAATAAGGCACATGAAAATTAGGACAGGTAATCAAAATCTTGATCAAAGGCATAAATTCTAAGCAGTTCGTACAGGCTAACAGAGAATTAGAAAGGCAGATAGGCTTAAAGAGGGAACTCCAGATTTAGGACATAAGCAGTTAAAGATATGACCACCAGCAGTGGAGCAAACAAGTTTGGGGATGCACAAGAGGCCATCACTGTAACAATGCAAAAATCTTAAAAGAGTTGTACAGATGCAGGGAAGTACAGGAACTGGACAACAGGCAGTTTATGGAGTATGTTAATAAAAAGGATGAGAATTTGAAATTTGTGGCATCAACAAGCCAGGAGCTAATGTACGTTTGCAAACCCAGGAATGACGGGTATACAGGACTTGGTTGAAATTAGGTAATAAGTGTAAAAATTTTTGGATAACCTCATGGAGTGTGAAAGGTGGGAATTTGCCTGGAATGCATGGAATGCTCCAGCTTAGAGGTAGCAAGGATGCGTTGAAAGCTCCAGCCATGGTAAAGCTGAAGCAGAGACAGAGATCTGCAATATTAAGAGGGTGGAAGTGAGCAATTTAAGTAGTGCAAAGAATAGGACACCAAGTTTGTGAACAGTCTAATGAAGTGCCAGAAAACACTGTTGAGAGATTAATGGATGAGAATAAATTATCCCTACGCTAATAAGATAAAAATCCCTATTTTCTCTCTTCAGTTGTGAAGAGCTTCAGGCACAATGAGCACAAAAATTTGAGGCCACGGAACGGCTTTTACGGAAATAAAAATAAATGCTGCACTGCAATAGTAAAATAGGTCATTTGAGTTTATGGCTGAAACAAGGATTTTATTCTGCAATTAACTGAGTTGCACCTCTCTTGAGCATGATTTTCTCATTGAACTGTCTATGTGCAGATCCCAGATAATGCTGCCTGATTTACTAACAGTGAGTGCTTCGAGTTACACTGTTATTCCTAGTGCTAAATTCAGGCTGCAACAAGAATGATTACTCATCTATGGTCTTACATCAAAAAGTGCTCCATTGGCTGCAAAGTGCTTTGGGGCTGGTGGGGTACAGGGCTTAAACCATGAAAGGTGCTTTATAGATGCAAATCTTTCTTTTTAACATTTACTCTCTTTGTACCCCATTCTTTCATTTTATATTCCTCCAGTCTGCCTGATTTTCAGTATTCTTTGAATCTGTGTAAGCTTTTCTTAGCTTGATATTGTGTAATAGCTTATCTATTAACCATAGTTGCTTAACTATACAAATGGTATCCCTGACTTTTTTTGAATTATACTAGACAGTTCTTTGACTACTTTCATTTATTTTCCAAAATGTAAATGTAAATTGTAAACTTTAATGTCATACTTTCATGATTGTGGCATTTTAGACTTCTTGCACATTTTTGACTGTTATTACAAATTCAGGTTCCTAATCATGCACATTTAACTCAGTCAGCTTGCTCGACTTACTGGTGAGATTTCATAATTCTGATTCACCCCTGATTAACTGCAAAATGACATGCTTTTCTCCCACAGCAGTTTAAGAGACCAATTTTATGATAATATAATAGAAAGAAATGAACTGTGGAATTCAGAAAGTGCTTCTTGCGCTGTTATTAGTTTCCATTTAATTCTGGTAAGTGGTCTTGAAATATCAGGGTTATCACTCTGAATTTGGTTACAGTGATGTAACTGAAGTATTTGCTTTGAGCACACATTTACTGTCACAACCAAAGTTCTCTAGCAAGAGGATGGAGGAGTATTTTCCCCAGTACAAGTTCCAAATATCTCAACAGGTCATGTCGCAATCTCAACCCATTGCCATGTGAACATAGGATAAGAACAAATAAAGGTGGTAAAATCCAGCTATTTGGGCAGCAGTCGAGCACAGAAACAGAGTTAATGGGCAGAATCTGCCCAGCCCCTCAATATGGTCAATAGCAAGTTGGTTGGGAAGAAAAGGCAGGATCAAAAGAAATAAGATTCTTGACACTGAGAGGAAAAGGTCCGATTCTGTGATTGTTTTGAGCAGTGAGACAATAATGTCACTTGTGAGCAGTAAGAGGCCAATTTGCATGCATTTGGATGATGTTAATACCTAATCTTGCCTCATTGATAACATTGATAACTATTGTATCACACACCAAATTAAAAACTAGACAGTGACAATTCCCAAAAAGAAAGCCAGGGCAGGGATCCAGCGACCCACCTCACCACTCATTTCTCCAGTTCTCCATTATTGAACAGCATTGTTTGTTTATCCTCATGGTTTATTTCCTTCATTTTTGCTTTGTCATATTTTGTTGTTTTTCTTTCCAAATCCTATGGCTTACCACTAATCTTTGCCACATTCTTTGTTTTCCTTTCAATTGATGCTACCCTTAACTTCCTTGGTTAACTATGGATAGTATATCTCCTCCTAAAATCCTTCTTCCTCACAAATACATCTTTCATGTGGGTCGTGAATTATGTTCTTAGATCTCTGCCAATGTTCCTCAACTATCTTTTCTGCAAAATGTCTGTCCAATTAAAATGACAAGCAGTCAGAGCTTGAAGCCCTACTTGCAAACAGAAAGGAGATGTTCCACAAAGCAATCTCCTAGTCTGTGTTTATTCTCCCCAGTGAAAGCATGGCATGAGCAAAGTGTACAGTTATTAAACTGAAAGAATTACTGGGCTGGATCTTATCACTTTTTGGCTAAGTACAAGGCACATTGGGTGACTTCTGACCAAATTTCTACAATAAATATGGATTTTCTTGAATTTTCAAGCCACAGATGAATAAAATAAGTGATGTGCTCATTGTTCCTTCCTTTTGTTTTTGGGAAGAATGGTTCTGCTGCACACCTTCCTATAAGTTGCCTATATACTGACATCAATGGATCTGAAAATATAGAGAAAATTAGTAGCAAGCAATTGAATCAACGTCACACATTTTATACAATTGGCCAAAGACAGAGCTACCCCATTATTTAGACCAACCTTGGACACCTAAGCCTGCAACCCAAAGTCAAAACAGTTAGTCACTAGCTAAGAAAAAAATATTTCTAGCTACTGAACAGATAGCCTACTGTAGCAATAAATATGAATATTACGAAGGTAAGCTCAGTAATTAAGATCTCTGACATACTGAATATAATATATAAGAATTGGCTCATCACCAGGACTTGATGATGTTTAAGATGCATATGAGAAAGGAATTTTTACAATTGTAAAGGCAAATATAATTTATAATTTGGCTCTAATTGATTTTTACAACATGTCCCACATCACAAAATGTTTTCATTGGATAGACAACTTAAATTTTAAACTTAACATATTGCTCAATTGATTCTTAGCATTTTCAGAGAGATCTTTTTAACATCATCACCATGAGAAAAGAATATTGCGCAGGAATGAAGTGTACATGAACATTAACAGAGACAAATCCTCAAAAGATGTTGTTATAACAGAGCTTCAAGTATCTGAGAATATACCAACAAATGTGTATCATTGATGGTTGTAGATGTTGGAGGTCAGTCACCTCAGCTCCAGCACATCTCTTGCAGGAATTCCTCAGGGTAGTGTCTGAGGTCCAACCATCTTCTGCTCTTCCTCAATGACCTTCCCTCTATAATAATGTCAGAAGTGGGGATGTTTGACAATTATTGCACAATGTTCAGAGCCATTCACAATTCTTCAGATACTGAAGCTGTTCGTGTTGAACTGCAACAAGATCTGGACAATATCCAGGCTTGGGCTGAAAATTGGTAAATAGCATTTGCGCCCACAAATGCCAGAAAGTGATCATCTCCATAAAGAGAAAATCTAACCACCACCATTTGAAATTGAGTGGCATTACTATCACTGAATTTTGCATTATCAATATCCTGGGTGTTACCTTTGACCAGAAACTGAACTGGACTAGCCATGCAAAGATAAAAGCTACATGAGCACTTCAGAAAGTATGAATATAGTGAGTACCTCACCTCCTGACTGTTCAAAGTCTGTCCACCATCTACAAAGCACAAGTCAGGAGTGTGATGGAATAATCCTGAGGTTTTGGAGTAGATCTGTAGCTCGGGTTGTGGATGTTGAGGTTGTTGAGGTTGGTTGGCTCGCTGAGCTGGTTTTTGTTTTGCAGACGTTTCATTACCATGCTTGGTAACATCCTTAGTGCAGCCTCCGATGAAGCATCGGTGTGTTTTCCCGCCTGGTTTTTAAACTCTGGGGTCCGTTGAGATGGATTGCCTCACTTCTGGTTTTCCTTCATAGTGGAATGTATATGGGGTCGAGTTCAATGTGTTTATTAATAGCATGCTTCGTAGAGTGCCATGCTTCTCGGAATTCTCGTGCCTGTCTCTGCCTAGCCTGTCCTAGGACCTTGGTGTTGTCCCAGTCAAAGTGGTGGTTCTCCTCGTCCATGTGGATTGAGATGAGTGAGTATTGGTCTGAATTTTATTCTGGTGAGGCTGTTGGTTCTCAGTTGTTTATAACAGACCAAATTAGAGGAGACGCACAAACTTATAAACAACACCCTCACCGGAATAAAATTCACCAGAGAGGAGGAGAAGAATAAACAGTTCCCATTCCTGGACGTCATGGTAGACCGCAAGACAAATGGGGAACTGCAAATGAAAGTACACAGAAAAGCCACACACACGGACCAGGTACTGAACTTCAACAGTAACCATCCCAGCACACACAAACGAAGCTGCGTGCGAACACTATTTAAACGGGCAACAACACACTGCAGCAACACGGAACTACGCCTAGAGGAAGAAGAATACCTCTTCCAGGTTTTCAAGGATAATGGATATTCCAAAGAACTGGGTCAGAAGATGCCTACACAAACAACATCAGAAAGATACTACACGCCCCGACACACTCATCACACTGCCCTACATCAGGAACACGTCGGAACTCACCACGAGACTCCTTCCGACCGCTGGGCATCAGACTGGCACACAAGCCCACGTCAACCCTACGACAACTGCTCACCCAAACTAAAGACCCACTCCCCACCATGAACAGGACCAATGTCAACTACAAGATCCCCTGCAGAGACTGCGAGAAACACTACATCGGACAAACAGGAAGGAAACTAACAACAAGAGTACATGAACACCAACTGGCTACAAAAAGACACGACCAATACTCACTCATCTCAATCCACATGGACAAGGAGAACCACCACTTCGGCTGGGACAACACCAAGATCCTGGGACAGGCTAGGCAGAGACAAGCACGAGAATTCCTGGAAGCATGGCACTCTATGAAGCATGCTATTAATAAACACATTGAACTTGACCCCATATACATTCCACTATGAAGGAAAACCGGAAGTGAGGCAATCCATCTCAATGGACCCCAGAGTTTAAAAACCAGGCAGGAAAACACACCGACGCTTCTTTGGAGGCTGCACTAAGGATGTTACCAAGCATGGTAATGAAACGTCTGCGAAACAAGAAACCACTTAGCGAGCCAACCAACCTCAACAATCTCAACAGGAATGCTCCTGACTTTCCTGGATGAGTGAAGCTCCATCAACACTCAAAAAACTTGACATGATCGAGGAAAAAAGGCCCTGCATCATAACCACATGTATCCACACTCTCCACCACCAATATTCAGTCATAACGGTGTGCTCCACTGACACAATGTACTGCAGGAACTCACTAAAGATTTTTAGACAGCGCCTTCCAAACCACAACCACTGCCATTTAACAGGACGAGGGCAGTAGATGCATGGGAACACTCCCACCTGGAAGTTCCCTTCCAAGACACTCACATCCTACTTTGAAATATACTGCTGCTTTCTCCGTGTCTCTAGGTCAAAATCCTGAAATTTGATCACTAATGACATTATGGGTCTACTTACAGCACATGGACTGCAGCGGTTCAGGAAAGCAGCTCATCACACCTTCTCAAGGGCAATCAGGGACATGTAATAAATTCTAGCTCGTCCAGTGATGCCCATGTCGGATTTATTTTTAAAAAAAATCATGGGAAGGCTCTTGTTTACAAATTTTCTAGTCGCTTTCTGTTGGAACTGCAAACTATGCATAATACAGTATATGAGAGGCCTGGCAGATCCGCCAAAAATAAAATCTTGGATAGGTTAAATCCTGGATAGGTTAAATGTTATCTTCCGTTGCTTTATAGGAGAATAAATTCTTACACTGTGTGTTTCAATTTATGGATACCTACTAAATGAATTTTTGTGAAATCTTCAGGCTACATGCAATTCTCGTTGCACATTGGTCTTTGAAACTAACAAGCCACATTGTTGTTTTTAGATACGTGTCATTAGGACTTGCCCTAACTTGTTGATTCTTCATACACATTACAATTTACATCTACTTTATTCACACCAGGATCCATGGCAAAAGAATTTCTTATCAAACGAACACTGATTCCAGTATATGTATATTCTTTTTTGGCTTGAGGAAGGACTAGAGGAAAGAACTTTTCTGGTGTGTAATGTTCTGATGACATTTCAAATTCCAGGAGATGCTGTTTCAGGCCAAGATGTCCATTGCATTCCAAATATGAAAGAACAATTGCATTGCATAGCTAAAAGAGAACAAACCTGGAGCATGCTTACTGGACATAAAATTCAGTACTTATTCTCTGTTGCTATTTCAGCTGTTTCCTGCATTTCTCCCATTTATTTGTGCACTCAGTCTCTCTAAATTATGCATCTCTCCAGGAAACCTACTCCTACTGACCATTCAGGTCCCTCCTCTGATATGTCATTACAGTTACCTATTCTTATTTTTTAATGCTCGGGATGTGTGCTTTCAATAGAAAGACTGGCATTTATTGCCCATCCTTAGCTACTTTTAAGAATGTGATGGTGAGCCATCTGCTTCAACTATTGCAGGCTGTGTAGTGAAGTTACTTCCATGATGTTAATGGGTAGCGAGTCCCAGAATTTTATTTTCAGTATTAACAAAGGAATAATACATGTCCAAGTCTAGATGGTATGTGATTTGGAGGTGAACTTCAAGACGATAGTTTTCCCATATGCCTGCCAACATTCACTATTCATAGATAAGACTGCACATTCATTACAAACTGGACGAACTATAGAATTCCTACCAAATGTACTGCAATGTTTGGGAATACAAAGCCTGCAATACAATGGGAAAAACATATAAAGATGGATTTTTTTAAAAACGGAGATTGTAGGGATAACAATATTTTTAAACCAGCACAAACATGAATATCAGGAAACAAACAGCAACACCTCGCACCATTAAGATTGTAAAGCATCCCAAGGCACGTCAAAGAAACATGAAGGAAGAAAAGGTGACGCAGAGCCACAAATGGAGTTCTTAGATGACTAGCTGATTAAAAGCTTTGTCAAAGAGGTGAGTTTTAGAAAAAAAAAATGGTTTGAAGGAGAAAAAAGTGGAAGAGAGGCAGGCTGCAACAGGGAGGAAGTAACCAAAGTTGGAGGCATGCCCATGCCCACTAATAGTGGAACAATTAAAATCAGGAATACTCAAGAGGCAGACACTTACAAAGTGCAGATATCTAATAGGGTTTTCAGGGCTGGAGGAGATTACAGAAATAGGGAGAAGTGAGGTCATGAAGTGTATTAAAACAAGGATGAGAATTTTAAAGTTGAGTCATTGCTTGACCAGGAATCAATTTGTGAGAATATGAGAAATGGGTAAACAGGACTTGGTGCCAATTATGACATAGAAATTTGAATGAACTTAAGTTTATAAATTGTAGAATTTTTCAAGATAACCAGAAATGGATTAGAATAATGAAGCCTATGGTTTAGAAAGTAATGGGGGAGGGTTTAAACAACAGATAAACTGAGATAAGATCCAGATAGAGCAATGCAACTTTGGGGAAAGGTGGCAGTCTTTGTGATAGTGGAAATGTATGGTAAACATAGAACATTAGAAAATAGGAGCAGTCATCCACCTTCCTATTTTTGTGACCAAAATGGATAACTTCAGATTTGTCCACATTTTATTTCATCTGCCATACATTTGCACACTCATTCAATTTGTCCAAATCATGCTGAAGCATGTGGTTGTTGATTTGCTTGCTGAGCTGGTAAGTTTTTTTCCAGTTGTTTCATCATGATACTAGGTAACATCATCAGTGCACCTCCAGTGAAGTGCCAGTGTTCTGTCCCGCTTGATATTTATGTGTCTCGGTTTGCTGGGGTGGGTGGCATCTCTTCCAGATTTGTTTCTTCGTGGTTGGTGTATGGGGTCCAGCTCTACATGTTTGTTAATGGAGTTCTGGTTTGAGCGCCAGGCCTCCAGGAATTCTCGTGTGTGTCTTTGCTTGGCTTGTCCTAGGATGGCTACATTGTCCCAGTTGAATTGGTGTCCTTCTTTATCCATGTGTATTGAAATGAGTGATAGTTGATCAAGTGTCTTGGTAGCTAGTTGGTGTTTGTGCATCCTGCTGGCTAGTTTCCTTCCAGTTTGCCCTATGTAATGTTTTGCAGGTAGCTTGTAAATATCATTGGTTCTGTCAGTTGTGGTGGTCAGATCCTTTATTCTCGTCAGTAGCTGTTGAAGTGTAGCTGTTGGTTGTGGGATACCACACTTCCTCGGGAGCAGAGTAATCTGGTGGTCATTTCAGGTAAGTCCTTGATGTATGGCAGGGTGACTAGTGTCTCTGGCTCCCACCCCTCCCGTTATTTCAGTTTAAATGGTCAGAAGTTCATTCAGGGCTCACATAGAACAAGGTCACAAATACCCTCAGACAGGTCAGGAAGTGGGAACAAATTTCTGAAGAGTGAACAAAGTTTGTGATGATGTCCAAATACAATGGTGAAAATACATAAATGGAGGAAATTTCTGTTCATCACATACTCATGTCAAACAAGTAGTTTGATAGTGTAGTGACAGAAAGGGACAAACAGACAGATAGGGAAAAACAAAGGTTAGTAAAATGTGTGGCAGTTAGAGTTGGATGTTGTTGATAAACATAAAGAAACTGATGCCATGATTTTAGATGATATTTTCAAGGGTCAGAATGCAGATGAGAAACAATTTAGGGACCAGAGAGAGAGAGAGTTCCTTGGCAACAAGAGGGAAGAGAAGACATTACATGCAAGTCTTTGGGAACCAGAGGATTGATACAATTGAAATCAGGCAAGTGTAGTTCCATCAAGCTAGACAATGGGGAAAGGCACTGAAGGCAGATGGAACGGTCAAATGCATTGAGAGTTGTTTACAGGTTGAGAAGAACGTGGTGGGTAAGGCAGGGATGGGGTGGTATCTTTTCTTTGTCATAGTCTCACAGGACTTTGTGACTTTGGCAAGAACTGTCACCATTCTATACTGAGGTAACTCTGAGGGGAGGGATTTAAACATGAGGTTTCAAAAAAGACATTGGGACTTATGGTCACAAAGGGTGGCTGGTGATAGTGTGGTGGTTTGAAAAGGGGTCCCGTCTGTTTTTTTCTGAGGAGAGAAAAGACAAAACTTGATTTGTAGGAGGGAAAACCTAAGGACAGGGAGCTTTCAATAATATCAGCTCACAAGGGAGACAGTGAGAAATGCTGAATGATAGAATTTGGTAGAAAAAGGGAAAGAAGTGGGTGTCTTCAATAAGATGGCTGAAGTATTAACTGAGGGGCTAGGAGAGGAATTAGAAAAATACTTGTATTCAGGGTTAGGGCATTGATGTGGGAGGAAGCTAAGCTCAAGGGAATGGAGGGAAGCAGCAAACTTGCTAATGTAACAAAAAACAAAAAAACTGCAGATGATGTAAATCAGGAAAAAAAACCAAAGTTGCTCGAAAAGCTCGGATCTGGGTGAGGAACTGAGGAAGGATCACTGGACCCGAACCACTAACCCTGATTTCTCTTCACAGATGCTGCCAGACCTGCTGAGCTTTTCCAGCAACTCCTGTTTTTGTTGCTAATGTAACAACCTTATTTAAGAAGAGGTAGACAGATGGCAGGAAATTATAGGCTGGTTAGCCTGACCTTGGTCATTGCTATGATTTTAGAGTCCATTATTAAGGATGAGATGTAGAGTAATTGGAAATGCATGGTAAAATAAGGTTTTAGTCAGCATGACTTCATCAAGGGATGGTCATGCCTGTCAAATCTGTGAGAATTATTTGAAGATATATCAAGCAAGTCAGACAAAGGAGAGCCAGTGGGCATGATCTATTTGGATTTCCAGAAGCCCTTTGACAAGGTGCCACACAGGAGGCTGCTAAATAAGATAAAGGCGCATGTTATTAAGGGCAAATTACTGGCATGGATAGAGGATTGGCTGACTGGCAGACGGCAAAGAATAGAGATAAAGGGGTCTTTTTCAGGATGGCAGCCAGTGACTTGTGGGATCAGTGTTGAGACGACAACTATTCACATTATACATTGACATGTTGGATGAAGGAACCGAGGACGTTATTGCTAAGTTTGCAGATGACACATAGATAGGTGGAGGGACAAGTAGTGTTGAGGAGATGGGGAACCTAAGAAAATGAGCACAGAAGTGACAGGTGGAATACAATGTGGGGAATTATGAAGTTATGCTCTTTGGTAGGAAGAATACAGGTGTAGACTATTTTCTAAATGGGGAAAAGCTTCAGAAATCTGAAGCATAAAGGGACTTGGGAGTCCTAATTCAGGATTCTTTCAAGGTTAATATGAAGGTACAGTTGGGAGTTAGGATGGCAGTTGCAGAGTTAGCACTCATTTTGAGAGGACTGAAATACAAGAACAGGGATGTATTGCTCAGGCTGTATAAGGCTCTAGTCAGACCGCGTTTGGAGTATTGTAAGCAGTTTTTGGGCTCTAAATCTAAGGAAGGACAAGCTGGTCTTCGAGGGGCTACAGAGGAGCTTTACAAGAATGATCCCAGGGATGATGGGCTTGTCATATCTGGGCCCGTACTCGATAGAGTTTAGAAGGATGAGGGGGAATCTGATTGAAACTTATCGAATACTGAGAGGCCTGGATAGAGTGGATGTAGAGAAGATGTTTCCACTAGTAGGTTGGATTAGGTCTAGAGGAGCACAGCCCCAGCATGGCCCTTCAGAGCTGAGATGGGGAGGAATTTCTTCAGCCAGACGGTGGTGAATCTGTTGAACTCCTTGTCTCAGAAAGCTGTGGAGGCCAAGTCATTGTGTGTATTTAAGACAGAAATAGATGGACTCTTGATTAGTAACGGATTCAAGTGTTCTGGGGAGAAGTTGGGGAAGTGGGGTTGAAAAACTTATCAGCCATGATTGAATTGCAGAGCAGGGCTTGATAGCACAAATAGCCTAATTCTGCTCCTATATCTTATAGTTTTATGGTCTAACATCTTTCACAGAATCCCCACAGTGTGGAAACAGGCCATTTAGCCCAACAAGTCTGCATCGACCCTCCAAAAAGCATCCCACTCAGACCCATCCCCCTACCCTATCCCTGTAACCCTGCATTTTCCATGGCTAATGCCTAACCTAACATCCCTGAACACTTTGGGCAATTTAGCATGGCCAATCCAGCTCATGTGCACATCTTTGGACACATCTTGGAAGCAGAATCACACCCATGTCTTTGATAGGGCTCCTAACAGAAAGTCAAGACCAGAATGGCAGAATCAACCATTTACAAATGATTCTTATTTGGTATCTAACAATATATGTGCAATTGGGCCTCTGAACCCTGTATATTTAGCCTTCGTCTTTCTTCTGTTATTGTATATGATTCCTGAATTTATTGATTTTTTTGCTCTATTTTCACATAAATCAAATGCATCCTACATGTGGCTAGTGTGTGTTATCATCTGTTTATGCAATTAGCTGAACATTTTCCATTTTTCTTTTAACACGTGATCTGTAGCTTCTCTCTCAGCTCTCTGATTCCAGTGTAGGCGATTCAAGTAATGAAAATAAACAAACTAAAACAGCCTCAGGCTGATATAATAATCATCAATATTCACCAAACTCAGACTGTGACTGTGGTGAAATGTTGCTTTATATCACAATCTGTATAGAGTATGAGAACCCAGCCTGCAGGTGAACAACCATGGGATTTACTACATTGCCGCAAGGTTTAATTGATTCTAGCACATAACAAATGAATATTTTTAATATTATTGATGTGTTATTTTCACAGTACTTTTCCCTTCTCCATTCTCTCCAGTCTTGGAGAGTTTTTGAGAGGGTTGACATTGTGCAATTGCATGTTTCAAAAACTAAATTGCGATGTTCATTGTGCTGCTTTGTTCAACATTGTCCACACTAAAGTAGACACTATAATGTGTGAATCATTGTGTAATCTATTAACAACATCACTGTTATATTTATATTATGCAATTAAGGATAAACTAGACAAACATACAAGGGAGAAGAGAATAGATGGTTACAATGGTAGATTCAGATGAGCAAAGATGGGAGGAGGCTCAAGTGGAGCATAAGCACTGACATGGAGGAGTTGGAATGATGGTCTGTTTCTATGCCATTTATCCAATGCAATCCTATGTAGCATCTTTAACGTAATGAAATGTCATAAGACTCTTTAGATTAAGTATTGTAAAAAACAGTATAACCGTAAGCCACATAAAGAGATACTAGAGAAGATGATCAAAAAGTTAATCATTAAGGTAGGTTTTATGGCCTTTCTTAAAGAAGGAAAATGAGTTCAAGACACAGCAGGGAGGGAATTTCAGAGCTTGGGGCCAAGGCAACTGCCAATCATGGAGCAATTCTAACTGGGAATGTACAAAAGGTCAGTATTGGTAGAATACAGATATCTCAGAGACTTGAGGGATTGAATGGTGCAGGAGGGAGGGATTCAGATACCTGGATAATTGGGGCTCATTCTGGGGTAGGTGGGACCTCTACAAACGGGATGGTCTACACCTGAACCAGAGGGGTACCAATATCCTGGGGGGCAAATTTGCTAATGCTCTTCGGGAGGGTTTAAACTAATTCAACAGGGGGATGGGAACCTGAATTGTAGCTCCAGTGTACAGGAGGTTGAGAGTAGTGAGGTCATAAATAAGGTTTCAAGGTCGCAGGAGTGTACTGGCAGGCAGGCAGGTAGTTTGAAGTGTGTCTACTTCAATGCCAGGAGCATCCGGAATAAGGTGGGTGAACTTGCAGCATGGCTTGGTACCTGGGACTTTGATGTTGTGGCCATTTCGGAGACATGGATAGAGCAGGGACAGGAATGGTTGTTGCAGGTTCTGGGGTTTAGATTTTTCAGTAAGATCAGGGAAGGTGGTAAAAGAGGGGGAGGTGTGGCATTGTTAGTCAAGGACAGTATTACGGTGGCAGAAAGGTCGTTTGATGACAACTCGTCTACTGAGATAGTATGGGCTGAGGTTAGAACCAGGAAAGGAGAGGTCACCCTGTTGGGAGTTTTCTATTGGCCTCCGAAAAGTTCCAGAGATGTAAAGGAAAAGATTGCAAAGATGATTCTGGATAGGAGCGAAAGTAACAGAGTAGTTGTTATGGGGGACTTTAACTTTCCAAATATTGACTGGAAACACTATAGTTCGAGTACTTCAGATGGGTCAGTTTTTGTCCAATGTGTGCAGGAGGGTTTCCTGACACAGTATGTAGATAGGCCAACAAGAGGCGAGGCCACATTGGATTTGGTACTGGGTAATGAACCAGGCCAGGTGTTAGATTTGGAGGTAGGTGAGCACTTTGGTGATAGTGACCACAATTCGGTTACGTTTACTTTAGCGATGGAAAGGGATTGGTATATACCGCAGGGCAAGAGTTATAGCTGGGGGAAAGGCAATTATGAGGCGATGAGGCAAGATTTAGGATGCATAGGATGGAGAAGGAAACTGCAGGGGCTGGGCACAATTGAAATGTGGAGCTTGTTCAAGGAACAGCTACTGCGTGTCCTTGAGAAGTATGTACCTGTCAGGCAGGGAGGAAGTGGTCGAGCGAGGGAACCGTGGTTTACTAAAGAAGTTGAATCTCTTGTCAAGAGGAAGAAGGAGGCTTATGTAGAGATGAGGCATGAAGGCTCAGTTAGGGTGCTTGAGAGTTACAAGTTAGCCAGGAAGGACCTAAAGAGAGAGCTAAGAAGAGCCAGGAGGGGACATGAGAAGTCTTTAGCAGGTAGGATCAAGGAAAAACCTAAAGCTTTCTATAGGTATGTCAGGAATAAAAGAATGACTAGAGTAAGATTGGGGCCGGTCAAGGACAGTAGTGGGAAGTTGTGCGTGGAGTCCGAAGAGATAGGAGAGGTGCTAAGTGAATATTTTTCGTCAGTATTCACACAGGAAAAAGACAATGTAGTCGAGGAGAATACTGAGATACAGCCTATTAGACTAGACGGGATTGAGGTTCATAAGGAGGAGGTGTTAGCAATTCTGGAAGGTGTGAAAATAGATAAGTCCCCTGGGCCGGATGGGATTTATCCTAGGATTCTCTGGGAAGCTAGAGAGGAGATTGCAGAGCCTTTGGCTTTGATCTTTATGTCGTCATTGTCTTCAGGAATAGTGCCAGAAGACTGGAGACTAGCAAATGTTGTCCCCTTGTTCAAGAAGGGGAGTAGAGACAACCCTGGTAATTATAGACCAGTGAGCCTTACTTCGGTTGTGGGTAAAGTGTTGGAAAGGATTATAAGAGATTGGATTTATAATCATCTAGAAAGGAATAATTTGATTAGGGATAGTCAACACGGTTTTGTGAAGGGTAGGTCGTGCCTCACAAACCTTATTGAGTTCTTCGAGAAGGTGACGAAACAGGTGGATGAGGGTAAAGCGGTTGATGTGGTGTATATGGATTTCAGTAAAGCGTTTGATAAGGTTCCCCATGGTAGGCTATTGCAGAAAATACGGAGGCATGGGATTGAGGGTGATTTAGCGGTTTGGATCAGAAATTGGCTAGCTGTAAGAAGACAGAGGGTGGTGATTGATGGGAAATGTTCATCCTGGAGTTCAGTTACTAGTGGTGTACCTCAAGGATCTGTTTTGGGGCCACTGCAGTTTGTCATTTTTATAAATGACCTGGATGAGGGCGTAGAAGGATGGGTTAGTAAATTTGCGGATGACACCAAAGTTGGTGGAGTTGTGGATAGTGCAGGTTACAGAGGGACATAGATAAGCTGCAGAGCTGTGCTGAGAGGTGGCAAATGGAGTTTAATGCGGAAAAGTGTGAGATGATTCACTTTGGAAGGAGTAACAGGAATACAGAGTACTGGGCTAATGGTAAGATTCTTGGTAGTGTGGATGAGCAGAAAGATCTCGGTGTCCATGTGCATAGACCACTGAAAGTTGCCACCCAGGTTGATAGCGTTGTTAAGAAGGCATACAGTATGTTAGGCTTTATTGGTAGAGGGATTGCGTTTCAGAGCCATGAGGTCATGTTGCAGCTGTACAAAACTCTGGTGCGGCCGCACTTGGAGTATTGCGTACAGTTCTGGTCACGGCATTATAGGAAGGATGTGGAAGCATTGGAAAGGGTGCAGAGGAGATTTACCAGGATGTTGCCTGGTATGGAGGGAAGGTCTTATGAGGAAAGGCTGAGGGTCTTGAGGCTATTTTCGTTAGAGAGAAGAAGGCTAAGAGGTGACTTGATAGAGACATACAAGACGATCAGAGGATTAGATAGGATGGACAGTGGGAGCCTTTTTCCTCGGATGGTGATGGCTAGCACGAGGGGACATAGCTTTAAATTGAGGGGTGATAGATATAGGACAGATGTCAGAGGTAGGTTCTTTACTCAGAGAGTAGTGAGGGCGTGGAATGCCCTGCCTGCAAAAATAGTAGACTTGCCCACTTTAAGGGCATTTAAATGGTCATTGGATAAACATATGGATGATAATGGAATAGTTTAGGTTAGATGGGCTTCAGATTGGTTTCACAGGTTGGCGCAACATCGAGGACCAAAGGGCCTGTACTGCGCTGTAATGTTTTATGTTCTATGTTCTATGGAGGAAATTACATGGAGAGAGTGAAAAGGCTAAGAAGGGATTTAAAGACAAGGATGAGAATTTTAAAGAGAGTGGGAGCTAATGGAGTAATGTTCTCAATGCAGTTGACACAATGCACCATGAATGTTTTTAAATTGGGCTTTTTATAAAAGGTTATCCTTAGATCTTCTTTAAAATGTGCACTGATTTGATATCCTTACACACCTTTTCTTTTAAATCTTCTCACAAGATGTCAAATTGACAGCTGCATATCTGCTTCATCACTAAGACTTCCCACTGCCATCTCTGTAACGTAGACCAACTCTGAACCTGCCACAGTTCATCTGCTGCTGAAACCCTCACCAATGTCTTTGGTTCCTATAGCCATGACATCTCCTGTGCTCTCCTGGCCAGCCTTCCATGTCTCACTTTAAACTTGTATTCATTCAAAATTCTTCTCCCCATTTCTTTTCTCACATCAAGTACCCTCCATCTACCTATCTTGTGCTTGATGGCTGACACTGGATACTGATCTGAAATCATCTCAATTTTTAAAGCCCTCATCCTGGCTTTTGAATTATTCCATTGGTTCTCCTGCTCCTAATCCATATGTAACCTTCTACAGTCATACAAATCTTCAAGATCTCTGTGTTCCTCCAATTCTGATACTTTTCACTTACCAATTTTAAATGCCCTATACTTAGTGGCTGTGCTTTGAGATGCCTACATGTTCAGGTTTAGAATTCCCTTCCTAAACCTCTACACCTCTCACCTTCTGAAGGTACTCCTTACAACTCTGTGACCTTGTACTGGGTCATCTTTCCCAATTATTTTTAACTTATTATTGATAATGCTTTGGAAATTTCATTTCTTTAAATGTACTATATGAATATAATACATTATTGTTGATGTGAAGAAAGCCATAACTATATACAGGGACCACCAGTACTCCATATTCTAAACTTTTCCTTAATTTTCCAGTTACCAGAATGTTATTTTTGTAAACAAGTAAAACAATTCTTGTACCGATTAATAGCACCATTTCTTTTGTTCAGCTAGCACTGGCTTTCAACAGGCAGGGCATTCTCAGCAGTCTGTTATTATTTAAGGGGATCACCCACACAAGAAGCATTTAAAACAAAAACTGCTTGCAAAGGTACATTACCAATTGCCAAATCCTTTAAAGACACAGGATTGTTAGCTCTGCTTTCTATCAAGAACAACATGACAGACGTGGGAGTCCTGAGATCCCTACCTTTGAGACAAAGCTTAGCAGACGCAGAGATAAGTAAGGTTGAATGGTCACTTTCATCATGGACAAATGAGATGGAAAAAGCATGACAAGAAGTAAATATGAAACTGACAGAAGTCATGCGCTCTGTGCAAGATGTATAAGACCTTAATTTGCTGTTGATATGGGTGACGAACCTTCATGTTTTAGACCAAATCTACTCCATGATTTGCTTTGAAAAAAATTAAAATGCATTGCAGCAGTGGATTTAGAGCACAAACAATGTTGTTGTGGCCAACATAGAATGTGATGATACATTATTTAATATTTCAAGGAAAATAAAACGGCTAAACAATTCATCAAAGTTACGTATATTCATGATTTTTTTTTAAAAACTGATTAGCATAAAAGGTAATAGCTTTTTTCTTATTTTGCAATGATTTTTTGTTGCTTATAATCAGGACAATACAAAATGACATCAATCTACAATAATAATGAACTTCTGTTAATCCAAGCTGAGCAATGTCAGGAAGTCTTTGCATCACCCAACTCTCGACCTTTGGTTTTAAATAAATATATACATACCTTCGACATGTAATCAGCTTATTTATCTCTCCCAATTTTCATTGATTTAAATGCAAATGAAAGTTGGGAGTGATGTACAACCAGAGGCTGAATCGATATCGCCCATTTTACACCATCACCCAAAGTCAAAATTACCCTGAGGTTATTTTGTTTAGTGGGAATTGCATGCAAAATATGCTGAGCAATTTAATACTTCACTGGTTCAGTCCCCTCCAGCACAAAACTCTAATGGTCTAAGTAGCTTTGGCAATCACAGTCAAGTTAATTTAGCAAACTCATTCTTGCCATTGAATTTAATAGCTATGATAATTAACAATTGAACTTTCTTGGTAAGAATCCTTGGGACAATTCAAAAGTCTAAGTAAAGGAGGGTATGGCAGACATAATGACATAAATCTACACACTATATCTACTGGAATTTTTGCACCATAATATTGTCACACACCGCAGATGGGCCAATGCTAAGGTTCAAGTCTTCAGCAAATTCGTGATTTAAATGTGCATACAATATATAAATCCATATCAATGGAAAATTAAAACATGGAATATCCTTCTAGGAGTTAAGTGACATACTATTTTGAGCTGTGAGCTATGTGGCGAAACAACTTTCTTCAATGAGTTCCTCAATAACACTTTAGCCTGTTGGCTTTGCGTCTATCACATTTTGGGTCCTGACAATTCTCGCAGAGTCACTGCAGAGGCTGAAATTAAAAATGTTTTTACATGTGAATATCATAATTCAAAGATTTAGCTCAGATACAAGAAGTGCCAGAGTTATTTTGCAGTATTGCATTAACTATTATGGAAGGAACAGATTCATTAACTGGTCCCTGAATCACTGCAGCATAGTTGCGTAAATTTTAAGAATATAGAGCTCTATTCGGAGACTAAATAAAAGTGCCTCAGCAACCAATTATCCCTTATGGTACCCCATTGTGTCTTTTTATTTGATCTTATCTCTTAATGTTGCTATTGCCAATATTGGATGCCATTTAATCAAAGTTATCACTGCCATTTGGGAATGGTTATTGATATATCAGGTTATTTTGTTTCTGCTGGGCCACAGTACAGTAATACTCATAATATTACATCCATGCAATTGGTACATGCTCAGCATTCTATACAGTAAGAATTAACATTGCCCTCCCCTTGAATCTGTGAACTTGACCCAATAACAGCAACCATTTATCGTGCAGGCTTCTAGTGGCCTGCTCAACATTGAAATGACAGTCTCTCAAAGAAGAAAGTGAAAACTACAATCATTTAAGAAGAACAATGGAAAGTGTTGGCTTCCTATTTTCAGCCTGTCAAAAACTAAACTCTGAGTTCCACCTGTAATGTTTATTTGTTTGAGAATTAATAAACTTTATAAAAAAAACAAATGACTCACCATGATCAATAATAGAAGGCATCATTTTTCTTCCAGTAGTATTGTTTCTTCCAGACAGGCATTATGTCGAGTGATTTTGTTTTGGGTTTCACTTCCTGGCCTTAGTTATACTGAAAGACAACACACGTGACAGTTATAATCTAAAAGTCAAACAGTAACATTTTAGCATTGTGTCAGGCAGCATATCATGATCTGCTGTAAGGCAATCTCAATGAAAATGGTCCTTTCTGCATTTGATGTGTCCAATTTCCTAATATACAACTTATAAAATTGAAACATAGTCACATGACATTCCTTTCACTACAATTCTGTTAGCCATTTATAAAATTCACATATGAAGCTATTTTAACAAAAATAAATGTGGGACAATAGAGGATATCAAAAATAAGAATTTGAGCATGTAACTATACAAGAACAGAACAGAAGTTGGACAAAAAATACCAGATACTAAGAAAGAATGTGGAGGAAATGAAAGAGGAAGAATGTGAGGAGAGACAGCTGAAGAGAGCCTTCATTTTGCAGTGAGTAGGGTTGAGGTATTTCAGAGTTCCCAGTTACTGCATTATTAGACTAGGCTCATTTCAATAGGATATCTTTGAAATAGCCACCTTTGAGTACTGCACCAGCACATTTGATGGAAACATATAAAAATATATTAAATTTACTTATTTTTGTCAGACGTTGCTGTAAACGCTTACACAGGTCTTTGTTCATCATCTTGCTCCATGGGTGTAAATTGAAACTGGTTTGATATGCCTTGTTTTCATTGCTCCTTGTAGCATTAAGTTCTTAAAGCAAATGTCATTCAAACTAACAACAAGTTGGATTTACATAGTGCTTTTAATGCAATAAAACAGCCCTTACAACTTCACAAACTATGGTACTTAGCAGAAAAGCAAGACAGAAATGAGGGCTGCTAGGTAGATGAGCTAACTTGCTGTGGCTTTGTGGTACAGGGAGCCACTCAAGTGGTAAAGAAATAAGGTATGTAGTGGGTAGTAGGAGACAGTATAGTGAAGGGATTTACACTATTCTCTGGCTGTCAGGTGTGAGAGTTTGGGATGTCTGCTCTGGGCTGGGGAAGAATTCAGATTGAGAAGGGTAGGATCCAGTGGTTGTGTTTCACGTCAGTACAAACAACATATATAAAACTAGGAAAGAGGTCTGCTGAGAGAGTATAAGGAGATAGGTGCTAAATTGAAAAAGCAGAACCTCAAAGGTAATAATTCCTATATTACTGATTGAACCATGTGCAAACAAGCATGAAATGAATAAAATTAGACAAGTTAATACTGGCTCAAAGACTGGTGTGGGAGAAGTGGGTTCCGGCTTATAGGCAGTGGCACTTGAATTGGGGAACATGGGATCTGTATTATTGGGATAGTCTACACCAGAACCATGCTGGGATCAGTGTTCTTGAGAGTCAGATACCTAGGGAAGGAATGAATGCTTTACCCTAAACATGAGGTGAGTGTGTGAGGGATGGAGCTTGAGTGGAGATTGCAAATCAAGGAATAGAGTTGAAGCAGGAGAGATAAATACTAAAGCTGAAAATAAAAGCCAATGAATGATAGGAAAGGCCAGAGAGAGAGAGAAATAAAAAAACACCTAATATACCAGCAGTCAAGACTAGCTACAATGATAACAAAAATAAAATAAAGGCCCTATCTGAATGTGCATAGCATTCATAACAATTGATAATGCATTTTGAATTAAATAAATATGATCTGATAGTCATTACAGAGACAGGGCTGCAGGATGACAAAGGTTGTGTTCTGAAAATAGAGGTGTCTATGTCATTCAAGAGAAATGGTTAGAGGATTAGCTAACTAAGACAGAAAGTTAGGATTAAGCGAGACATTTTCAGGATGGCAACCAGGGATCAGTGCTGAGACCACAATTATTTACAATTTTTATGAATAACCTAGAGGATGAAAGTGAATTAACCATAGCTAAGTTTGTGGATGACACAGAATCAGCTGGGAAGGCAAGTGGTGAGGATGACAAGTGATAAAATGAAAGGCAAAGGTGTAAAAGGAATTTGATGAAGAATATTTTCACCCAGAGAATGGTAGGGGCTTGAAAAGCACTACCTGGGACGGGAGTAAATGTGGCAAAGGTACAACCTTCAAAAAGTACTTGGATGAGCAATTGAAATGTCATAACATTCAAGTGCCAAGTGCTGTTAAGTGGGACTAATGTAGATTTAGTGTTTTTGGCAGTACAGACTTGATTGGCCAAAGGCCCTCTTCTGTACTGTGTGATTCTGTGACATAATGACTCTGCAGAGAGATATAGACAGGTTAAGTGAATAGGCAAATGGAAAGTATGAGATTATGTTCTTTCACAGGAAGAATAGTTGAGCTGAGTATTATTTAAATGGAGAAAGACTGCAAAAAGATTCAGTAAGGAGGGATTTGAGGGTCTGTGTGTATAAATGAGAAAAAGCCATCATCCAGGTTCAGTAGGTAATAGAGAAGGGCAAATGAAATGTTGACCTTTATTTCAAAGGGGATAGAGGATAAAAATAGGGAAATCTTGCCAAAACTATCCAAGGTACTAGTCAGACCACACCTAAAATACTATGAATAGTTTTGGTCTATTTATCCAAGGAAAAATACACTGGCATTGGAAGCAGTCCAAAGATGGTTCACTAGTCTGATCCTAGATATTTTCTTACGAGAAGAGGTTGAGTAGGTCTGGCCTGTACTCATTGGAGTTTAAAGGGTTGGGAGGCAATTTATTGAAACATAATAGACTTTTTAGGGATAATCAAGTTAGGTGTGCAGAGGTTTTCATTTTCCTTTACGGGACAATCTAACTTCAGAGGGTATAACCTCAGAGTAAAAACCGAAAGAACTACAGATGCTGTAAATCAGGAACAAAAACAGAAGTTGCTGGAAAAGCTCAGCAGGTCTGGCAGCATCTGTGAAGAAAAGATCAGAGTTAATGTTTCGGGTAACCTCAGAGTATCATGTGTTATGGGGAAAAGGTAGGAAAGTGGAGTTGAGAATTATCAGATCAGCCATGATCCTATTTGAATAGCAAAACAGACTCAATGACCCAAATGACTAATTCCTGCTCCTACATCTATGGTCTTACGGAAGCCAGGAAAAGACAGAGGGGTAGCTCTAATCAGAGATGATACTGGTGCAACAGTTAGGCGTCACCTTAGCTCAGGGGATTAGGTCGTAGAATTTGTTTGGGTAGAGATGAGGAATATTGGCAGGAAGTCACTTGGCAGAGTGATCTATATGCCCCTGATCAGTAACCTAAACATAGAATGAAAAGTATGTAGAAATATTGAGTGCTTGTGAGAAAGCGAATGCTCTAATAATAGGTGACTTTAATGCATATATAAAGTGGTAAAATCAGATTGTTTATTGTAGCCTCGCTGAGGAGTTCACAGTCCGGTTGATATCAATAGCATAGGCAGAAAGAAGGATATGATCCCTTTTTGTCCACATCTACTCTTTTCGCATCCCTCATGATTTTGATCAAATCTCCTCTCAGCCTACTTTTCACTATTATCGTGAATCTTTTCTATATCGTCACCAACATTTTCACATCCTTCTTAACTTGTACTGCCTACAACTAGATGCAATATTCCAACTGAACCTAAACTAGGATTTATACAAGTGCAGCATAATTTCCTTGTTCATGTACTTAATGCTCCTATTGGTACTCTATGTCTGATTAGCTACTCTCTCAACCTGACTTGTGAACACATACACACAGGTCTCTTTGTTCCTGCACACCCATTGTTATAATACAGAATGGTTGTGTCTTATTTTGTTTCTTCATATTCTTCCTGCAAAATTAATCACATTACATTTCTCTGCATTGAAATTCACCTGTCATCTGTCCACTCATTCCATCAACTTGGCTATGAGCTTTTGAATTCCCGTACCATCTTCCTAGCAGTTTACAATATTTCCAAGTTGCATATCATTTAGAAACTTTATGTGCCAACATCTAGGTCATTAATACATTCAATTAAAGAAAGAATCCCAACATTGACTTCTGGGACTCTCAATTACAAAAGTTCCTCCAATCTAAAAACATCCATTAACCATTACATCTATTTTCTGTTGCTCAGGCAATTTTGTATTCATGTTTCTACTGTCTCTTTTATCCCTGATTCGAAACTTTGCATGTAAGTGCATTGTATGGAATTTTATTAAGCATCTTTTGAAAGTCCATTTATACCACATCACCAGCATTGCTGATGTAACAATCCTCTATGTTACCTCCTCAAAAACACCAACAAGTTAGTCAAACATGATTTTCTTTTAAGTAATCAGTTCTGGCATCCCTCAATTGATCTACATTTGTCCACGTGACTGCTAAAGTCTCAATTAAACTACTAGACTGCTAAAGTTAAACTAACTTGCATACAGCAATGGCAAGGTGCACAGAATACTGGAAAAGACAGATAGTGCTAGTAGCTAATGGAAGTTATTAGGTGGGATCAAGAGTAAAGAGAAAGTAATAAAGTTGAATTTAGAGTGCAATGCATACATGTGAACGCATGGTGTGTATGCTAAATGGGATTGGTGTGCTGCGGGTGTAGATAGCCATGTGTAAGTGTTGATGCTATAATTGTGAACTGGGCTCAAAGGTGGGCAGGTTTGAGTATTGCCTATTCCTGAGTAAAGGTGCCCAGGAGAAAAAGGCATTACAGGAAAAGAGGAAGGATAGCTGTATTAAGGAAAACACTGCACTAGTGGAGAGGGAGAGAGGGTATTCCAGAGAGGAAAAGACACAAACTATTTGACTAGAGTTAAGGAATGGAAAAGATGTAATTATATTGCTCAGTGTAGTATGTCAGCCACCAGCTAATGGGAAAGATGCATAGGAATAAATTTGCAAGAAAAACTAAAGAGTGGTGCATGAATTACAGAGTAATTATAATGGGTATTATGATCATAGTTAAAATGGACTATCAATATTCAACTTTAATCATTTCACTTTAATATCCAAGACTTTCATAGCCTAAAAAAAAGTTTTTAAGAAGGACATTGCTGACTTGAAATGAATACTGTAATCATCAGACAAACCCAGACAACGCACGTGGAAGATAAAATCCAGCTGTCTTGGGATTAGCATTTTAATCAAGAAGTGCTGAAATTCAGTGAGTTGTCAATAAATTTGCATCTCTTGTTTTACTCTCACTTGTCTGATAACTTCACATATTTAAGAAGACAGATTACCTGTGGTGTGTTCATTTTGGAAAAGAAAGTGGAAATAAATTAGAAATATATAAACAAACTATATTTCATTACCTTGCCCTGAGCAACTAAAAGCGGGAGAAAGCAACATGAACTGAACACAGCAATGATTCAGAAAACTCCAACTTTTCAATCACAATCTCAGCAAACCAGTGCCGATAGAAAAGTCAAGTTCAGAAAATCTCCATGGACTGAGACATCATGTGCATCCACAAGCTTTGGCATTCCTTAGGAGACAGGACAGCAGCTATTCTCACAAATCAAAGGCTCTTAAAAAAACTGTAAGCTGCAAATGCCCTTACCTTCCTGGCTGCATGAGATACCTCTCCTCCCCACCTTCTTTGTAAGCTTAGTACATTTGTTTTATATATGTGCTCATTGTCACGTTCTATCATATTTTTCCAGAGAGAAAACTTTACTCACGCAGTCAAGAAATCATGGAATTCACTCTATTTTTCATCTGGTTAACAAAGTTAATTGAAGTCTCATAGCTACATGCTAAAAAGGAAACAAAAAAGACATTCATCCGATTGACTAGGAAATTAAAATTGTGGGAAGATTTGAGCCCTCCTCAAATGGTTGTCATATGGAGGACTTTAACGATCTCAAATGGACTGAGATAGTAGGAACAAAATGTTGAGAGGAGCAAGAATCTCTAGAATGTTTGTTTAATGAAAATGAATCACTTCACACTTCTCTGCTTGTAATTTCATCATTTATCTACCCATTCCACCAACCTTAAATGCTCAAATGTACTCGGTATCGACAATAGCTCTAGGTAAAAACTAACAATTCTTTCCCATCTGGTAGTGTATGGCTTAGTGTCAAATACAGTAAATGTGTGTTATAAACTGAGTAAGCTATATTTACTCTCTAATAGAAAGAGCTGGCATTGAAGAAAAGGATGATCTACATGGGGTGATGGGGAATGAAGGAAGCCAGGATTCATTCATTTGGCATTTCAAATAAACACAATCAAATTTTCTAACATGTTGACTTGCCTTAAAATGATAATATTGAAATTGCTGCCCTTTAATTTGAAATCATAGGATATAGTGATAGGTTCATTAGCAGGACACTCAATGGAGATTTTGGGCCAATAAAACAAATTATCCAGATTTTAGTGTGTGGACAACAAATTCGAAGTTTGTGGATGACACAAAACTTGGAAGAATTGTAAACTGTATGTTGGATAGTGTAGAATGTTAAAAAGACAATGCCACGTTGGTGGAGTGGGCAGGTAGGTGACAGATGAAGTTTAAAACTGATACACGCCAGTACAAAGAACATGGAGAGACAAAAATAAAACAAAGGGTACTATTCTAAAGGGTATGCAAAAGCCGAGATATATGGGTGCTGGGTGTGTACATGCATAAGGCATTAAATATGGCAGGACAAGCAGAAAGAGCTGTTCATAAAGTACATAGTACTCGAAGCATCTTTAATAAGGACAGAGTGTACAACAGCAGGGAGGTTTCATTGAACCTATATGTAGGGCACTGGTTAGACCTCAGCTGGAGCATGGTGTAAAGTTCTGGGCACCACATTTTCGTAAAATTGTGAATGCACTAGAGAAAGTACAGAAGAGATTTCCATGAATGGTTTCTATGGTGAGAAACTTCAGTTATGAGGGCAAATTGGAGAAGTTGGGACTGTTTTCCTTGGAGATGAGAAGGCTAAGGAGAGATTTGACACAATTTTTCAAAATAAAGAAGAATCTACACAGTGTAGATAGGAAAGCTTGTGAAAGGATAAAGAACCAGAAGAGCAAATGCGAGGTGAGAAAAACCTTTTTCAGAAAGTAAGTGATCCCAGGATCAAATTCTTCAAATGGATGTATGGTAGAGGCAGCTTCAATTGAAGATTGGGATTCAAGAGGGTGTTGGATGCTGATATAAATATAAACAGGGGTTATAGGGAAAAGGCAGGAGTTTGTAAAATGTCAAAATGCTCAGAGAGGCCAGAAAAAGATAGGACGGGCTGAGTGGCCTCCTTCTGCAGTGTAACAATTCTGTTATTCTATGACTTTAAAAATTAAAGGGATAATTTTAAAATCTAAACTATACTATGTGTATTACAGGTGAGTTGGTGTAAAATTGCTGTCAAAGTGAGGTGTTAGCAACTGTCCTTGTTAACAATGTTGCATTGTGGAATCAAGGAGCCCTAGCTGCATTGGAATTAATGGGAATCAAGGGGAAAGCTCTCCACTAGTTAGAGTGATATCTGGCACAAAGGAAGATTGGAGATTGGTCATCTCAGCTCCAGGACATATCTGCATATGTTCCTTAGGGAAGTGTCCCAGTCCCAACCATTTTCAGCCCTTCACCAGTGACTTTCTCTCCATCAGAAGGTCAAAAGTGGGGATGTTCACCAATGATTGTACAATGTCCAGCACCATTCGTGACTCTTCAGATACCGAAGCATTCCCTGTCCAAAAGCAGCTGTACCTGCACAATATCCAGGCTTGGGATGAAAATTGCTAAGTAACATTCACGCTACACAAATGCCAGGCAATGACCATTTCCAACAATAGAAAATTTAACCATCATCCCTTGACTTTTAATGGTGTGACCATCATGGAATTCCCCACTATCAACATCCCAGGGGGTTACCTTTGACGAGAAACTGACCGAGATATATAAATACAGTGGCTACAAGATCAGGTGAGAGGCGAGGAATCCTGCAACAAGTAACTGACCTCCTTACTATCCAAAGTCTGTCCATCATCTACAAGGATCAAGTCAGGGTGTGATAGAATACTCCCCACTTACCTGGATGAGTACAGCTCCAAAACGCCCATAATGTTTGACACTATCCAAGACAAATCAGTCTGTTTGATTAACACCACATCAACTCTGTCCACCACCAATGCACAGTAGTAACAGCTGCAGAAATTCATCAAAGATCCTTAGACAGCACCTTCTAAACCCATAAACACTGCTATCTAGAAGGACAAAGGCAGCAGAACATGGGATCATCACCACCTCCATGTTCTCCTCCAAGCCCCTCACCATCCTGACCTGGAAATATATTGCTATTCCTTCAATGCTTTTGAGGCAAAATCCTGGAAGTCCCTCACTATTAGCATTGTAGGTCTACCTACAGCAAAGAAACTGCCGCAGTTCAAGAATGCAGCTCACCACTGTCTTCCCAAGGGCCACTAGAATTGTGCAATAAATGCTAGCCCAGGCATGGCAGATGTCTATATCCCATGAGTGAATAACAGACAAAAGTGATAATGACAACATGCTTTTTTGTCACATGGTCAGTAATATTTTAACATTGATAGCATAACAGATGTCCAGTCTACAGTTGTCATCAGATAGTGATTGATAATTTACCTTTCAGTGGAATTAATGGATATATTTTTGTGATTTTTAAGGCAGATTTTATTTTAATAGAAATGCTTCTACGCCACAACTTTGTTGTTGGTTTTACATTTAAATTTAGACTCCAGTCTTTAATTAAGTTTTATAGTATAAATGGTGTGCATGATTTTCCCACAGATTATGCACAATCCAGGAATTATGAAATCAATCCTGACTATTCGGTGCCATATAACAAACCTGTGAGCAAAGGTATAACTCACAGAACAAAAGAGACAGTACCACGTTGATAAGATATAGGCTGAGGGAGATGAAACAGAGAGTAAAGGCTAATGGATGTTTCTCAGGATGGAAGAATGTTTGTAGTACAGCTCCCCAGGGGCCAATGTTAGAACCCTTACTTTTCCTGATCTCTCTTAATGACCCAAACTTTGGTGTGCAAGCATCATTTCTTGGTTTGTGGATGATACCAAATCTGAAAGCATTGTGAACTGTGAACATGTGTAGAACTTCAAAAGGACATGGATGGGATGGTAAAATGGCTTGACAAGTGACAGGCAAAATTCACTGCCAAGAAATGTGAAGTGGTTGATTTTGGCAGAAAGAACACGCAGAGCCAATATTTAAAATAAGGGCACAATTCTAATAGGCACAGGTGCAGAGGAAGCTGTGTGTAAATGTCCATAAATTATTGAAGATGGTAGGACAACTTGAAAGAGCTGACAGTAAAGCATAGAGTATGCTAGGCTTCATAAATAAGGGGGAAAAAAAGAACTGCAAATGATGGAAATCAGAAACCAAAACAGAAATTGCTGGAAAAACTCAGCAGGTTTGGTAGTATCTGTGAAGAGAAAACAAAGCTAACATTTTACATCGTCAAAACTGAGTTTAGCTAGGACAATTTTAGTATATATGCTGAAGATTCTTGGAGGAGTTAGGAGCAAATTAAACAAAAGGTGGAGATGGAGCCCAGGGAAACAGAAAAACAGTTGATAAAGATCAGCCTGGGAGAATCAATGGCTACCAATTGGGACCAGTAGTGGCTGACAATGGGTTGGTTTTAGTAGTTGCCCATGTGTGACAAAGCCTGGTTGTGGGAATTTGGGTAAGGTGCTCAATCACTAAAATGGTTAAACTCGACATGGATTCCAGAAGGCTGTAGAGTTCCAAATGGAAAATGAGGTGACACTCTTCCAGTTTGCACTGAGCTTCATTGGAGCACTGCAGCAAGCCTGAGGCAGAGATGTCGGCCAGCGAACAAGGTGGTGTGTTGAAGCGGCAGGCAACTGGAAGCTCAGCATTATTTTTGAGGGCAGAACAGAGATATTTTGTAAAGCCTCACCCAGTCTGCGTTTCAGCTCCTCATTGTAGAGGAGACAACATTGTGAGCAGCTAACACAATCGACTAGATTGAGCAAAATGCAGGTAAATCGCTGCTTCACCTGGAGGATGTTTCTGGGGCCTGGATAATGAGGAGGCAGGAGGTAAATGGGTAGGTATTACACCTTCTGTAATTGCATGGGAAGGTGCAGGGGGCTGTGGGGAGGTGCAGCGAGTGGAGAGGAAATGAACCAGGATGTCGCAAAGGGAACAGTTCCTGTAGAAGGCTGACAAAGGAAGTGAGGGGAATATGTGTCTAGCTGTGGCATCCTGCTAGAGGTGGCAGAAATGGTTGCTATGATCTTTGGGGTGTGGATGCTGCTGGGATGGTAAGTGAGGACTAGGGGGACCCTATCACTATCGTGGGAGAAGAGAAGGGGTGAGGACTGAAGTGCAGGAGATGGGTCAGTCATGGCTGAGGGCCTTATCAATCATGGTGGTGGGGAATTTTGGTAGAGGAAGAAGGTGGACATTTTGGAGACGCCTTTGTAGAAACTGGCATCATCAGAACAGATGTGTGACAGAGATGGAGAAATTGGGAGAATGGAATACAGTCTTTACAGGAAGCAAGATGTAAGGATATATAGTCAAGGTAACTGTGGGAATTGGTGCGTTTGTAGTGGCTACAGCAGCCTCCACTTTACGATGGACATGCAATCCTTTTACATGTCCACCCCCCGCCATCAAGATGGTCTTGGGGCTCTCCCTTCTTCCTGGAAAAAAGGGCCTGAATGCTCCCCATCCAACACCACCCTCATCCGCCAGGTCAAGCTCATCCTCACTTTGAACAACATCTCCTTTAACTGCTCTCATTTTCTTCAGGTCAAAAGGAGCAGCCATGGGTAACCCCATGGGCCATAGTTATCCTTGTCTCTTTGTGGACAATTGCTTTGTGGAACACCTATGTTCTGTCCTGAGCTTCCAGTTGTCTGCCACTTCAACACACGTGTTCCCTGGCCAACAGCTCTATCTCGGGCTTGCCACAGTGCTCCAGTGAAGCTCAGCACAGGCTGGAAGAACAGTATCTCATTTTCCACTTGGCGAACCTGTGGTCTTCAGGACTCAATATCAAGTTCAATCATTTTAGGGCCTTAGCACCTTCTCCCATGTCCTTACCCCTACCCTGATACATCAGACCTTGTCATCACATGGGCTGCTATCACAAACAACCCATTGTCAGCCATTAATGGTCCCCATTGATTCTCCCAGGCTGATCTTTACCCACTCCTTTGTCTGCCCAACTGTGTTTCTCTTTCTCTGGGCTTCATCTCCATCTATCATAGTCATAGTCACAGTCATAGAGTCATATAGCATGGAAACAAACCCTTCGGAACAACACTGACCAGCCATCCCAATCTGACCTACTCCCAGTTACCAGCATTTGGCCCATATCGCTCTAATCCCTTCCTATTCATATATCCTTGCCTTTCAAATGTTGTAATTGTACCAGCCTGCACCACTTTCTCTGGCAGCTCATTCCATTCACGTGCCATCCCCTGCAAGAAAAACTTACCCATCAGGTCCATTAAAAATCTTTCCCCTCTCACCTTAAAACTATGTCCTCCAGTTTTGGACTGCCCACTCCAGGAAAAAGATCTTAGCAATTCACCTTGCCCATGCCCCTCATGATTTTATAAGCATATGAACCAAAGCAATAACAATTGAATTGCAAAATTTCACTAGAAACAAGACATTGTTTCTGTCACTATCTATTGTTTACACCTTCCCCCCACCCTTCAGCATCTTCAGCATATGTACCAAAATTGTCCTAGCTACAATCACTTCTGAAGATGGGTCACAGGACCCAAAACATTAACTCTGCTTTCTCTCCATACATGCTGCCAGACCAACTGAATTTTCCAGCAGTTTCTGTTTTTATTAATAAATACGGGCATAAATTTTAAAAGCAAGGGGAAGCTTGTATTTGCCACATGTTTGGCCTCAGCTGGAGTGTTATGTCCAGATCTGGTGGAGCACTTTAGGAAGGATGCAGAAAAGATTTGAGGATGGTTGCAGAGATGAAAAACATCGATTATGAAGATAGATTGGAGAAATTAGATTTTTCCTTCCAGAAAATAAGGCTGAGAGAAAGGTTTGACAAAGGATTTTCAATTTCCTGATTGGTCTGGATATTGAAGATATGTAAAAATGTTCACTCTTGTAAAAGGATTGAGAATGAGAGGGATTTAACAGATTTAAACTAATTGACACAAAAATAAAAAACAGAAGTGACGCAAGGAAAATCTTTTTCATATATGATTATGGTCTGGAATGCATTACAAACATTCAAAAGAAATTGGACTGCCATCTGAAAATTGCAGTGTTATGAAGACAAAGTGGCAGAATAGCATTCATTCGGATAGCTGGTGCAAACATAACGGTCCAAATGGCCTCAGTCTGAACTGCAACAATTCTGCAATTCTTTTCAATTTTGATAAAGGTTTCAGAAAAATTTCTCACTAGTCCCTCAAAAAGATAGAAATAAATCAAAATGCCAAGGTTCTTTTCTAACATTAAATACTATAGTATTTTATTTTCTATTAGAGAAATCTGATAAATCTTCCCTCTAAATACAAGCAGAAACAATTTTGGTGCTTGGACCTGGGAATTTGCATTTAAAATGCATAACCATTTTTTGTTTAATTCACTCATGGGATATGGTATCTCTGGTTGACTAGCATTTATTGCCCATCCTTAGTTGCACTTGAAAAGGTGATGGTGAGCTGCCTTCTTGAATTGCTACAGCCCACGTGCTATAGGCTGATGCATAGGGAGGGAGTTCCAGGGCTTTGACCCAGCGACAGTGAAGGAATGGTGATATATTTCCAAGCCAGGATGGGTAGTGGCTTGGACAGGAATTTGCAGGTGATGGTTTTGCCATGTATCTATTGCCCTCATTCTTCTAAATGGAAGTGGTTGTAGGTTTGGAAGATGCTGTCGAAGGCTCGTTGGTAAATTTCCACAGTGCATCTTTTAGATAGTACACACTGCTGCTACTGAGCATCAATGGTGGAGGGAGTGGATGCTTCTGGATGTGGCACCAATCCAGTGGGCTGTTTTGTCCTGGATAATGTCAAGCTTCTTGAGTGTTGTTGGAGCTGCATCGTAGGACAGCAGCTTTCTGGTTCCAGCAGCACCACTGGGAGCAATGGATACTTCTGAGACTACAATAGTGCCCACTGCACTCCCTTTGATCCGATATCATAACAATCCCAGACCTCCCAGAAACCCTTTGATTTTCACTGCTGTAGGGCCGCTAATGCCTATACATTATATGAAGCTACCAAATTCAGTAAGCAGAAAATTGCTGTGTGTGATTTTGTGATGAACTACTCATTGTAGACAAGATCCCAGTGTAGACTGAGATTTGGAAAACTTCCCTGAGTGTATCCATGATGGAGTGTAATGGAAGTGAGAGACCACATCATACACTTAAGGCTTATGCTTTTAACATCAATTTCATGTAATAAGAACTTTTATTTTTCAAAAAAAGAAACCGTTGGATTCATCAAAATTCCATGTTTTAGTCAGGTATGCATTTAACGGGAATTGGCTGACTGGATAGATTTATTACACAGATTATCAGACTGACAGTGGACATTCCTCCTAAGCATTGATGCACACTCCAGTCCGTTTTTCTTTTCAATGCATGACTTTACAAGGCTAAACACAGCTGAGTATAGTTTCTCTCATAGTAATTATGAGAGAAAAAAGAAATGAAATGAATTTTTAAAAAGCTGACTGCAATGTTTACTTCTATTTGACAAAAAGCGATGAGCTTGCACTTGCTAGAAGAGGATAGGACACTCCCATGGTCAGCATTGAAGGCCTCACCATGTCCACTGAATATTGCCGGAGAAGACAAGGAAACTGGCAGAATTCCAACATCTGCAAAGATTTCTTTAAAACCTAAAGGCTTGTCTTTGCAGATGTCTATGCTGTGAGTTTAGTTGGGCAAGCAAGAAGCATAAACCATTACATCTTCCATACGAGATTGCTAATATAGAGAGCGACACAAATCCTGAAGGACTATGAGAGCACCTGACCCACTTCACATGTTCTATTCCCCAGTAGCTATATTTTCCCTTGGCTTCAAAGAAACTTCATTCCTCTTACAATATGCATCATCTCCCCAGACCAAAACTAGCTTTTCAGAAAACTTTGCCCCCGCATTAGACCACCAGGGACACAGTTTCAGAAGGTCCGCAATCACAAGAGTACTGAAAGGGGATGTGAGCACCGAAGGGATTAAATTTCCTGACTTCATGGTGCTGTTGAGGATCTCACCCACTGGGAGTACACATCAGGAATTCAGGAACCTGCTGCACAGAATATTTTACCATTAATTTAAATTATTGGAAACATATACTTGGATTTCCAATATGCTCCATGGATGAACGTGTGGAGTTGCAAACTTAGGCCCAGAAATGAGCAGGAGTCTAATTAGATGCTTCTTTTTCTCCTGGTTAAACCTCCCATGTCTAAGAGGTCAATTTATTCTTTGAAAACATAATGACTGGACATGAAAAATCAAATTACCACACAGTGAAACTATATTTATTTTCAAGGCAGCAGGGTCATCAGAATCAAAAGTAACTTTAATTAATACAGTGGTATGTTCCTATCTCTATTAAATTCAACAGGTTTGAATCAAATTGGGTTTCAACCTGTGTTGGGTGATATAAAGATCATGACGAAACAGAGTGGCAAGGCAAGTGGACAGGGACTTGCATGAGTAACTGTGATAGAAACATAGAAAATAGGAGCAGGAGTAGGCATTCAGCCCTTCGAGCCTGCACTGCCTCATAGTATGATCATGGCTGATCCTGCTTTCTCCCAATATCACTTGAACTCTTTAGCCTGAAGAACTATTTCCAATTCCTTCTTGAAAACATTCAACATTTTGTTGAAATTCCCCAAGCTCACCACTCTCTGGGTGAAGAAAATTCACCTCATCTCAGTCCTAAATAGCCTAACCTGTATCCATAGATTGTAACCTCTGGATCTGAACTCTCTGGTCATTGGGAATGTCTTCCTGCATTTACATTGTCCAGTCCTGTTAGAATTTTATCGGTTTCTATAAGATCACCCGTTAGTCTTCTAATTTCTAGTGAATGTAATCCTAACTAATCCAGTCTTTTTTCGCATGTCAGTCCTGCCATCCCAGGAATCAGTCTGGTAAACTTTTTTTTGCACTTGCTCTGTAGCAAGAACATCTTTCCTCAGATAAGGAGACCAAACTGCACACAATATTCTAGGTGTGATCTCACCAAGGCCCTGTACAATTGCAGCAAAACATCCCTGCTCCTGTACTTGAATCCGCTGACAATGAAGGTGAACACACCAGTTGCCTTCTTCACTGTCAGCTGCACCTGTGTGCTTGATTTCAGTGACTGATGTATAAGGACACCCAGGTCTTGTTGTATTACCCGCTTTCCCAATCTATCGTAATGCAAACAATAATTTGCCTTCCTATTTTCGCTACCAAAGTTGATAAGCTCACATTTATCTACATTATACTGTATCTGCCATACATTTGCCCACTTACTGAACTTTCCCAAAATGCACTGAAACATCTCGGCATCCTCCTTATCGCTCATCCTTCCGCTCAGCTTTGTTTTGTCTGAACCACAAAGGCTTAGTGTGTGGATACAGCAAATAGTCAGAAAATATAGTAGAATATTATCATTGAACATGTGGAAAATTTATGCAGTGGAAAGGTTATGCTTTAGGTATACAAAGAACTGGTGAGACCGTATTCTTTCCCCCTAATCAACCTGATCAGAGATGATATCAAACACATCTGGAGCAGGGGTCACTGTTAAAAAATCAGGGCTCACCCATTTAGAACAGAAGTCATTAGAACTCCCTATTCAATGCTGATATAAGCAGAGCCCTTGAACATGTTTAAGGTGGAGGCATTTAGATTCTTGTTAGACCAGGGGGTGATAGGTTATCAGAGGAAGGAATACAGATTTGAGGTTAAAATCAGATCAGCATGATCTTATTGAATAGTGGAGCAGTTTGAGGGGCTGAATGACCTACTCCAGCTCCTATAAAGGGGCTCCATGCATGGAAACAGAGGGCATGGCTGAGGTAGCAAATGAGTTTGTTGAAACCATCTTTACTAAGAAAGAAGACATGGCCAAAGTCATAGGGAAAGAGGATGTAGTTGAAATACTGGATGGAATAAAAATGGATTATAAAACAGCTATCAAGAAGGCTGACTGTACTTAAAGGTTGTTAAATCACCAGGACTGGATGGGATGCACCTGAGAATGCTGAGGGAAGTTAAGGACAAAATTGGTGAGGTAAATAGATGGTTTTCTTAATCCTCTTTAGATGCAAGAGTGATTCCAGAGAACTGGAGAACTAAACATTTTACACTCTTGTTCAATTAAGGTTGTAAAGAGAAACTCAACAACTCCAGGCCAATCAGTCCCATCAGTGGTAAAAAGCTTTTAGAAGCAATAATTCAGGCCAAATTAAATGTCATTTGGATAGGTAAGATTGATTTGGGAAACCAGCATGGATTTGATAAAGGTAAATTGTTTTTTGATGGGTTAATAGAGAGGGTTGATGAAGCTGATGCAGTTAATAAAGTGTATGTGGTCGTGTACACAGCATTTGATAAAGTGTCACGTTACAGCTGGTCAGCAAAGTTAAAACCCGGGGATTAAAAGGGGCAGTGCCAGCATTGATATGAAGTTGGTTGAGCGACACGGAACAGAAAGTAATGGTAAACAGCTGGTTTCAGTGGAATAAGGCATTTCGCAGGTTCCCCAAGAAGCAGTAATTGGATCATTGCTTTTCTTGGTTTCCTCACAACATTGTCTCGGTTATGCAGGGTACAATTTCAAAATTTGTAAATGACACAAAATTTGGAAGTATTGTGAACTGAAGGGAACAGTGATTGACTTCAAGAGAACTTAGTGTGTGTTGAACGAGGGGTATGTGGCAAATTAAATTTAATACAGAGAAGAGAAGGTTGAAGAGATTCATACTGATAGGAAGAATGAGGAGACACAATATAAAGCATACAATTCGGACGGGGTTACAACAGCAGAAGGGATCTCAGGATTTATGTGCGTAAGTCAATGAAAGTGCTTTGGGAATTCAGAAAATATTTAAAGTAGAAGAATATACTACGAAAACAAGGAAATAATAATGTCTTGTTTGAAACACTGTTCCAGCCTTAACTGGAGTATTACATCCAACTTTGGGCACTGCACTTTAGGAAGGTTTTAGTGAGGCGGCAGAAAAGATTGATCAGAAGGCTACCAGACAATGAAGGATTTGAAAGATATGGTTAGATGGGAGAAGGTGAGGTTGTTATCTTTAGACAAAAGAAAGCTAAGAGGGAATTTGATAGAAATGCTCAGAATGATGAGTAGCTGGACAGAGTAGCCAGAAACAAACTGGTCCCAACAGTGAAAGGTTTGAAAACCAGATGCTTTCGATTGTAAAGCAACTGGCAAAAGAACCAACAACACAAGAAAAGAATGTTTTAGCACAGCAAGTGATTCAGAATTGAAACATACGACCTGAGAGTGTAGTGAAGGTTGATAAAGTCATGGCTTTCTAAAGGGTATTGGATAAGCACCTGGAAGAGAAATTCCCTGCAGTCCACCTCAGTGGGATAGTTGAATTGCTCTTGCAGGGATAGGCCAAACGGTCTCCCTGTCCGCTGTAACCATTCAATGTTTCGATGCATGCAGTAAGAACTTGTCATTTGTTGAGTCAATGTGTTGAAATTCAAATGAAGGAACTTTCTGAGAAATATGCAATTTTTTTTGTCAAAGTTGGAATCTTGTGATCACTTCAAAAATTAATTCCTGTTGGCAATTGAATAAAGTATCACTTAGCCCATTACCCGTGGCTTAGACTATTAACGAGCAGCCTAATGTGTGATCTTCCAGTTGCTGAGGATAGCCTTCCAGTTGAGCTCTATCAGAAGGCAGCTAAAGTTGCATAGTCCCAAAGGATTATAGGGCGGCTCTCTCATTAGAGCATTTACCCTGAGGGTCATCACGTATCAGGTGAGGGACACGGTTGAGAAAGTGGGGACATCATGGTAACCTCAGCCAGGAAAGAAAATGAACCCGAGGTTTTGGCGTACTCTGCATCGCAAACTAGCCGTCCAGCCAACTGAGCTAACAGCCCCCTCCACCAGAAGAACCGCATAATGGATTATCCAGTGGAGGGTCAGGTAGCTCAACTGTAGCTTCAATGTATGAACGAGCTGACTATCGAGGCAATGAAATTTCCTGTCAAACAAACCAATGGCACTTGTTGTCATTTATACACAAATGGAACATCAATTTCAGGAAAGAGGTAGATGTGCATTGAAGGCAAACATCCAACAGTTGCCATCCAAATTGCACCCATTCCATTATTAGCTTCGAGAAAAAAACCACTCACTGTCAGCCTGAACACAGAGGAGCCGAAGTACCCTGAATTTGCATAGCAGGTACAAAATAAATGTCACAGAAACTTAAGTCTTGATCAGTCCAGTCTGAGTATCTTTTAATTCTAATTAATAACAATATCCTTAATTGATATAATTATAATTGACACTTCCAATGCACTCCTGGCCAGCTGCCTATGTTCTCTTCTCCATGAATGTGAAGCTATTCAAGGCCTTGCTGCCCTTACCTTACATGCACCAGGTCCCATTCTCTCATCTCTCCTGTTCCGTTGCAGGTCGCCTCCTTTGGATCCCTGTCAAACAATACCTGAACACAAAAATTCTTATCTATATTTACAAATTACTTCATGGCCTCACCCATCCTAATTTCAGAAATTACTTCTAGCCATATAACTTTCCCAAATATCTGCACATAGTAGACTATGGCCAATTCAGCATTCCCAATTTTAAGAACTCCACCATTGGTGACTGCGCCTTCAACTGACTGGGGTCTAAACTCTAGATTCCCCTTCCTTATCGATCAGCCTCTTTTTCCTCCTTTAAATCACTCCTTAAATCCTGCTTCCTTAAATCAAGCTTTAGTTCTATCCCATTATAAATTTTTGTCCACCATGAGATTGTGCCAGATATTTTATGATGTTAAGGCTGATTTATAAATGCAAGTATTATTATCTACTAGCGCCAATCAAAATTGACAACCACAAATCTCATTCTTGTAATTCTTGGAGATTTTAAAAACTTCAAACTTTAAATTTTAAAATATGTTTTTACTTTTCCCTTCTGTCAGTTTCTTAATCAAATCTCTCTCATATTAAAATCACAGTTGCAAGGCACACAAATATACAAACATTAAAAAAATTAAACAGGAATAAAGAATGCAATGAAAGAACACTCCACAGTGAGAATATTTTTTTCAAAAAATTACAGAATTGCAAGTGTAACCAGATGCTTAAAACAGTGAATTAAAAATTCAACGATTACACAGTGGGAGATTAATGTTTCTGAGGGGGATAAACAACCAAAGCAATGAATTGAAATAAAGGTCTCACCGGATGAATGCTGCTTCTCCCAAAGTATATTAGGCAGCCCAGGGGAATATAATAATGAAGAAAACAGAGGGGAAAGAAATTCGAAAAAATAATCATTATAGTAGCTGTGTTTGTGTGCATGCACCTAAACATGTGTCAACTGATGTATTCATGGGGAGAGGGATATCAGTAGGTATACATTAATGAGTTGGTGTGTGTGTGTGTGTGTGTCTACACATACACATATGCAACATTGGTCATTGAAATTGAGGTGCGCAGATGATAGCTAGCTTGTACATGCAGTCCACACAATTAAACACGTCCTTAGAGAGGAAAGATTTTGTACAGTGATTTGTCCCTAGCATGCCCCCAAACTCCAACAGATTACTTACCACCAATCAATACTGCTGACCGCAAGAGACCTGTTACAGGGTTTTTAAAAAATCTCTGCATCAAGGAGAATCAGTCCCTTGCTCGCATTTCATTTTAGCCACTGGGCAGTGAGGTGAGAAAGCTGTATGCACAGCTCATTTTTCATTCCTTCATAGGTATGTGACAGGGGTGGTGGGAGAACAACACATGTTGCTTAGCCAAAAGAATCAGCATGCAAAAAAAAAAGATGGGAATACTACAGGATGATAAAACAATAAATGATGAGAGATTACAAAGGAAGAAACTGTAGCAAAGAGTGAGGATGGAGTTAAAGTGAATGAAACCGACAGAAAACAGGACTTTGAAGAAGCAAATTCTTAAGATGTTTAAGATGAAGAAATATTAAAAGAATCGATATTCATTTCAAAGGCTAAATGTTGAAAGGATTTATAGATTAAATTTATTAGTCGGGATTTCTTGTTGACATGGGAGTTCATCTTGGAAAGATTCTGCCATTAAGCTAACCTATTTTCTGCCACTTTTTTTTAATATTATCCTTCTCAGATTTCTTTAAAAAGGATTGCACAACTCCCAATTACACTGAATACAGTATATGTTAAAATACGACAGGCAGCATTTCAAATACAAAGTTTTCACTGCCACAGTAGAAGGTATCAGGTCTATCATAGAAAATCATACAGTTAGTGAGTTAAAATCCTTTGCTTATTGACATTTTTTTACAAATAAAGAACATTAGAAAAAAAGGAAAATATGAAGGATTAAGCACAGAAGCTTTTGTTAAATTAGAAAAAAAGCTTTAAACTAGTTAACAAGGTGCAGGGCTGGATGAACACAGCAGGCCAAGCAGCATCATAGGAGCAGAAAGGCTGACGTTTCGGGCCTAGACCCTTCATCAGAAAAGGGGGAGGGGAAAGGGGTTCTGAAATAAATAGGGAGAGAGTGGGAGGCGGATAGAGGAGAAGATAGGTGGAGAGGAAACAAACAGGTCGAAGAGGCGGGGATGGGGCCAGTAAAGGTGAGTGTAGGTGGGGAGTTAGGGAGGGGA
>NC_063336.1:45239258-45239641 GCF_021869965.1 Rhincodon typus
CTGGACTGGTTTTGGGATGCGGTGGGGGGAGGGGAGATTTTGAAACTTGTGAAATCCACATTGATACCATTGGGCTGCAGGGTTCCCAAGCGGAATATGAGTTGCTGTTCCTGCAACCTTCGGGTGGCATCGTTGTGGCACTGCAGGAGGCCCAGGATGGACATGTTGTCTGAGGAATGGGAGGGGAAGTTGAAATGGCTCGCGACTGGGAGGTGCAGTTGTTTATTGCGAACCGAGCGTAGGTGTTCTGCAAAGCGGTCCCCGAGCCTCCGCTTGGTTTCCCCGATGTAGAGGAAGCCACACCGGGTACAGCGGATGCAGTATACCACATTGGCAGATGTGCAGGTGAACATCTGCTTGATGTGGAAAGTCTTCTTGGGGCC
>NC_063336.1:45239651-45394746 GCF_021869965.1 Rhincodon typus
GGATTCTTTTTTGGTTCTTATTGCGTGGACGGGGTGTGAGGGATGAGGTGCGGGAGATGTGGGAGACACGGTTGAGGGCGTTCTCGACCACCGAGGGGGGGAAGTTATGGTCCTTGAAAAACGAGGACAACTGAGATGTACGGGAGTGGAATGCCTCATCCTGGGAGCAGATGCGGCGGAGGCGAAGGAATTGGGAATAGGATTTCACAAGTTTCAAAATCTCCCCTCCCCCTACCGCATCCCAAAACCAGCCCAGCTCGTCCCTGCCTCCCTAACCTGTTCTTCCTCCCACCTATCCCCTCCTCCCACCTCAAGCCGCACCTCCATCTCCTACCGACCAACCTCATCCCGCCCCCTTGACCTGTCCGTCCTCCCTGGACTGACCTATCCCCTTCCTAACTCCCTACCTACACTCACCTTTACTGGCTCCATCCCCGCCTCTTCGACCTGTTTGTTTCCTCTCTACCTATCCTCTCCTCTATCCCACTTCTCTCCGCCTCCCACTCTCTCCCTATTTATTTCAGAACCCCCTTCCCCTCCCCCTTTTCTGATGAAGGGTCTAGGCCCGAAACGTCAGCTTCTCTGCTCCTATGATGCTGCTTGGCCTGCTGTGTTCATCCAGCCCTGCACCTTGTTGTATCAAATCCTATACTATTATGATTACTCAGAACAACATGCTCGCCATCTGGTCGAGTGAGCAAACTAACTGTCATGACTATCATTAGGATTTCAAAATGGTCTGCAATGTATGTGCACATTTCTGATGTTTACCGGAAGGCATCTTGGTAAAGAGATTAGTACTGCACTCTGAATATCAGACAGAAACATGCACAACGAATAAATGGTGTGCCAGATCAGTATGCACTAAAAAACAGAAATTGCTGTGAAAACTCAGCAGCTCTGGCAGCATCTGTGGAGAGAAAGCAGAGTTAACGGTTTGGGTCCAAAAACCTTTCTTCAGATCAGTTTGTAATGCTGATTTGATGCCAGTGCTGACCTACTGGAGCTTCACATTCCAGCTGACACCCTCTTTTAAACTCAGCCAGACTAACACAACATTAAGCAGCACAAAGGATCACTCCAGCAATGCTACTTAAGGGCATCATAAGTAATTTAAAGGTTAACTGTTGGCTTATTCGTTCTATCATTCATTGTTCTCCACTAACAATGTACAGTGGTGGCAGCATGCACCATCTACAGGGTCTACTTCACTTTCTTTGACGGCACCTTCCAAACCTAGATGGGTAATGACAGCAAATACATGGGACGTTACCACCTGCAAGTTCCCTCCAGGCCACTCAACATCCTGATTTGGAAGTATATAAGTGCTCCTTTAGTGTTGCTGATTCAAAATCCTGGATCTCCCTTACATTGTGTGTGTTTCTACACCAAATGAAACACAACAGTTTATGTAGCCAGACAACATCACCTTTTCAATTATGATGGGCAACAAATGTAAAGCTTACATTTTTGAAAAGAGTAAAACCTAATCTGAAGAGGCAGTGCATACACTTTTGAGACAATACCACAGCCTCACACCCATCTCTCATAGTAACCCTTCCATAAATATTGTCATTTGATCCTTTCCATATGCTCAATTAATTCACACTCATATCTCTTTACTTTGTCTCCTTTGCACAACTCGAGGGAGAACCTTCCAACAATAGCCACCCTAACCACCAAGAATGAAGTAGCCACGGAGATGGGCAAAAAAAACAAAGAACTGCAGATGCTGGAAATCATAAATGATAACTAAATTGCTGGATAAACTCAGCATATCTGGCAGCGCCTGTGGAGAGAAAGCAAAGCTAACATTTCAGGTCCAGTGACCCTTCTTCAGAAATGGAGGAGATGGGCATGTTGACAGACAGAATGCATGACCATCGGAGTGGAGTGAAGCGAGTCTCTCAGATAGCAGGAGCCAGATTTTCACCTGGCCATTTAAAATAGTGAACTGAACCCGATTCTGGGAATTCTGTCTCCAGTCCCAGGTCCGGCAATTTTCATTGGCATGGGCCAAGGGGGTAGTTAGTGAGTCTGCACTTCTCACCTCGCCAGTTCCATCACAGAGTTAGGCATCTCATAACCGTAAACCATGAATTGATTCACCATTCATGACCCCTCAGAGGAGTTGTTAACCATGGTCTGGATTTGAGAATCTTTGATCTTCTTCAGAGGAGATAGGGTGCTCTGAGAAAACACCATCACGGAAGTCATCCTTGTCCTCTTCCAGTGCAGATCCACATAACTCAGTGCAGTCTCATGGAAAGTTAGCTAAGTTGCTAAGTCTGATGGGAAAGACACATACCGCAAGTCATAGAGTCATAGAGTTGCAAAGCATGGAAACAGATCCTTCCGTCCAACTCGTCCATGCCAACCAGGTTTCCCAAACTAGTCCCATTTGTCTGTGTTTTGCCCATATCCCTCCAAACCTTTCCTATTCATGTGCCTATCCAAATATTTTTCATATGTTTTAACTTTTTACCTGCATCTAACACTTCCTCTGTCAGTTCATTCCATAAACACACCACCGTCTGTGTGTAAAAGTTGCCCCTCAGGTCCCTGATAAATCTTTCTCCTCTCACCTTAAACCTGTGTGCCCCCTGGTTTTGAACTCCTCCACCCTAGGGCAAAGTCCATTGTATTCACCTGATCTATGCCTTCATGATTTTGTAAATCTCTATAAGGTCACCCCTTAACCTCCCATGTTGCAGTGAAAGGAGTCCCAGTCTGCCCAGCCTCTCCTTTTAACTGAAATCTTCTAGAACTGGCAAAAATAACACAGCGTGGAGCTAGAGGAACACAGCAGGCCAGGCAGCACCAGAGGAGCAGGAAAGCTGACGTTTCGGGTCGGGACCCTTTTTTTTTCAACTTTCCTGCTCCTCTGATGCTGCCTGGCTTGCTGTGTTCCTCCAGCTCCACGCTATGTTATCTCTGACTCCAGCATCTGCAGTTCTTACTATCTCTAGAACTGGCAAAATCCTGGTTAACCTTTTCTGAACCATCTCCAATTTAATAACGTCCTTCCTATAGCAGGGTGACTAGAACCGCACACACTACTCCAAAAGTGGCCTCACCAACATCTTGTGAGCAGATGTTAGGGACAGGAACAAGACAGGGACAGTTCCCATCATCAGGTGCAGGTCACTCCAAGGTTTGCTCAGCTGGGTGCAGATGTGGAGCCTTGGGAGTTGTCCAAGGCAAAACCAATTCTGAAGCAACAACAGAAAATGTATGAGTCTAGGTCAAGATTCTTGATCAGTAGGAAAATCAAGGATTACGGGGAAGGGAAAGGAGACTAGATGTGAGGAGTGTCCGATTAGCCATGATCCGATTGATTGGCGGAGCAGGCTCGAGGGGCTTACCAGCTTACTCCTGTTGCTCTTTCTCACGATCTTAAGTCAGCATTTCCAGAGACACTACACAACCTCGGGTAGGCATTGCTGGAGTTCCTCACTACCATAATATCTCAGGCCTCAGTCCTAATGTGCAGCTCCATGGAAAAAGCGGCCTTCTGTGAGGAAAATCAATGCAGGCAACCAAGTATATCTAGTCCTTATCAATGGGCCTGACATGCTACATGCTGAAGCAAAGCCTTGTCTTGACCATTCGGTAGTTCAGTTGGCCAGGAGGGAAGTAAAAGGATCCACGAGAGCAAAGATAGCAAAAGACTATTAGAAAGCGGCAACAGTTCTTTGTGCTTCCATTTCACATCCCCTGACTTTTGCTCCTCCCACCCTCAGCTAATGCATGAGCCTTCTTGTACCAACAGCCCTCATCGACAGTAATGAAGATATAGATGGCAGCCCATCCCAAACATGGTTTTACTGGGAGATCTAATATAGAACTGCATAAGTCACTGTAGTGAACACTGTCAACAGTGAAATGCAAATCAAGGTGAGGAGAGACAAATGCAATCAAAATGATTTGCAAAATATTGGAAGTCACCCAGGAATTAGTAAGAGCACACTATAAGAACAAGTCCCATTTAAAAGAAATTCACCAAATTAATTCAGAAACTAAGCTGTTAAATGTAAAGCAAAATCTAAGCAGTATGAGAATTTGTAATTTTGCCAGGAGCAAGTTCTCAGATATTACTGCAGAAAGAGGGAGGTGTGAAATGGCTTTAATAGCCCTTGCCAATCTTACACCTGTCAAGTTGTTTACTCCAAACTAGACCTCTTGAAAGAAGGGTTGTTATCCTCAAGAGTTCTTTGTTGCTACAAGATTTAATAGTGAACAGTGTCAGCTTGTTTTGGTGGGCTACAAGGAGAAGTTGCAAAAGCTAGAATGAAATTAAAGAAACCACAGCAGCATTTTTTGGTTTCCTGTTGGGAGTTCAGTTCCTGGTATTAAGACTTTCTCTTACAGGCTGAGCCAAAGACACTCCATCCTGTTAAGAAAATATATTGGACTATGAATATAAACTTCATACATGTTTGCTCTAATATCCAATTTCTTCTTAAGGTGGATTTAAAACTTTGTATTTAAATTTAAAGTAGAATTGGTGTGATATTATGTTATAGCTATTTTATTTGCCATATACTCTATGATATAGTACTCATTGCTGTATTATGATAAATATTTAGAAGGAAGTATTAAAGCAACCTAGTCTCATACTTAATTCTGCACAAACATATAACAAAAGCCTAGAATTTTTACATTAGGATTCTACATACTTCGAAAAGTTGTTTCTACTATAACTGTTGACACATTCCATCCCAAGAGAATTTCACTAGTTTGAAAGCTCTTTGGGAGAGGGGTGGCACAGTGGCTCAGTGATTAGTATGACTGCCTCACAGCACCAGGGGTCCAGTTTCAATTCCACCCTTGGGTGATTGTGTGGAGTTTGCATGTTCTCCCCATGCTAAATTGCCCATAGTGTTCCGGGATGTGTAGATTAGGGGGATGGGTCTAGGTGGGATGCTACAAGGGTCAGTGTGGACTTGTTGGGCCAAAGGGCCTGTTTCCACACTGTAGGCATTCTAAGAATGTTCAATTGCAAGACTCAGTCAAGAACTGATAAAGCTCACCAAGTTGCTATAATAAGCTGAAATTTCAATCGGTTGGGATTTTAGGCTGATATTAAATTTGAATAGATAGGCCTACCTCATCAAGGGGTAAGTATAATAGAACCAACCTCACTGTGAGCAAAAGCTTTTCCTTCTGGATAAGGAAGCAGGTATGTAGTTCCAGTGTTCAAATGTTTTTCCAAGCTGTCAGTTACAAAGACCCATCAATCCCAGTCGTTAACATTGGCAAGTTTCAAACAGCTCAGGAAACCTATGCACTGGCCATTAAAGACAGAATATTAGGTTAATTTGCAATGTAATTGCCTTATTAACATAGTCAAATAACAGATCCACCAGCTGAATAGGAGCTTCTCACAAGTCTATAAATATAAGCTGGTTAAAAAAAAGGTGAGGTGAATCATATCAGGCTTCTGACATGAGAGTTTTTTTTGATGATTTTTAACCTCATACCCAGCAAACCTAGAACCTTGCTTGTTAAAATTCTGTCCTCAGGAATTGTGCATTCCTCAGATAAACAAGAAACAAAGATTATCCTTTGACTCAGTTACAGAGGAAGAGAAAAAAGCAAACTTACATTTAAGTAGTACCTTAAATAGTTTTTTTCAGGATGTGCCTACTGTTAAAGTGCCTAATGCATGACACATGGGAATACAAAATTATTAATCTGTGCTGATATTATAGTAAGTATATAATGTTAATTATAATATTAATTTATATTAATTACATGCAAAACAAAATCATGTGCCATATTGGGATATTCTCAATGCAACTGGCCAAATAAATGTTAAGGAGGCATCCCAGTTATATAAATAATCCAAAAAACTGTGACAGAATATTTCCACTCTATGGTATTTCTCTAAAAGTAATTCATTCTTCAAATATATTTATGGTTTTGGCATAATTAGCAAACAGCAAAAACCCTGATGACTGTAATTAAAAGTGTTTCAGCTCAACAACAACAATGACTTGAAAGATTTCCATTTTTCAGTAAACTTACTATTTACTGCATTACCAAGGGTAATTAATCTCATTTGTCCAGCGAAAATTTGGAGGGAAATAACAATATGGAAAAATATTGAAAGTCCACCTGTCTCAAACCTGACAAGCTCTATCTAAGTGCAATACAAACTGAAGCACTAAAACTCCTGCAAAGACATGCAAATACAGCAGGTGAACATATTATTGTTGTCCTCCAGAAAATCTGACCGAGTGAAAAAGAATCCTTTAGTGCTTGTAGATCACAAATCTCATATTTCTTCAAATGGAGGATTCAAACCCATACAGACAAACATTAAAATTGGATTGGCTTTTTCTGAGTGCATCTCTTGTTTTGCAGCAAAACCAGCCCATCCCTCTTGAAGGAATAACCATTTACAGCCTCATGCTAGCCTTTAAGTCAAGGAGAATTGGTTGTTTGTTCTTTAAACTGCTTCATTGCATCAAAAGCCCAGCTTTTGTTGTTGCTCTTTAACACATTTGCACTTTGCACTGGAAAGTTTTGCTTGAAACTGTGTATTTTCCTCATGTTATCCTTTTACATGAAACAAAAATGTCAATCATTTTGCCAGTAATACTTCAAATTTCATTTCAAGCCCCGAAAGAATCTATTCTGTTGGAAAGTGTCAGAGCAAGGATTTTTTTAAACAGTTTTCTGGCACAAGCAGGTATGGATTTCATTTCTTGTACTAGATGCAGCTTTGAACACAAATTCTCCAAAAACAGCACAAAAGATGAAAGATTACTGAGATTACCAGGTGAAATGAGTGAATCAGCTACACAGTTAATAAATGAACAAAGCACTGTTGCCCACAGAAATTAAAATGGAATAGCTGGCAATCCTGAAGGTTATGTCAAAAATAGGTATTAAGATCTAGTGCCAAAATCAACCATTTCTGATGAAGGGTCTAGGCCCAAAACGTCAGCCTTCCTGCTCCTATGATGCTGCTTGGCCTGCTGTGTTCATCCAGCTCTACACCTTGTTATCTCTCATTTCTGTAAACATCCTATTTTGTTAATATGCTTTGTTACTGTTTCACCCAATACCTTATAAATTGAAAAATATTGTACAGTTACAAAATATTACTAATGCAGAATAAATTCCACCATTACTAAACAGTTATTACTGAGTAACTAATGGAACTGTTTGAAGCTACATCTGGAATACTGCATCAAATACAGGCAAATATACTGAAGTCTTGGCATAGGAAAGGGCAGAATAATTAAGACACAATTCATTATGTCTTGTTGAGGTATCAGGTCAAGATGAAGACCCAGGGGTTGTTTATTCCTGAGAAGATTTAGCTCTATTTTGAAGATATATTCTTCAAGCATTCAAGATTCTAAAGAGAAGAGATGAATGGAATCCTGATGATAAATTTTGTGATTGCAAGAACACAGGCTCAAGTTCAGAAGGTGTACAGATAATTTAGATAAAGATGCAATAGTCTTAGCAGACCAAAGAGCCACTTTCTCATGAGATAGAGAGCTACGATAGTTGGTGGTTTAACCTGAGGGTTACCACATCCAGTCAAGGAGAGATCTTCACAGTAACCTCAGCTAGTGTGGGAATTGAACCCATAGAATCATAGAATCCCTACAGTATGGAAACAGGCCATTTGGCCTAACAAGTCCACACCACCCCTCTGAAGAGTATCCCACCCAGACCCAGTCATCTACCCCTGTATTTCCCATGTCTAACCCACCTAACCTCAACATCCCTGGGCACTATGGGCAATTTAGTATGGCCAATCCACCTGCCCTGCACATCTTTGGACTGTGGGAGGAAACCCATGCAGACACAGGGAGAATGTGCAAACGCTACACAGACAGTCACCCAAGGCTGGAATCGAACCCAGCTCCCTGGCGCTATGAGGCAGCAGTGCTAACCACTGAGCCACTGTGCTGCCCCTAAACCCATGCAGTTGGTGTCAACCATAGCTAAATAACATGAAGGGAAGCAAATATGTGGCGTAGACTAGCCAGGGAAGTAGTGAAAACTGATAAGTTTGAAAAAATAGTGGCAAAATTGGATCAATATTTTGGGAGCAGTTGATTAATGTGTATTTAGTTTTGAGACTGGCCTGTTGGACTGTAGTCTGTATCCATTCGGCCTGATATGTCATGCTGTGAACTCTGCTATAACTGTGCTGTACACACAATACAAAACAGTAAGGAAATAAACCCATAGGAAAGGTTCCAGGCAAGAGAGAGGAACACCAGCTGGAAACCAGCAGGATCCTTCTTTAATTATGAATTTGAGCATTTTTCCAAAGGGAGGTGATGGTCTAGTGGTACTATTGCTGGACTGTTAATCTAGAAACCCTGATAATGTTCAGGGAACCTGGGTTTAAATCTGCCATGGCAGATGGTGGAATTGGAATTGAAAAATCTGGAGTCTAATGATGATCATGAAACCATTGCCAATTGTTTAAAAAAAACCCATCTGGTTCCTTTAGAGAAGGAAGCTGCCATCCTTACTTGGTTTTGAGTACACGAGGGCCAGACCCACAGCAATGTGGTTGACTCTTAACTGCCCTCTGAGATGGGCAATAAATGTTTGTTTCAGAAGGAATGTTCAGGCCTCTTGTAAATCTCTCAAAGTCCCTCCCAACCACATGCCAGGAACCATACCTTGTGGTAGTTGTTGGATAAGAGTCAAATCCTGGCCATGCAGATGAGGTCTAGGCATTAAAACTCTCCCATGATTTATGCTTTCATTATTGCACCTGTATATTCCCGGCAAGCTTTCATTTACATGCACAATTATTCTAAATGCTTTTCAATAGTCAATACAGCTTCATAACATTCTTTTAAGTCATGTCAATCATTCTAAACAACAAAAGTTCAAACTGTCTCAGATACAAGTAAAGTATTTGAATTGGTAACTGTGACTTGTGTTTGAAGTAGAGCTTACATCTGTGCTGAAAAGTTATCAAATATAATTAAGATGCTTATTGTCCCTCGAACAAAGCAGAAAATTTGCAAAATTAAGTGCTACAAGTTATTTCTGGCCAGTTAACCTAACATCTGTCATTGGGAAATTACTAGAATCCATTATTAAGGAAGAAATTGCAGGACGTTTAGAAAAACAGAATATGATCAGAGTCAGCATAGTTTTGGGAAATCACATTTGATAAATTTTCTAAAGTCCTTTGAGGATATAACAAACAGAGTTGATACAGGGAAACTAGTAGATTTATTGTATTTGGAATTCCAGAAGGTATCCGATAAGATGTCAAATAAAAGATTATGCACAAGATGGGAGCTCACAGAATTCGAGGTAAGATATTAGCATAGATTGAATAATATTTAACACATAGAAAACAGCGAATCAGGATTAAAGTATCTTTTTCAAGAATGAGTTACACATAGTTCTTAGGGCTAAAGGGATCAAATGATATGGAGTGAAAGTGGAAACAGGGTATTGAGTTGGATGATCAGCCCAATCTGCTGGAGCAAGTTCAAACAGCTGAATGGCTCACTTCTGCTCCTACTTTTGAGGTTTCTATATTTACAGGTTTGAAAGGCCGAACTATTGGAGTACCAGAAGGATCAATCCTAGGACATCAATTATTCACCTCAGGCTTAGAGGCAGAGGCAAAATGTAATGTGTCCAATTATGCTGATGATTCAAAGATGGGGGGACATGTTTGTGATGTTGTGATGTAGGGGAGTGTGAAGTCATACACTTTGGTCAGAAGAATCAAAAGGCAAACTATTATTTAAGTAGAGAGAGACTACAAACAAATTGAAACACAGGGAGATATTATTTTTCTGGTGCAGGAAACACAAAAAGCTTAGCACATTGAATCAGCCACTGAGTCTGCACTTGGTCTCCACCTGGTCTACTGTACCATTGTTCCTGACATGGTGTCCTTTACATTGGTGACACCAAGCACAGACTCAGGGACTGATTCTTGGAGCATCCACATTTTGTACGCTATAATCAACATCATCTTCTGGTTGCCAACCATTTTAACTCTCCCCCTACTTCCTGGGTGACATGTACATCCTGTATCACAATAATACCACATACAAACTGGAGGAACAACACCTCATATTCCGCCTCGAGGACTTACAGCCCAATGGCCTCAATATAGAATTCACCAGTTTCAAAATCTCCTCAAGCCCGGCCTCATCCCGTGTCCAACCCTCCTTCTCATCCCTGCCTCCTTGACCTGACACAACCTGTCCATCTTCTTTCTCACCTATCTTCCCCACCCTTCCCATGACCTATCTCCACAACCCCCTCCCTGCATCCACCTATCACCATCCCACCTACCTTCCCCTAGCCCCACACCCATCCATCTATTTATTTCTGAGCTCCCTTTCCCTTCCCAGTCCTGATGAAGGGTATAAACCCAAAACATCGACTTTCATGCTCCTCTGATGCTGCCTGCTGCTGTACTCCTCCAGTTCCACACTGTATTGACTCTTACTCCAGCATCTGCAGATCTTACTATCTCTCACAAAAGGTTAGCAGCTACTTTTGGGACTTGAATTACTTCTAATCTCGTAATGAAGACTAATGCAAAATACCTGTTCAATTTGTCTGCCACTTCCTTATTTTCTATTATTAATTCCCCAGACTCAATTTCTATAGTACAAATGCTCATTTTGTTACTTCCTTTCCTTTGTAAATATTTATAGAAACTCTATCTGTTTTATTTTTCTAGCTTGTTTGATCTCATACTCTATTTTTCCTTCCATTCTGACCTGCCACCTATCTTTGTGCAATTGTATATTTTTCTATAAATCTGGCACTTAAATGTTTTTTAGTTAACCATGGATGATGAGTTCTCCCCTTGGATTTTTCTTTCTTGTATCTATGTATCTATTCCATGTACTTTGAAATATTCCCTTAAAAGCCTGCCACAATATTGCTCTTAACCTATCCCTTACACTAATTTGCCTGTTTCATTTCATTAGTTCGACTTCCATGCTCCAATTAATTTCCTTATTTAATTTTAAAATACTAGTCTGGGACCAACTCCTCGCTCCCTCAAACTGAATATGAAATTTAATCATATGATCATACTACTTAGGGTCTCTTTCACCATGAGACCTCTTTCATTGCACAGTACCAGATCTATGATGATATGCTCCCTGGCTGGCTCCAGAAAATGTTGTTCTAAGAATGTATCTTAAATATATTCTATGAACTCCTTATCTAGATTACCCATCTGATTTTCAGTATTTCAGATTGGGTAAAAACCTACTATCATTATTGTTGTTCGTTTCTGACATGCTTCCACCATTTCTTCCTTCATATTCACTCTACAAAGTAGTTGCTGTTTGGGACTCCTGTACTGCAATTGATGTCTTGCCTTTATCACTTCTCATCTCTAAATAGTGGTTTCCTGAATTGATGTAATTTCTGCAGAAAACAGTCAATCTCTCTCATTATACAGTGTCTTGCTGCTGCTATATTCAATTTTGCTCTCCCCACTTGAATGGTTTCCTCGCCATGTTGTATGCTCAATTATTTCACCTACGCTGCTGCCCTCATTCTGAAGAAGGATCTCGACCCGAAACATCAGCCTTCCTGCTCCTCTCATGCTGCTTGGCCTGCTGTGTTCATCCAGCTCTACACCTTGTTATCTCAGATTGTCCAGCATCAGCAGTTCCTACTATCTCAAAAACACCTTATACTTTTTGGACAATTGCAAAGGCTGAGGCTTCTCCACCTCCTTGGTCCCCAAACTTGCCTAACTTGTAGTCACACACTTCAGTTCCTATATTGAGTAAATCAGGAGACCCCACTCTCAGAGGTGTAAGCACTTCTTTGAATAGAACATGCAGATACCTCCGCCCCTTCTTGATCCTTTGTAGTGGGGCTTGCCTCCAGCTCAAAAACTATGAAGTAAAGTTTCCTTGAGCCACAAACCCTTACCACAGTCGTATTTGGCCTGGATCACACTGTCATCCAGGATCTCTCACATCCTGCAGTCACAACACATTACCTGTCCTGCCATCTTGCTTGTGTCGTGAACAATTTAATTATTTATTGTTAATAACTCCTTCTACCCACAATAAGAATCATTGTCACTTATAAACCTTACTAATACTAATGAAATCTTACAATGGCCAATAAACTCCCTGGGCTTTATAAGATAAGGTAGAAGATCAAAATGCTCACTAAACAATCACTCACCAATTCCTCATATGATATCATCTTATATTTTTATCCTCATGGATTTTGGGGTGGGGTGAATGGGGGTTTTTTAAACCTCACCTTTCGCTGGCTCTCTGTTCCCTCTGAAGCAGTTTTTCAAATCCTGCTTTCCTCATGAACTCCCTTACTTGCCAGACTCTCAGTTCTTTTTCAAATGCACTCCACTGTAACTTACCCTCTCCATTAAAACCTATCTCAGCCATCTCACTGTTCTAATATCTCCTTAAGTGTCTGCTGCCATGTTTTATTTGATTATGATCCAGTAATGTGCTTAATGTGGTTTCACTGCGTTAAAGGTGTCAACATAAGTATAAGCTATTATTACCGAAATATGCAACTCCTGTGCAGGAGACTTTAATTTGAAGGCAGGATGTCAAATCTTGCTATTGTTTTAACTTGTCTTGTTGCTGCACATGAGTAATATTGAGGTTGGGTTTTATAGGAATATAGACAATATTCACATTGGCTCATTCAGCTATTCCCATTGTAATTGATAAGGGAACAGAAAAACAAATTTTACCAGTTATGAGCCCTATTTTATTAAATTAAAAATATTTTTCACTTGATCAAACAGGAGAAGACATAGTTTTTGATATCAAATGCAGGTATACAAAGAAACAGACAACTCTATAATTGTATATACGCCTTTATCATAAAGCAATATGTTCCAATTACTATTTTTAAGGAATTATGTGGACAAATGTAGATATACCTTGACATTTTAAACAAAGGACTTTTCACTAAGGAAATTGTTTTGGATATAATAGCAAAAACGTTGCATCCACGAGGAGCAGGAAGTTCAGATGAATTTACAGAGTCCACAGAACTCTCACAGAGAGAGTGTCATGGTGGCTCAGTGGTTAGCACTGCTGCCTCAGCGCACCAGGGACCTAGGTTCAATTCCACACTCAGGTGACTGTCTCCATGGTGTTTGAACATTCTCCCTGTGTCTGTGTGGGTTTGCTCCAGATTCCTCCCACAGTCCAAAGATGTACAGGTTAGGCGGATTGGCCATGTGAAGTTGCCCATAGTGTCCAGGGATGTGCAGGCTAGGTGGATTAGCCGTGGGAAATGCAGGATCATGGGGATGTGATAGGGGCAGGTCTGGGTGAGATACCCTTCAGAGGATTGGCGTGGACTTGGTAGGCCAAAGAGCCTGTTTCCACACTTTAGGGATTCTATGGAATAGAGGCCATATGGCCTAACTTGTAGACAGATTAAGGCTATTACAATTTCAAATGTAAGAGAGAATTGGTCACCTACCTAAAAAACAGCAGCCTATTATGCCATCTCTATCACTCTCTCTCCCTCTCTCATTCTTTATAGCACTTCCCAGCAAAGTGCATGAGCTGAAAACCTAAGGAGAAGTCATCTTTACCTCTCATGAAAGATTGCTGTGCAGGATTTTTTGGAATCTAAATCACTGACTCCACTACAGGAGATTCAACCAGCTATAACTGCTTAGAAAGATACCCAGTGACAACAGCTTGTGTATTTAGAATAACTTCAGAACCAAAACACCATTTTAGATAATCAATGAATCATCATTTTTCAGGAGATTAAATATTCCTTGGTCAAAATACTTTTAAAGTTAACACTCAAGAGACTTTTTGTTTTGTTTCTCTTTAGAGTCACGTGTGTGTTCTTTAAAAATGGTGTAGGTTTCAATTTGCACAATTCAAATTGTTTATCAATAACCTTTGCATCATTGAGTAAGTTTGTCTTTGGTGAAAAAAACAGTTGCTTGCTGGTGACTAAAGAAACCCGGCTGACTTGTTCATATTGCTGAAGCTGAGACAGTCAGAAACCTATGTAATTGGTCATATCACCAACCTAATTAAATTTAAAATTTGTTGTGTCCAATGGAAGAGTGGGGCTGTAAGAGTAAACCCATTTGAGCCATTACACCTTACATTATAATTAATTACAGTCTCATAATATTGTGCAACATTTTGAAAAATGCAATTTAATGAAGAATTGAATCAGTATTTTTAACATTACTGCGTTCCTTAATTTCTATCTAGAAGTTCTTACTATTTTGAATAAAATATTAAAACATTGCATTGTGGTAAAATTATCAGAAAAAGAGAGATCAATTTGCTTGTGTCATTAAATTAAATAAACCTTTCCCCATATAGTCTCCAAAAACAGTGAAGTTATTTGTAGCCTGAAGAATTGTGTTTTGCATGATATAGTACATTTTTTAAACATTTAGAACGTGTAAAACTGCATGTAATTAGTGTTTTATCTGAAATAAAAAAGAACATGAAGCTCTGTTTAGAGCTTAATAGAAATCTGCTTCATGTTATATTTTACATCTTCAATAATTAGAGCTTTCAAATTATGTTGTATAACTATTAGTGTACACATGGTTTGTGCATTTTTATGGAAAAATTTTGTATGTTATTTTAAGATTAGTAGATTAATACATCTATTGAGCTAAATGAATTTCATTACAAAAATCATAAACTGTTAACCATACAACAAAACATCCAGGCCTTCAAATACATAACTCACATATTTTATTTAAAGTTAAATATCTGTATCACTTTTTGCCTTAAACAGATCATATCTGTCATGTTCCACAATACCATCAAGCCACTGTACCTGCATGTCTATTGTAACCTCTGAAGTGTTGCAGAGAACTGTCATTTTCACTCATTACACACATATGTTAAAACCTAATACATCACTATCTGTTGGTATTGCTGTAAATAAACCAGTTTGGACATGGAACAATTTAAAGGAAAGTATTAGATTAGTCATCATGAAGCTGGATTATTACTTGGACTTATTTATGATGTTATAACTGAAAATTTCTATAAGATCCTTGGTAATGTTATATGCTTCCAGTCTCAAAGGAACTAGTGTACATACAGTAGTCTGTATTCTTTTAAGATCTGAAATAATATTTAAGTATTTAATTTTTTAAACTCTTATGCTCCTAGGTGTGTACTATATCATATAAGGAAACTACATTTTAACCTATCTTTAGAAAGTACCTTCTTCCTGACCTATCACTTTTTATTGAATAACCTGTTACTGAATTCATGAGTGTGGGAAGCTTTCAATTAAGAAGGACTTGCATTTAGAAAGAACCTTTTTATCTTTCTCTGGAGCGTCCAAAAGCAGTTTGGATAAAGGGCAAATTTACGATTCAGCGCACTGAAGGCTGTGCTCCCTTAGGAGAAATACATATCAGCAATGCAAGCATAGATTTCAGTGCATTCAACTTATGGTGCAAAATTTCTGTTGAGCTATTCTAAGAGAGTTTCAGCCCAAGTTTTCAGTATGTCTCCCTTACAATCACAGCATCTGATGTGCAATAATGCAAGACTAGGCTAACATTGGTTTAATTGTTTTGGTTCATGGAGTTTGCTGACTAAGTGTTTAGGCATTGATAGCTAAGCCAGCATTTACTGCCCATCCCTAATTTTTTTTAATGAATTTATACAATGTGAGCACCACTGGAATGGTAAGCATTTATTGCGCAACTGTAATGGCCCTTGAGAAGGTGGTGGTGAGCTGCATTTTTGTCGTATCATCACTGTAATGTAGATAGACTTGGCAATCATCCATAAACAGAAATGTGATAATGACTAGATAAAGTATTTTTGCAATATTGACTGAGGGATAAATGTTGATGAAGAAACTAGGGATAAATGCCACTGTGCTCACGCCCTTGGTGGCAAACACACCCACAGTGCTATTAGAAAGAGTGTCCCAAGATTTTGACCTAATAATAGTGAAGGAAGGGTGACATGGTTCTGAGTCAACGCTATGTGTGCATGAGAGGGGAACTTGCATGTGGCTGTGCTCCCATGCAGCTGCTGCCCTAGTCCTTCTAGGTGACAGAAATCATAGATTTGAAAGGTTTTCTTAAAGGTAACTCGATGTACTTCTTATTTTCATGTCTCCTAGTGATAGCTTTAGGTGCCCATATATAATAGACAGTTGCACAGTAACTGTTAGAAGATGAGGAACAATATTCAGCACCACCTTTGATCATGCAACATGTACAAATGCCTTTAATTCATGTAGCACATTTAAAATAGTAAAAGATCATTCGAGGCTGGACTACCAATCAACTTGAGATGCTCAAACTTGAAAACTTGAAATCACAACCTTCTAACTTGGAAGTTGAAATTTATAAAAGCATTTTTGATGTGGATTGTAAGATTAGAATTTTTGTTCACGATTTGATTATCATAAATTGCAGTTCATTTCTAGCATCGGGAGAATGGAAATACATTGGATGGTTGCTGGCAAAATATATGGTATTGACAGAGACCCAGTTTAGGGGGCATGGATTTACTGTGTCAATTTGCTGCAGTGCAAGTAGGCAACATTCTTAGGAAAATATTGTTAAAAATGTCAAAAAGCTTCCTGCTATACTTAGATATGGACTGAAATACGATGAATATCCTTTCTAGGTATTAAAGGCATCAAGGGATATAAGGTTTGTGTAGGGAAATGGCATTGAGGTAGAAGATCAGATATGATCCAGTTGAATGGAAGAGCAGGGTCAAGGGACCATATATCCTCATCCTGCTCCTATTTCTCATGTTCCAATGCATAAAGATTCTGATATAGACATGTCTTTTGGTTTTGAGTCAGTTCTGTGACACTTCTCTTCAAAGCCTTGAATGATATTCTCTCTTCTTCTCAAGTTGGTTCATGTTTGACAAGGCTGGTACTTTAGCTTTACATGGGTACACATTGTGGGTGACATACAGAAGTTATTCAAAAGTGCTTGACTTCATTAAGTGTGACTTTGTAGAAGTATAAATATCTTTTAACCTACAGAAGCTGAAACATATCCCTGCCACTGGAGTGTGAGTCAGATTTCAAAACACCAGATTACATTGTTATGATTGATATTTACCTTTCTCATACTCACAGTGGGTGCCTTCATCAATAAACTGAATAAAGTAAGACAGTTTGAGCCTAGAATAGCAAGTCCTTCTCCTAGCACACTTTGATTTCCTATTTTCAAATATATGCCAATCTGAGTATTCCGGTTTTAATATGAACAAATCACAATCATTTTTGTTTGGCGTGTGGTAAAGATGTCACCATGAAGATATTTGCTTAGGTTGTCATCAAAAGGAATAGAAGGAGTCACAGTAGTTCTCCACACTTGTCAAATATTCTCTATATCCATAATATAAAGAAGAACAAGAGAAAAAGGTGATTTCTGCTTGCCTCGATTCTTACCTTGCTGCATAAAGGAGATGTTAAAGCCATGGTAAAAACTATACTGACAGGGGACGTCTATTTTCAGTTTCAGTTCCAATTGTCATTCCCAATTCTGTCGGTGGAACTCTCAATGACAAAAGGTGGAAGGAAAAACAAAACCAAAAATTATCCATTGGTCTGGTAGTTCAGTTTCTCAGTTAATTGTCCAACTTTGCAAAGGATCAATGTCCAGAGATGTCTTTGCAAGTCAAAAATGTGCAATTTTACAAAAGCCTATTTTCTTCAATCATCTCAATCAAGATACTGATGATGTAAGCACCACCTCCAACAGCCACAAACATCACATTTTACATCAAATTCTCTCAATGGCTTAGAGTATATGTTTGTATATTTGATTGTCAGATACATCGTCTATAGATCCAGAACTTCATGCAGTGGCATTATGCAGAATTATAGTTTCAATTTCTGCCATTGTCTCCTTTCCACAATAAAAGATATTAATCTTTCTGAGGTTCTGGTTCCTCTTAACACTAACTGCGTTCCAATTGACGACTTAAGTGACTATTATTCAAATACATATCTGCTTCCACTGAAAGAAGTCAAAACAATCTAGATTGAACCAACCCTCTCCATACCTAATTCCAATAGAGTTGGGGATTAATAGTGATGGACTGGGAAAACAGACAAACTTTCCTCTCCCTGATTTAGGGACAAGAGTAATGACTCTAACCTGTCTAACCCAGCACAGACTATGGGACCTCCCTGGTCTGTATGTGCCAGATGCTCACTGCGTTAAACAAATGAGCCATCTGAGAACCAAATCACACTACAGGACCATTCCTCAGATGGCCTGGTTTGTTCATGACAGGTGCAACAAGCTAAGGATTCAGTTGTAGCACTATCCTTGCCAAATATTTCAATTAAATTGCAAGTAGAAGTTGAGAACAGAATGGTTCACGTAACATTCCATCTTAATACTTTACTTCTCCCAGTCTTTGAATGACAGAATTTGAATTTCTGGCACAATCATTGCATTACACTTTGGAAGGTAGAGATCGCGCATGTGGGGCATCCTTCTGTTATCAACAACTGTTACCAACAGAACTCAAACATTGCTCATTGCTGAATTCTAAAAGGAATAAGTTTTTACTGAATTCAGACTTTTACTCTGTTTCTTCCTTTGTTTTCTTTTTGCTGAAAAAGTTGCATTTCCAGAATTGAAAGCAAACTGTGAAATAGTCAAACTGCAGCAAATTATTATAAATGTATCAAAACAGATATGCTGTGGAACTCAAAATAACTTGACACAGCTGCCTTTGAACCACATGGATCATGCTTAATTCTGTTACAACATGCACATACATTATTAACAAACAACTTGTTCTTAACAATATCGACCACAATAATTCCCTAAACTGAACACATTGTCAGATTTGCAATTGAAGAGAGACAATTGAAGGAGGCTGTACTGCAGAAATAGATAAATGCTATCTTCTTCACAAGAAAATTTACATGTCAACATGTTTATATGTGGGGTGGCACTGTGGCTCAGTGGTTAGCACTGCTGCCTCACAGCAACAGGAACCCAGGTTTGATTCCACCCTCAGGTGACTGTCTGTGTGGAGTTTGCACATTCTCCCAGTGTCTGTGTGTGTTTGCTTTGGTTTTCTCCCACAGTCCAAAAATGTGCATGTTAGGTGGATTGGCCATGCTAAATTGCCCATAGTCTCCAGTGATGTGTGTGTTAGTTATGGGAAATACAGGGATAGAGAAAGGGAGGTGGGTCTGGGTGGGACACTCTTCAGAGGGATGGTGTGGACTCAATGGGCTGAATGGCCTGCTTCCACACTGTAAAGGTCCTATTCTATTCAAGGTATCTTTAGATTTTGTAATGTAGTTTATTAGGTACTAAGGCAGCAGGAGGATTCCAGGGGATGCGGGAGAAAGTATTTAACTTTTCGTGATCACAGGGCATCACAAGAAACTTGGCAGGCATTTTGTACATAGGATAGGCAATGGCCAGTGGTGTTATCACTGGTCTGTTAATCCAGAGATCCAGATAACATTCTGGGGACCCGAGTTCGAATCCCGCCATAGCAGATGTTGGAATTTGAATTCAATAAATATCTGGTATTAAGACTCTAATGATGACCATGAATCCATTGTCAATTGGCAGGAAAAACCCATCTGGTTCACTAATGTCCTTGAGGGAAGGAAACTACTGTCCTTACCTGGTCTGGGCCTACATGTGACTCCAGTCCCACAGCAACACAGTTGACTTTCAACTGCCCTCTGTGCAATTAGGAATGGGCAATAAATGCTAGCCCAGCCAGTGATGCCCTCATCCCGTGAATGAATAAAAAATTTCAGTCTCCCACAAACAACGATGTGATAATGACCGGGTAATTTGTTTGTGTGCAGCTAATGAACAGGTAAATATTGGCCAGGAAACTATAGATAAATGCCATGTTTTACTGTAAAGTAGTGTCATGGCATTTTATATGTCCAACTGAGAGGGTTGAATGTCTCATTCAAAAGACAACTCCTCCAAAAGTGCAGCATTCCTCTACCTTGCACAGCATGTCAGATTTTATTTTTGGGCTCAAATCCTGGAGTTGAACTTGAACCCACAATTTATGACCCTCAAGGTAAGTATGATGTCCCTTAAGCTATGTGGAAGTGAAGTTGTCTGCAGCAGTTTTACCTGATTGGTAATACTTCTATTATCTCCCATTAACATAAGAAAAGGGGATGAATATTGTTGTTTAGACAATTCAACAGATGTTTACTACTGTTAATAATTATGCACAAACACTACATCCTTTAGGCACACAAATGCATGGATTAACAGTAACCTATAAGATTACAAAGAGCAGCATGCTACCTTTGGTGTGCCACGCTTTAAGTGATCCTGGGATAAGAGGGAGTGTAAGATTTTTATACTCTATGTCACATGATATGATGCACTAAAGATAGCATAAGCATGTTTCCTAAAGATACTGGTATACTGACCATAAGGCATAATACAACACTATTCCTGACACCCAGCAGACTAATATAGAGTCTCTAGTAGAAAAAACAAGACAATGGAAAGGCTCAGCAGGGAGAATAGTAGAGAGAAGAGGTAGTGGAGAGTAGAATTGTAGATACACTGGATTCAAGGGTGTTACTGGAAGATTGATGAATTGTAAACAAAAATGCCCTTGATCAAAAGGGCTTTTAAGATAGGTCCAGCAATTAGATTAGTCAGTTTCATTTTGGTGGAGTGGAGTTTCAGCTGGGGAGATCTAGAAATAATTATTTGGGATACAATTCATAGTCACATGGAAAAATGTGGGTTGATTCAGAAGAGTCAGCATGAATTTATTAATGGCAAATCGTGTCTAACTAACTTGCTAGTGTTTTACTTAGAGATAACAGAGAGGGTTGATGAAGGAAAAGTAGTTTATTTGGTGTACATAGACTTCCAAAAGGCATTCAATACAGTTCCACACAACAGACTGTGGGAACAATGATAGGTCATGCAATATAAAGGGCCAGTTGCAACATGGATACAATATTGGCTGAGGGATAGGATAAAGACAGCAATGTTTAATGGGCATTTTTGGTCTAAATTATGGCCGGTATTGGGACCTTTGCCTTTCTTGATAGGGATCCTAGTTGCAGGGAACAATTTCATTGTTTGTGGACGATATAAAAATTGGAAGAATTGTAAACTGAGAGATAAACAACATAGAACTACAAAAGGACATTGACATTTTGATGGAATGGGCAGATAAATACAAGATAAATTTCAGTGTGGACAAGAGTAAGGTGATCCACTTTGACACAAGGAACATAGAAAAACAATATAAAATAAAAGGTACTATTAAAAGGTGTGGAGAGCAGAGTGATCTGGCTGTATATGAACATAAGTCATTATGGGTGGTTGTACAGGTAAAGAGCATACAATGTACTAAACTTCATACATAGGGGCATAGACTACAAGAGCAGGTCAGTTATGCTCAATTCATACAAATGGCATTAGACCTCAATTTGAGTATTGTGTAAAGTTCTGGGTGCCTTACAGGAGGATGTAAATGGACTGGAGACAGTGCAGGAGAGGTTTGTGAGAATGGTTCCAGGTAAAACTTCAGTTATGTGAAAAGGTTGGAGAAATTGGGGCTGCTTTCTTGGAGACGAGATCTGATAGTAGTTTTCAAAATCACGAGGGGTCTGGACATCATGGATAGGGATAAAATGGACAAGAACCAGGAGGCATAGAATGTTTTACAAAAAAAAGCAAATGTGCATCGAGAAAAAAAATGTTCTTGCACAGCGATTAGTTCAGCAATTGAATGCACTGCCATGGAATTGTGGTGAAGGCAGGTTTAACTGAGGCATTCAAGAGGACATTGGATAATTACTTCAATTGAAACAATATGCATGGTTTCAGTGAAAGGCAAGAAATCAACACAAAGTTAAAGTGGTCACATAAAGGGGTGAATGGCCTTCTTTTGCACCATACTATTCTGTAATTTTATAATTCCACAAGGGAAGATTATGAAATCAAGGAGCAACTATATTTTTCTTATAAAAGGTTATCCACAAGAACAATCAAATTTAAATCAACAAGGAAGCCTGCTACATTTCAATACTCTGTCTAGTCTTGCCCAAGCAATTCACCCGTTGTAGAGAAGTGAGTACTGTCATCTGAATCCTTGCTGACAGTCCGTCTTCGAGAGCCGTTCTTCTCATTTACAATGAATGTGGCAATACTGGTTTGATTGATCACTAACAACCTGTCTGCACTCATGTAACAATGTTCCCTGTCTCTTCCATCATCCTCTGTCACTTCTTCTAATTCACACATCTTTATGGGAATTACAATGGCACACCTGAAGAGCATGATACCCATTTCTCATCTCTTCTTCATCCCTCCTGATTCTGGCATCAGAAGCAAGAGTCTGAATAAAATCCCTGTGATTCTGTTTGGTTAGTGACTGGTCATGCTCATGGTCTTACTGGTATTTATTATGCAAGGGCACTTCAATTTTATTTGGCCGGCAACCACTCACATTTCTACATTCTGAATTCTTTGGTTTCCTTTTGCTCCTCAAACAAAAAGTAATTTTAATCAAAGCAGTGAAAAGGACAGCATCTTTGACATTCTATGATAATTTCATATCCCACCTTTATAAGAAATTCACTTAAAAAGCTCTTATGTCTGTGTTCAAAGCAGACAAAGATGGAGGGCAGAATATTAGAAGAGTCTGAATGATATGGGCAAGGACAACTTGGAGGGTGGAATTGGCCAAGAAATGTAGCGAGGACTGTCTTATTGTCAAGGTCAATTTGTTCCATTTTTTGCATGTCTCACTAGACATATGACAGGATTTTTGCTGGGCAGTTGCGAGTTGTTAATTGAGGATGATTAACACTATTAAAGGCCCAGCTTACCTCATTAATATTCAGTTTCTAATTTTACCAAACTTACTCAAACTCGACATCAGGGAAACTTGACATGGAAATCAGAGCAGGTACCTGGAGGATTCAGCTGGCTACTTACTCCAAATGACCTTCACGTTGGAAAGTGGGCAACAACATTTCAGGGCACACTTCATGGGCATTGGCTACACACATCCCATGTCCACAGCTACTGGCATCTGACATGTGCCAGCTGTAGGTACCCCCATAGCCCAACTCCGATCCACTTACAGGATGTTTCTGCACTTTAATGCTGCACCATGGGTTGCACCAGTAGCTATAATTATAATCCTGCAGAAAGGACATTGTGAACTTGGGGGCACAAATCCAGCTCATGGATTGGACCAGGCTGCAACCCTTGGCTCTTTGCTCACTGTCATAGCACTCACTGGCTCTGAGTCTGCCAAGATACTTACAACATCCCTCCCTACCTTGCAATGCCTTCCCTTTATGTGCTTTGCCTCCTCAACCAGAGATACCGGGCTCCTATTACTGCTGTCTGGTTGTGCATTTGGCAAAACCAGGAAGCTTATTATCGTTGTCAGCAGTCCTCAATAAAGTCAAGGGAGAAAAGTCTTCACTCAGATGTCACAGTGAGTCAAGGGTAGCTCTGATATCAGTCCAGATCCTGTTCGGGCCATCAGAGTCAAAGATGCTCTCCTCATAAAGGGTGAGGAGCAAAATGATGGGCAGAAAACCACCTGTCTTCTACTGAATTGTTGGCTATTTTGAGTGAGAGAGACACATATTACTGGAGATGAAAGTAGATGGCACAGCTATTACTGTTGGTGTAGTTGTGGAAGTGCCCTGGCTGAGTAAGTCGGCAGTGCAGAGGATATGCAGACTTAGTGGGGTCTGAGGTTGGAATGAATGAGAGTGAATGAGGGGAAGATTTTGTGGGCAATAGTGAGAGATTGGCAAGCATGAGCTTTGGTGGGAGGTGGAGACAATAGTATGAGGTATCGAAGAGAAAATGGTGGAACCTACCCTGGCAGAGTGCAGAAGGATGCTGACCTTCTTTCTGTAGTTCTGGGCATTCCTCTACCTTCCTGAGACTGCTTTAGTCCAGGTGTCAGGACTGAAATGGTCTGGTGTCGTAGCCTCCACTCCTGGTCATAGGGGAGGAGGGTGTCTTGCATCTTTCCATTCTGAAGGACTTCCAGGGCTCTGAACACAAACAGGGATGCCAATTTCCCATGGCCTGTCATGTCCAGGCAAGTTTCAGGAACGATGCGAGGCAGCTTGGGTACACATGGGTTTTTAAAGATGGAGTGGACACAAGGGATGTTGGCGCAATTGGTGAGTGGTTCTGGGGCAGTGTGTGTTAAGGTGGGACAGAATCTGGACACAAGAATTAGCATGGAGTGGGGTAGGCACTTCATTAGGCTAGTCTCATAAGATGCAGTCAGAAAACCCACTGGGCACCACACCGAGATACACTCTACACAACTTGACCCCTACTTGCACTCAAGCAAAAAAATTGTATTGCACACAAGTCAGGCATGATACTGGCACAGCACACACTGCTCTTACTGGAAAAGGCCAGTGGCAACAACATGGCAACTTGATCAATCTGCTTGTTGGTTAGATAGAGGCTCCTTTTACTGCCCCAGAATAAAATCATCAGTCAGAAAGCAGAGGCCAGACAGATCACATTGAGCACCAGCCAAAGTCCTCACAAGATGCAGGGGAGGTGTATCAGTAAGAAATGGTTGACCTGCAGTCTCAAAGTGGATTTGGAAGGAATTCTTCTTCTTCTGGATCTACAATAAGTTAAAACAAAAAATCTTCATTTATCTTTTCAGCCTTCAGCCTCCAGCAGTCCATCTTAGAATTCCTGGTACAATTGTTGAGTGTACGTGGACATGCTATGGTCAGTCTCATAGGGTCCTAAAGCCAGCATTCAGCCCTCCATTTGTAAAAGCAGCAGGCCTATCCCAAGTTCAGGCATGCATCCTGTAAAAAAAACCCTAAAAAAACATGGTGTCTGGCAAACATTTGGCATGGAATAAGCATTCACAGGTCACTTACCATATTAGACTTTCAGACACCTCTTTATGCTTGTAAAATGGGAATATGAACTCATTTCTACTAATAATTTATTCATAAAGAATCCATGTGTTTTCCAACAAATTTTATGATATAATCCAGTCTGTTCCACTGCATTACATACTCCTGTCAAATGTAATTTTTTTTACAAGTTTCAAACATGGCCATTATTTCCGTTATACATCTAATAATTTTAATGATTTTTCCTTTGCATACAGAGATGGAAAATCCTTACGCCCGTTGTAATATTTGAAAGTACTAATCTGTGAGCTTTTTTATTTGGTTCAATGTAAATATTACAATTTGAAACTCTTTAAGCTATCTGGATTTACCTTTTATTGAAAATATAAATGTCATTTTTTAAAAATAAATTTGCTTTGTACTCTGGCATATTTTAAATCTAAATATATATTCTGGATAAATGTATGCAAAAATGTGGAAAATCAGTTATGTACTTAACCAGAGCATACTGTGTGCATTAAGATTAAGGTTGTTCACAATATAACCCAATTTAATGCAAATAAATACAAGTCAAACATGCACACAGCCCGTAATCCAACATTTTGTACTTTATTGAAAGCTCAAAGCTTGACCTGGGTTAAAATTTCAGGAAGGGAACACTGTAGTGGTGAAGTGAACCATCACTATGTGCTTTAGGCATAACAAAACCTGCATAACCACCTTCTGCTCCACAGCAGTGCTCTGCAGAGATAACTTTTAACTAGTCCTTCTGCACCACACAGTGAAAACTCGAAAAATATTTGAGCTTATCTTTTGCTCCATGCTGTTTCTTGGCATTCTCCATTGCTCCCTCCAACAGTAGGTAATTGGATTCAGCTCGGAGTGCAGGTTGCTTGCACTGGCTACCAGTCACAAGACTTTACATATTTTACAAGCACTGAGTTGCTGCTACCTTCCAGCCAAAAGCTGTGGGCACCTCACCAAACCAAACTGTCGGTGTTCTGGCACTTGTAAAAAAACCCATTATTTAATTGTACACATGCCCGATGCAGTTCCCTGTTCCACTGCAACTGCTGTCCCTTCTAAATTCAAGTTACACAAATCATCTGTAATTTCCGATTTATGCTAGTTATCATGGTATTATGAAAGGGAACTCCAGGAAAGTGGAACGCAAGTAGGATTAGAAAGTGAGATCTATGCACACCCAGCTTTTAAGAGGATGAATGTATGATAGATGCAAGTAAAAGCAAAGTGGGGACAGGGATATTGGTGAGGGCAGGGGCAGAGGGAGGGGTTTGCGGTGCCACAGCAAATTAGAGCGAGAAAGAAAATTGTGCATAGATTATTTGTTCGTGTGAGTTGTATGTCATCTCAGGCTAGAAGCAGGAGTTGCCAAAGAATACATTTGGGAAGAAATGGAAGCCCAGATTTCAGCCATATTAAGCAGCCAGAGATATCAAGTGAGGGTGTAGGTGCAGGTGGGTTTAGTTAGACAGTAAAGCAGGGCATAGCACACTACAGCTGCAATGGGGGTTAAAATGCCTCCAAGGCTTGTCAGCTCTTATTTGTAATGAATCAAGAAGAGTTCTTCATAAACTTTTGAAGTTATTGGGAATCCAATAATTATTAAGCCACAGACATGGCATGATTAGACACTAAGGTCTGGTTGTTACAGACTTTGCTATAACCCCCATCTTGAAAATGAGAAGACGGATCACCAAAAAGGCAGCCCGACCTCAGTCACATCACACTGTAAGTAATGTTCATTGTTTCAGGAAAGGACATCTGTCCACCTCTGCAAAAGAAGTCCCACCTTAGAGAGCTGCTTGGCCAACTGATTGGCTAATCTGATTGGCCAACATCTCTGACATCCCAGCAGCACCCAGTCTACAGAGAGTATCCACGGACAAGGAGGTCAAGCAGTTGAACTTCAAGGGGCAGGCTGGCTAGCCCACCAGGTGAGGGATGTGAGGGAATTGGGAAGTTTGAGATGTCAGGGACTCCAAAGAAGGGGGGATGAGGGTGTGGAAGAAGAGATCACATGGGGACCTCCCAAAGGAACAATGCCCCAATCCCATGCCAGAGACAATCCCATGCAGTAAAACCTGTCAGGTACTCACCTGTCCTTGGCCACACTTCTCCGTGAATAAAATCTCCCCACAGTGGGGTGGGATGAAACACTTAATACTGCAATTAATGAGCCAAATGAGGGCTTTAATGGACCCAAGGGCAGGTAGGCTGCTGGGCACCTTCCCTGCTCACTATAAAATGGGTGGCAGGTTGTCCGTGAGCAGGAAACCACAGGGAAAGCTGACATGTTGCAAATCCCACCTTCAAATATGCCAGCAGAGGGCTGTGGAGCCCAGTCCCTCGGGTTAAAACATTGGTTTTAGAATGTTTTGTTAAATTAGATAAATTTTGACGGGGAGTGGTGGGTGAGAGTGTTGGGAAGGGAAGAGGAAAGCTGCTCAATTTGTCTCACACTGCTGATCATGTTTGAAATCAGGATAAACATGACTTAATATTGAAATGCTCTTTGAACTCTTTGCCCCACTGGTCAGCACGGTCGCAACCATCTGGAGGAGACACAAAGTCAGGAAGCTTATCATGTTTGGCAGTGATCTCACTCAAGTCAAGGAAGATAGCCTTCAGTCAGCGAGTCCTGGGCAGCCTCCAATACCAGTCCAAAGGCTTAAACACAGTAAGCCACTTGTGGCAATCAGAATAAGGATCCACACTTGAAAGGGGTGAGGAGCCACATGACAGGCACTCTACCATCTGCCCTGACTCTTTTTGCCTTACTGTGGGCTGTTTTATTCCTGGAATGAGAGAGAGGCAGGTATTAATGGAGATGAAAACAGGTGGCTCAACTGTTATTTTTGGTACATGTGGTGATGTGTTTGAGAGGGTGAATTGGCATCACAGCAATGCAGGGTTAGTGGTGTCTGGGTTGCGGTTGATTGACAGCGAGAGGGGAAATGTTGCAGGTAATAGTGGGAGTGGTAAAGCAAGACCCTTGGTGGGAGGTGGGTAGAGTAGCAAAGATAGAAAGAGTGTGAGGTATTGGAGAAAAGATGGTGGTACTTACACTGGCAAGTTGGAGAATGACATTGATCTTTCTTCTGCACTGCTGTGCACTCCTCCAGATGGTTGCGACTGTGCTGACCAGTGGGGCAATCTCAGGCCAGGCTGGTATTGTCTGGTATTGTAACATCCAGTGCTGGTACTGGTAGAAGAGGAAGTACTGTGTGGGCACAACCCCGCCCAGCAGTATTTTCAGGTCCATCCATTCAAAGCAGGGTGCCAATTTTCCTTTTTTTGCCATGTCCAGGGCAAATGCCAGAAACCGTACAGGGCAGGTCCAGACTTACTTAACTGGGTGCACAAGATCTTGGTAAAGATGGTACCAGCTCCAGAAATGCCAGTCAATTCCATGATATGTAGAATTAAACATGAACTTTCTGGTGGTGAATCCATGAACAGGTTCAAAGAGCATTTCAATATTAAGTCATGTTTATCCTGATTTCAAACATGATCAGCAGTGTGAGACAAATTGAGCAGCTTTCCTCTTTCCTCAATAAACAGCATTCCAATACAGCAGCACTGTGAGCCTGCTCTCTCTGGTTGAGGGGCAAGGCAAGGCAAGGCAGAGATGTTGTGAGCGTCCAGGTCAGCTCAGAGTGAATGTGCGTTATAACAGTAAGGGAACAAATTTTATTGCAGCCAGGACTGGCATCCATGAGCTGGTTGTGTGGCCCTGAGCATACAGTGACCTTGCTGCAGCCTTACAATGATAGTTATTGTTTCACCCCGAGGTAAAGCATTGAAGTGCACAAGCGATCTAAAAGTAGATTGGAGATGTGCCATTTGGGTTATTAAAGGCTGGCATGTGTAGGATACCAAAGTCCATGGATATTGGCTGCATGTGGCTGGTGTCCATGGAACTTGGCCTGAGATGTTGGTGCCCAATGTCTTTCGTGGAGGCGCTTTGGAGCAAGTGGTGAGCTGAAGTTGTGTGGTACCTACTCTGACTTCCATATCAAGAATTCTTCGCATCTAGTTTGCTTGCAGCAGGTGATAGGATGGGAAGCTGCATGTTAATAAAGAAAGAAGTGGAGTTAATAAGGGTGTTAACAAGCAAATAATCCCCCTTAAAGGGGAAGTTGCAGCAGCCTAGTGAGAATGTCACCTCCTCATGTGGAACTGGTTTAAAAGATGTGGAGGTGCCGGTGTTGGACTGGGGTGGACAAAGTCAGAAGTCACACGACACCAGGTTATAGTCTAACAGGTTTATTTGAAATCACAAGCTTTCTGAAGGTGAAGTGAGAGAGCACAGCACATAGATATAGAGTTTATAGACGGAGAGATCAAGGGCTGAGAGATCAAAAGATTGTACAAATGGTGTGAGTGGAATGTCGAATAATAAGTCTCTGCAGGTGATCAAAAGTGTCAGATGGTGTGAGTAAATTGTCAATAGCTAAATAACAAGTGAAGGGATGACCTACAATCATAATTTTATCTCAAGTGTCACCAAGCCCACATTACCAAGGCCTTTGTGGTTACGTGTTCTTTATTTCTGGAACAATTATCCACAAAGCAGGGCAATTTGCATCACACTGATGAGGGAACAGAATTTTTTTTTAGAAATGCTCAAGATGACAGCATTTTTTTCTCCCCAATTCATTACTCTGATAATAACAAAATATAGTTTGGAGTTACCACAAGCTGAGCAGTGGGTATAAAATTGTCATCCAATCCCACAAAAATTAGGCTAAATCTCCATTTTCAAGTTGTTGATTTTCCGATTTTCCAAAAGATTTGTTCCACTTGAAGTTTAATACAAATGTCCTTTCCTTTTCTTCAAAAGGACTATTGAAACAAATTGATTATTTATTTGAGTTTATCGGGATATTTGCAGACAAACGTATTCACATACACACACAGGAATGAAAAAAATATGCACGTCATTGTAAAACGATAGGTAAAAGCGCAAATTTAACCAGCTCCGAAAAAAAAGAAAATTATTATTTCAATAAAGTAGTAATGTATTGCTGTATTAAAACACTTCATTTTTGGAGTATTTAAAATAATGACAATCTGATTTAGTTTGTTGATACAATATATAAACTGCTTCCTTTAAATGTCCAAGAGCTACATGTAATTAAACTACAAATCATGCCTTTGAGATTTCTATACTTTATACCCAATAATATTTCATTCACTGTTAGAGACAATATTTCAGCAAATATTAAAATCAGCATCAATGCAACTATTTTGCATGTACATGTGTCAACCTTGCACAAAGCTGATCAAATACTTTGTGAAATATGACCAATCCAACCTTGCTAAAAGTATGAAACTGTCATCGGTGGAAAGTAACTGGCCCGAATTGAATATTATAAAATACAAAAGTGAATAGATATTGTGAAGTTGTATTCAAATTGTTTTTCAGGATAGGAAGAAATTTCCCAGAGGCAGCCAACAGATAGTCTGTGGTGGGGCAGGCCTATGGAAAGAATGATATGATTGATAGCATGAATCTTTGTTATTAGATATTTTCTTCTATTCTGCTAGGAGACATAATAAGGACATATGTATCATGAACTGATACATATGTCCTTGTTGTGGACATATGTCCATAATATATGGCTGCCCAGACCACAGAAAAGCTTACTATATCCATAGAAATTTAGAAGAATTTGGGGGCAGCACAGTGGCTTACTGGGTAGCACTGCTACCTCACAGCACCAGGGACCCAGGTTCGATTCTACTCTCGGGTGACTGTTTGCACATTCTCCCTGTATCTGCATGGGTTTCCTCTGGGTGCTCTGGTTTATTCCCACAGTCTAAAGATGTGCAGGTTAGATGAATTGGCCATGGCAAATGCAGGGTATGGGTATAGGGTAGGGGACTGGTTCTGGGCAGGATGCACTTTGGAGGGGCAGTGTGGACTTGATGGGTTAAATGTTCTGCTTCTGCACTGTAGGAATTCTGTGAAGTGCACAATACAACAGCAACCTGTGACTTCATGGGAATTGCAACAACAAAACACAAGTGTGAAACCTTAATATGTCATTGAAAATGTTCAATCATTTCCAGCATTAATAAATTATAACTATGAACACATAAGTAATACACCAACAGTTGCATTTTGAGTCATTAACATGGAGTGGAGTCATTGATGGCATGAAAGGAGGCCAATCATCCCACTGAGTCTATGTCAGCTCACTGCAGAGCAATCCTCTCAGTCCCATTATCTTGCACTATCCCTGTAGGCCTGCAAGATTATTTCCCTCAATTGCCATTCAATTTCATCTTGGAATCATTAATCTCTTCTATGTCCACAACCCTTTGGGGCAGCAAGTTTCAGGTCGTTACCATTTACAGCATAAATATTCTTCCTCACATCCTTTCTGTATCTTATACCCCAAAACATCAATCTGTGCTCAAGTCTTTGTATGAATATTTGATGGAAGCAGATTATCTTTGTCTATCTTGTCCAACCTCATCATAATCTTTTACATCTATATCCAATCTCCTCTAAATGATCTTTCTTTCAAGGAGACCAATCCCAGCTTTTCCATCGAAGCTTGGAGCTAAACACTCCCCACCTCTGGAACCTCTGCAACATCTCACAGACTCACATATCCTTCCTGAAGTGTGAAGTATGGGAAACTGCCTTAATTAGAGTGTTATAAAGGTTTAGAACAACTTTTCTGTTTTTTTTGTACTCAGTACCTTTAGTTATGAGTTTCAGGACCTTATATGCTTTGCTAAATACCCAATAAGTCATTCCATCTTAAAAGACCTATGCATGTGAACCCTTTGTTTTGTCTGCCCTGTGTACTCTTTAGAAGTCTAAATTGCTTCTCATCTCTGTTGTGATAATGTATTACCTCAGGCTTATATTTCTGTCTTAAATCCTATCTGTGAGTTACCTGTCCATTCTGCCAACCTATGTCTATTGTAGTCAATTGGTATCAATTGGCAAAAATGCCACTTTTTCAAGTTTGGTATCGTTGTTAAACTTTGAAAATTTGCACTGCATTCCAACTATCCTCCTTATACAGTAAAGCAGTGCTCTTAGCACTGACCCTTAGAGAACACCACTGTCCACCATCTTCCAGTCTAAAACAAAAACATTTACTGCAACTTGCCGCTTTCTGTCCCAAACCCACTACTTTAACAAAGTTGATAGTGACTCCTTATACCACTGGCCTCAATTTTGTTGACCACATGTCTTATGTATTACTTTGCCAAACTTCTTCTTAAAATCCAAATAGACAACAGTGGTTGCATTGTCTTCATCAACCTTCTCTGTTACTTCATCAAAATGTTCAATGTTTTGAATTTAAGCAAACATGATCTACTTTTTAAAAGTCTTTGCTGGCAAATCTTAATTAACTCAAAACTTTTCAAATATCTGATGATTTTCTCCCTTGATTATTGTTTCTAAACCCTTACTTATCACTGTCATTAAACCAACAGTTATTCATTCTGTCCTCACACCCTTCCTTGAATATCCTTTCCCCATACTTGGAGCAGATTAGGAAATTATGGCAAGTGTTTTGCTGCCTCAATGCACTACTTCTAATAACTTAGGATGTAAGCCATCTGGACAAAGATATCTATTCATACCAAGCATAATCAGCCTTCCTAAAAACTTTGCCCTTTCAACTTGCACCCCATCCATTATCTCGACTATATCTACTTCAACTAATATTTTCTCAGTTTCCTCTTCCTTTGTACATATCAACATAAATAACTAATTGAGTATTCCAGTCTTGTTCTGTGCCTCCAAGCATATATCATCCTTTTTGTCCTTAATGGAATCCATTCTACCTCTTAGTACATATTTACTATTTACCTGAGATAACAAGGTGTAGATCTGGATGAACACGGCAGGCCAAGCAGCATCAGAGGAGCAGGAAAGCTGACGTTTCGGGTCTGGACCCTTCTTCAGAAATCTATTTGCTATTTACCTGCTGTGATTTCAAGTTGCACTTCAACTCAAGTTGCCCTCATTCCTCTGAGTGCACTGTCCATCGCTCTCTTGAATATCTCTGTATTCCCATCATCTGAATCCCTGACAAAGTCTTCTCTGATCCATTCGTTGTAACCCTCGCTGCATGAATCCTTCTTTCCCTTCCATCTCCTCTATTCGATACAATACTTCTGGCTTACGGATCAGCTGAAGTATTCTACTTTGATCTCCAGCAACATCTTTCCTCCCTTCCACTGCAGTTATTCCCTCCACTTCAGCCTTTATATTTATTCCTTCAGCCCCAATGCGAGCTGTTTTGAGCTGAAGCTGTTCACAACTTGTTTAGCCAATTCGATCTGACTGGAACAAATGAGGAATTAATCTCCACTGCTAAGCAGTTCATGATTCAAGATGACCCTGGAATGTAAATCATCTCACTCTCCTCATACCTACCTGTAGACTGGCCTTCGGCTTTGACTCTGTTCCCATTAAACTGCTGAGTGTCTAGTTTCCCCTTCTGATCCCCCTGAGTGTCTAGTTTCCCCTTCTGATCTCCACGCTAGCTTATATTATACATGGTTGTTCCCCCTTGGAAACGGTCCCCTCCCAATCTTCCATCAATTGTCTTTGAGCTCTCCAGTTCCAACCCAACTTCCAAATTCCAAATCTTTAACCATATTTTTTCTTCTCAAAAACACACACATTTTTCTTCCCCCAGTTTATCTGCTGCCACTGTCTTTCTTTGGATTGAATAATGAGCTAATGAGAACCGCAAACAACAAACGCATCCACATAAAGGATTGTATTGAAACCAATTTTCGCTCAGTCTTACATTTAGCAAATAATGTACGTCTTTATACATGCCCAAGTGAAATTTCAATTAATACACTTCAATTTCACACAAATAAACAAAATTTATATAAAATTAACATTTAACATAGTAAACTGTTTCAATTGCTTTCTGGCTTATAGTCAAGATATTGTGCTTTCAGCAGATCAATCTATTTCTTTACTGGATTCTATTACATCCATACCTATATTGTAACATCCAACTACAGCAGAATATTTCACCTGGAGGTGCTGCCCAGAACTGGCAACAATAACCACTGAGTCATAGCAGAAGAAGTGGAGCAATAGAAAACTTAGGAATGTAGTCTTTGGCTCGAAGCTATGTATTTTTACAGGCAGTAGGATGAGAAAGGGAGATAATTTCTAAGAAACAAAAACACATTTAATTTATTTATTGGCATTTTCAAATGTGTTAATTGAATCTACTCCTGCTCTAAAGTTTTGTAACAGCATCTTGGAGATGTACATATAAGAATGGCTTAAGTTATGGTGAAGAAAATGAGGGAGGTAATACTTACATTGCAGCTAAATTCCCTGTGCCATTGTTGTTCAAACTCCTAAAACTTAAGAAAAGTTAGAAGTTATATGGCTTGAGCAGTTTGAAAGCATCAGCAGATTTTGCTTGTAATTTCATTGATCCATGAGAGCTTGCTGTTTGCACACCAGCTGCTGCACTGTTTCCCCACAGCTACTGATCTGAGTAGCATTGATTTTTTTCTACTTTTACATTAACATAGTATTTCTTGTTTAATGGACATGTAGTGGCTGAATGGCAAGACCTTGGGACTGTACAAATAGAGAAATAAAATTCATCTATCATTCGTGCAAACTATCATTTAAAAAAACTCCTGTTCAGCAAAGTTGAAATAAAGGTCTTTATAGGTCACCACAACGGACAGCTAATCACTTTGCCTAATAAACAAAATACATGCTATTATTTAATAGCGAACTGAATGTCTGAATGATATAACTAGCAGCCTTTCTTTCCATTTGCATGTAATAGGCAGGAGGAAATTTACATACAACTATTGTTTAATCCAGAGGGAGCAAGATATGGTACAGAAAATATTAACGTGGTAAATTACTGACTGCCACAATAAAGGAGGAAAGAAAAAGTCTGGGTGCTACATAATTGATAATAGCTCTAGGTGGAACCAATTTAATTTTTCAAATGATTGATAACTGACCAGCTTTCTTAGCCAACCTGTCAGTATTTTCTTTCACTACTTCAGAAATTGTGTTTCCATGTCAATTTCTGAACACCTCAGTGATAACGTCAATTGAGTTAACTATTTATGATTCCTAACTATATAATTATCTACTTATTGTATTATCAGACTGTGATAATGTGAGTCAGCAACACAGAAAATAAAACTCTATGGGCAGAATTTTCTTTTTAAGTCTAAGCGTGGGTACAGCATAAAAGCAGGAGGGGCTTCCACTTGGGGGCAGGTCAGGTTTTTCCACCCGACTTACATTTTCCCAACTTGTAATACGTGGGAAACCGCCAGATTTTGCACACAGGTTGTCCTGAAGCCTGCTAGGACAATTGGACTCCAACTTCCTCGCGCTATATTTAAAAGGCATACGGACAACACTTCATAGTCTGCAACCTGGCTGCATCACTTAGCCATATTCCCTGCCAACACTGGGGAGGTCTGTAACCAAGCAAAAATCAGTTTTATAATGCCTCTTTAGAGGTTCTTCTGAAGGCAGTTTTCTCCTATGGACAGCAACAAGAGGCCATCCTGACTGATGATGCCAGCTGGACAGAGGTGACTGTGGAGGTCCGCGCCCATGGGTGGGTCAAGAAAATCTGGCCCCAGTGCCACAAGAGCCTAAATGAGCTGCTGCACTCTGCCAGGGTGTACTATTAACAACTCAAAGCTTCATTTCCCATGAGTTAGAACTGTAAGGTTGCAACTGCAGAGGACAGTGCGCCAGCCATCTCCATCATTTGCATCATGTGCAAATTGTGTCATTACTACATTGTAGCACTACTGCCATCACAGTGAGACTGCCTCTCACACATCTCCCAGGATTCAAACTTAAAACATGAACAGAGCAATAAAACTCAGCAGCTCACACTCTCGGCAAATGTACATATAACAGGGTTTTGACCAAAGGCTTTATATGGGACAAGGACATAGCCACAATAGATGGCCGTTTGAGTTGAGTCTCCTTTTTGGTTCACCCTTGTTTGCCAACCTCAGTCAGGTTTGCTGGCGTCAGCCAGTGTGACTGTCCCATTTGGTCAGGCTTTGTTCACCAAGTCAGGCTTCACTTCCAATACTGAAAGTATTTGCACAAAGAAAGACTTTGTTTATGAAAGAGCCACACTCGTGAAGAAATGCGTACGCAACATAACTTGAAGTAAGCAACGTGCCCAACCAGGTACATCAGATTTGCGTACACATGTGTTTCCAATTTTCCTTAACAAGATTATGCCTGCTAACATAATTCCAGTGGGCTGAGCTGTTAGTGAGTATTCATGATGTGTTAATGAATGCAAAACACGTTCCTGATGATGAAGTTCAACAACCTTGACCCCACCACCGAATGGCTTTTAGAATTTAATTGTAAAAACACTCCATCCGCTGTCAGAGAACTGAATCTTTTTGCCTCCCACCTTTTTAAAACTCTGGGCAGTCTTGGAAAATTCCATCCTCTGTCTTTCTGCTGTGAACTAGAGATTAATTCATGGTGATGTTTCAAATCTACTTTCTGCACACATTCAAACTGTGTTCAAGTGAAAACCAGCAACTAAGTGATGGCCTGGGAAATGTACAGTATTCAAGTGAATTACAAACATAACCTGAAATTTTGTGAAATATTATCATGTGTAATTGGTTTGGCCAGACTAAATCTAACTATCCCGAGTCAACGTAAGCTCCTAGAGCAAACTCAGTCCCTAATTGTAAATAAATTGGCAAATTTAATATAGAAAGGGCACAGGATATCTGGTGGAGAAATTGGAAAGAAACATCACATGGGTGCAATAAAATTGCTGTTTGGATTATAAATTATCTGTCAGCTTTCCTGCTCCTCTGATGCTGCTTGGCCTGCTGTGTTCATCCAGCTCCACACCTTGTTATCTCGGACTCCAGCATCGGCAGTTCCTACGACCTTACAATAATATTTCTGCTTTTTTTCTTGAGGCCAGTTTGCTGACGAGAGTTGGGGTGGTTGGAGGAAGGGTGTGTAATTTGCTGCTCATTTTCAGTTTTTTTGAAGAGTGGTGATATAGGAGTCTCACCACCAAGAAAGGCTCTTATTCTGGGAATGTATACTGTTGGAAGCTGCTGCCTGACATGATGCGCTAAATTCTCCAGCACATTCTTCACCTTGATGAACATGAAAACTAAAAATAACATATTAATTATCTTGTAAAGAAAGCGTCAGTGTAGTTATCTTCACGGAAACTGCTTTAGCTTTTGCATTCTACGCACTTACTGATTATATCTGAATGTCAATGTAGGGTCAGTTGCTTCAGTTTGTGAGATGACTAATCTGTGGTTCAGCATAATACGGATGTGATTCACATTAAGGATAAGTTACATGTTGGACTGGCTCTTCACTCTACCCCGAGGATGAAAAGCAATTGTAAACCTCCCCAGTAAAAACTGCCAAGAAAAATGGCTCAGGCTAAAACATGAGCAGACAATGAGCCAAGGACTGACCCTTTTGTTGAGCTTGCAGGACACTAATGACCATATCAGTGCTTTCCACTTAATAGACTTTGAATGAAATGTGTCAGAGTTATTATTGGAATATATAACCAGAACACAGACAGAAATGTCGGTTTACCTTAACAATAACACAAAGTATGTGTCATAGTTAACATAACAGTTACGTTTTTTAACCAAACTGTTCTGTCTTCTTCAGGCAATTATTCTTTTTCCTCCACTTCTGAATGCATCAGCTCCTGCTGGAAAGCAGTTCCATTGGCAGCAGTTGCCTAACACTACAAAAAGGCCATTGTACATCTGTAAGCTTTGAGCCTGGAGGCTATTCGACCAAGTGAAGCATCAAATGAAGCCCAATCTTCTTTCCACTCAACATCCCTTTCAGGCTTTGTTGAACAGCAATCATCATCAGAAACCATAGATAGTTTTCTGTCCTTAAATCCAGGTACGTTGAGGTAGTGGCATAGTGGTAATATTAGAGGAGTGGTAGTCTAATGTTGCTATGGAGGTATGGCTTCAAATCCAAAGCAATTGATGTAAAAAAGGCTTTTAATAAGATGAGGACAAATTTCTTCACTAAGAGAGTGATGAGCCTGTGGGATTCTCGACCACAGAAAGCAATTGAAGGCAAAATATTGAATGTTTTCAGGAAGTTCTTGTAGTTCTTAATCTATAATTCTTGGGACTAAAGGAATCAAAGAGTATGGGGAAAAGGTATAAACAGGGTACTAAGTTGGATGATCAGCTATGATCAAAGCCATGAATGGTGGACCAGGCTTGAAGGGCCAAATGGCCAACTCCTGCTCCTATTTTATATGTTTCTATGCTGCAAGGGAATTTTCCTGATTTTTAGAGCCACCTAAAATAGCATGGAATTTTGGGAACATTATATTAGTCAGTTTCTGAACAATTTAATATTTCATTTTCAGTATGGAAAAGAATAAAGCATATACTTCAACTGGATTGGTGGAAATGTGGCTAGACAGCCAATGATGAGACAGTAGTCAAATTTTATTTTCCCTTCCTATTTGCCATCAATGAACATATAAAGAATGTGAAACATAAAAATATTTGCCAATATGGAACAATGAATTTACTAAAATGCTACAATTCTTTCTGATCTGTATCAGTTGTGTGAAGATTACAAGGTCAGAGAAAAGCAGCTCACCACCTTTGAATAAGCTCTCAATGTACAGTGAGATAAGCCACAATAAAACTAATTCCCATCATTTCAGTTCCAATAAACTAAAACATAGCGATAACAACAAAGACTCAGTAGTCACCAGGACTATTATAATGCAAATTATTGATGAAATACCTCTTCCCAAAGACAACATAAAATGGCAGTCTAATGCTTTACCCTGATTTTATAATCAGCCACAAAATATGACAGAATAAACCTATTGTCCTGCCTACTGTGATTAAGTTATAATCTTCTTTAACTGAACAGATTTCTTCCAAGCCAACAGCTTTCAAGTCCAATTAAATAAGGCCTGTACCTGGATTACAGGCCACCTGCTAATGTGGCCATTAGCCATGGGTAAAAATGGCAGTCAATAATACCTTAGGAAGTAATTCTGAAAATTAATCAAAATCGCTGTTCAAAAACTTCTGTTTTGGCTGAGTTTAGGACTGGCATTACTAGCAGTTAGAAGCTGAACTCAAAAGGAACCTGGAATTCAATAGACAGAAGCTTTCTTTTGTCCCAAAGGTGACAGCTTGGTGATACAACCTTCACGTGGCTTCAAATGCTTGTTAGTGGCTAATAACATCCTGATAGCAGTTGATGTTAATTGTGTGTAATTGTAATGCAATTACTTGATTACCACTTTCATTACCTGATGAAGAGATCTCAGACATCTCAACAACTATATCTACCATAAAGTGCTTTAATCTTAATTAAAAGTAAATACTTTTATACCATCTTGATTACTACATTCATAACCTAACACAGATCAGGTCAAGCACTGTTCTTTTATTTATTGTGCTGTCTTTTGCTAGTCTCTGTCAGTTTTCAACTCCATGTCCATTTCATGAGATTAAATTAATTGGGATGTACTAATTCATCCTGCTTCCATTTTACAGTTACATTGAATTGTTGACCTCATAAACAGATAAAATAAAAGGTGCTGATGTTAGGAATGTATGTAACAAGGATGTGATGGTTTCTATCTCAGTCTTGCATATTTATTATTTTTTTTAACCAATCTGTTCAGAGCTGTTATAATAGGTGTTTCTTATAGAACTTATCAGAATTAAAATGTGTCCTTTTAAATTTCACATGTAATTTGCATAAATGATTTCCTTAGAAAGTTTAAAGTATCTACTGAAATAAAAACAATCCATTTGCTTTTAGAACAATATGGAAACCCAAGATCTCATTCCTGATCCAATACTTAAAGTATATTTCCATTTAGCACCCGATCCTGACCAACACTCTCTCTATCAATCTCATACCCTTACATGTCCCAGTATTAAATTGCCACTGCTATTTTTCCACATGTTGATAACTAATCAAGATCCCTTTAAATTTTGTGCTTGGACATTTGTCATTTGGCGATACTCTTCATTCAGTACTGCCAGTAAATGTGGATATTTTGGACTTCATTCCTTCTTCAAAATCATTTGTTAAAAAAAATGATAATCAGTGCCCACAATACCAAACTTTGTGGCACCTGTTAGTATTCTATGTTACGACAAGTTGAGGAGCCATCACAGCTTCTACCTCCTTTTTCAAAAAATCTCTCTGTCATTTACAACAATTCTTAAAAATATCTTTTGTTCTATTTTAGCACGTAATTACTGCATTTCAGTTAAACTGAGTTAACCAGATCAAAAAATGAAGAACCCGTTCCAAGTTTTTCTTGACTTGAAGAGAGTGGTGTTTTGTTATCTACCGTTCTGAAACACAATCCAAAACACAACAAACCAAACACGCACATGCAATATAAAGGTAATGAGTTTGCAATGATAATGCGCACATGGGGAGGGGTATCTAGACAGCAAAGTAAAAGCAGTTGCATTTTATAGTTTCTTAGTCTTTGAGTTTCAGAGTGAAACCTGAGTCCTAACTGTTGAGCTGCTGAATTATTTTCTTCGTAGTGGTGAAGCTGCAGACATCCTGGGGTTCACAGTTGCTGTTTCAAGTTGCTTTTCATTGGCTAGTTTCTCAGCTTGAGATAAATTGAAAGACAGAAAGAGGGAGCGAGAGAGACAGAGAAAAAAGCTTCCAGCAATCTTGCTTGTATCAATACATGTTAATTTGTCTCTCAGTTCTTTTTCTCGAAGAGAGATACTAAAATACAGCTCATTTGTATATTCTAAGTCGACCCTTATTTTTTAAACTGAACATTCTACAGGCAACCTTTCATCTCCAATATGTGAATTTGTCATGCAAATTTCAAGAGATTCAAGAGATTCAAATTTCTGATGCTTCATTGAGTTTTGGTGCCTCTTAACTGAAAATGGTAATCGTGAGGCAGCCAGTTTTGCATATTTTCTGTGATTTCCATAGAATTCCATGAAATCCCTTCAGTGTGGAAACAGGCCTTTTGGCCCAACAAGTCCACACCAGCCTTCCGAAGAGCATCCCACCCAGACGAGTAGCCTGGGTTTGTTAGATGAACACGACAGTGTCCTTTTTAGAACAATTTCTAATCTACAAAAGTCTCAGGTATTAAAGAGGGATGACAAAAATTGAATGTTAATTGTCCATTTTCACGATAATTATAATGGATTCCAGATTCCTGCCAAAATCTACTGTTATTATTGTCCACTGAAAGTTAACACTTTTCAATGTACTGTAATACTTTTCTGTCTATTCAAAGTGCTTGCCCTATGCAGTAGCCTATTATAAGAAACAATGTCAAATGCATCCCTAAAATAACAGCATAGGAGGGCCCTGGGATGCCTTGCCTGCAAAAATAGTAGACTCGCCAACTTTAAGGGTATTTAAATGGTCATGGATAAACATATGGATGATAATAGAATAGTGTAGGTTAGATGGGCTTCAGATTGGTTTCACAGGTCGGTGCAACATCGAGGGCCAAAGGGCCTGTACTGCGCTGTAATGTTCTATGTTCTATGTTCTATGTTCTATAACTGATGGGTTCCATTCATGTTTGTTCATAAATCGATTTGTATGCAAGTCAGAACACAATATGTTACAGTATAAAATATCCATTTGTTAAGTACGTGCAAATATTGGCATGTCGGATTTTTAAAATTCATAGCTATATGAGAACTTGTTCACAAGTACAAGGAATTGTAAGTTGGATGTTCATAAATTGGAGACCCCATGTAAATGACTTCCACTGTCTTCAGTCAACTGGGTTTGTCGTGTTGTCAAAAAAAATTGATTAATTAAGTGAAATAAATAAATAAAATCGTTCTGTCTGGGATCGGTCATTCATTAAGATACTCTCTTATATTATTGCCCCAAATCCTTTCAAACACTTTCCCAAAAATAGGAATAAGGCTTGCAGGGGATCAATAGATGGTTCATCCTTCAGCTATTTTATGAAGATGAGGATCACAAGAACTGTTTTCCAGTTCCCTAAAGATTTAACCTGAGCCATCAAGAGGACTCACAACTTTTTGAAACAGTTCTTTTTGAGCTCTATTCTGGAAGTTGTGAGCACCAGGTATCATTCTTAACACAAGCGAAAACAACATCCTGATGCATTCTCCCTTGTGATTCTAAATGACATTCACTTTCAAGGTGTACCCTTATTTATGACTTTTTTTACTCTTTTTTATGAAACCTATTGAAAAACATCAATTGAGTACTCGAGCAATTTCTCTGTGATTGGACATTTCATCACTGTGTTTTAAGTTTTAGTGGACTAACTCTGCTCTATTTACCACTCCTAAAACCTTGCTATTCAGTTTTATGATTCCAGGTGATAGAGTTCTAATTTATCTGGAGACTGTGTTGTTCTCCTGATAGTAAGGAATGTCTGAAAGTTAGTAGTCAATATAAGAAATGAGTTTTATGATGGGCTGGTTTTGACTCCGACAAACTGCATGTGGTCAGACATACATTATCTCATCTTGCTGCAATGATTTTATATCCTCCTGATCTAAATACAACTTGGTGGTTTTACCAATTTGACATTTTTCAAGGCGCAAACTGCAGATGGAAATTTAACACAGATTGACTCAACATATTTTGTGACTTATTCACTTTACAGTTTAGTAACCCTCATCGCCTAAAACTAGTGTTTTAATTGGTGTATTTAAAATAATCATTCATGGGTAATAGACATCACTGGCAAAGCCATGTTATTGTCCATCCCCCGTTGCACTCTTCTTAAAGTATTGCAATAGAGGTGCGAAGGCTATCTCATAACCTGGTGAACTATGTTGTTTTAAAATTTTGACTCAACATCAATGCAGAAATGGCATTATAAATGTTTGTAATATGTGACATGAAGAACAATGTACAGGCAATAGAATTCCCATGCACCAGCTGTTCCAATTCTCTTCAAAGGCAGAAGTCATGTATTTGGGAGGTGCTGCCAAAGAATCTCTGGTGACTTGTTACAGTTCAAGCTGCAAATGAAACACAGTGATGAAACAGAGTGATGGAAGAAATGTTAGGTCAAACTGAAGGATCTGATCATGTTGACTTTGTGGTCCTGGGTGGTGTCAAACCTCTTTACTGCTGTTGCAGTCAAAACAGCAAAAGTGACAGATTATTCCATCATACTTGTACTTTGTACTTGTAATTTGTACTTTGTGGATGTAATAAAAGCAGCCTTCCAACACAGGCAGTGGAGGAGCTGAATGAGATGGTGCAGAGGCAGCTGGCTTCCTTCACCATCCAACTGAAACATGCCCACATGCATTGATTAAATTTGTGTGGCAGAATGTCCATGAGGAAGCAGAACGTAACAGGATTTGGTTTTGGGCATATTTTTGTTATGCTTCCTTCTATCCAAATTAAGTGGAATAATAACAAATTCAAAATTAATTAAATTATGAAGAATTAACTGGTTAACCTCAAAGACAAGACATACAAAATAATGTAAACTTTTTTTAATGTCAGACTGAGGAACCCCGATGTATACATTGAATATTTGAGAGGTTCAACACAAATTGTAGCAGTTTGATGGCTTTTTTGTAAAGCATTTAAGAACCACACTTTGAAATTAGGAGAGTAAAATTGTAACCACATTACAAAATAACCTGTAGATAAATATGATGTGATACAAGGAAGCATAATTAATGGAGTTAAATCTAATTTTTTTTAAAAAGGTAAAGTTCAGCAGATTTATTTTTAAGTACTTGAAACATACTTGACTAGTGTCATAAGACAAAGAATTGTGGATGCTGAAAATCTGGGATAAAAACAGAAGCTTATTGGAGAAACCCAGCGGGTCTGGCTGTATCTGTGGAGAGAAAACAGAGCCAACATTTCAAATCCAGTGACTCTTCTTCAAAACACATGACTCCAGACCCATTAGCAATGTGGCTGATTCTGAAATGGTGCAGCAAACTACTTAATTTATGCACAATTAGTGATGGGGAATAAATGTTTGCCTTGCCAGCAATGCGTATATCTTGTGAAAGAATAAAGAAAAAAATAAGATGAAAACTGGACTATTGTTGTACCATCTAATATCGGATAAACTGATATTGAATATTATTCCACAACAACATACAAAGAAAAAACATCCTCTGTGTATTATGTTAATAAATTATGCTAACATTAAAAAAACATATAGACTTGGTGTGACTGCAATAGTGGGAATGAGTATTCGTGTTTTTTATAACTAATGTTGAAAAGATAGCCAGCCTGTGAACCTTCCTTGACTGCCAGAGAACGTGAGTTATCTACACGTCTGCCTTTCTCTATTACCCAAACAGCACAAGTTAGACTATCAGGACTGCCAGAGATATTTCATTCATATTCAATACCTGATTACCAGACACAGCTGTGGACTCTGCCACCAGACTGAGAGAATCCATTCTTCAACAATAAGCTATCATGATTAATTTATATAATACATTTGTGTACATATTTGTTCAAAAAGGGTCATACATACATTCCATCAGAAGGCTAACAGCAATTAGTATGTGTATCTAATTGATATTCACAGATCAAGAGCAAAGCACACAGTCACTGCATCTTCACTAATCAGACACACTCCAGACTAATCCACAATAATCTGACATGCACCAACCTCAGTGGACACCAGTGATCAGACACACTCTGCCTGACCAGATCAACAACGATCAAACATACATACTTTTCCCTTGCCAAGTTAAGAATCATCAGACATACAATCAGCCCTGCAAGACCAGAGGTCAGACAGACACTCCACCTTGCTAAATGACAAATAATTAGGCCCATACTCGACCCTGCTGAAGTATTGATTAGATGTGTACTAAGCCCCATCAAATTGTCAGTAATCAGATGCGCATTCCACCCTGACTACATCACTACTGAAGGGGTACTTTACACTGTACCGCCAAGGATCAGGGACTAAATCTATCGCTGGATGATCTTGGAATTAGGCTCTTCAATGGTTGACCAGTAGGATAATACCCATATATATTGTGGTTGAAGCTTTATAATCCAGTTCCATTGTCATTACAATGGAGGAACAGGAATTGCATCCCAAGGAACTTCCAGAGCTAGGAAATGTGCACGACACAGACACCCATTGTTTTAATTTGCAACCAACGAAATGTAAAGGGCACAACAGTGCAGCATTTAATTGCTCGCCACTTGAGGATGTAGCGAGTAAAACCATCATTACAACTCAGGCAAATTCGAAATTGGTCTTTGAGATAAAAGGATCAAAATCATCTCAGTCAAAACTTTTATATTATCACTAACTATTCCTCAGAAACTCAGCTAATGTTCAGAGGTCCTAGGTGCTGAAATTTGAATTTAATAAAAATCTGGAAATAAGAGTCTAATACTAACCATGAATTGATTGTTGTAAAAATCCATCTGGTTCACAAATGTCCTTTAGGGAAGGAAACAGCTGTCCATACCTGGTCTGATCTACATGTCCACAGCAATGTGTTTGATTCTCCATTGCCCTCTGGACAATTAAGGATGGTCAATAAATGCTGGCCTAGCCGGTGATGTCCACATCCCTTCAATTAAACAGAAAATCCATTCGCCCACAAATCTTTATTCATGTTTTCTTAAATGTTTGATTTAATTCTGCCAATTTACCAATCTCTTATCCTTGCAAGAACTAGTTGGCAGTCTTGGAACATACGAAATTATGACTACAAGTGTTTACCTTGATCATCATGGTGCCTGATTTCATGACAATTACATGTAACCAATACTTTTTCCCACTATAAAAAAAATTCAAGCTCTATGTGATGCTTTTACTTTGTTAATAACCCCTATAATTGTACATGCCCAAACTAACTGGTTTGTTTAAAATTTGAACATACACAGATATAGACAGTCTATCTTATTTGAGACTCTTTTGACTGGTGTTAGAAAAGGACAGATTGATTTTTTCTTTGCTAGGCCCATAGCTTAGATTCATGACAATCTGGCAGGTATATCCCACTAAAACAGCTAAACCCTGAAATTTTGAATATTGTGTGGTCAGGTTCATTTTCAGTAGGGTGCCTAGTTTGTTTTTTTAATACTTCAACACTCTCAGTATCACCATCATTCCTAGAAACAGCTTGTATTTTTACCATGTAATGCGTTTTGAAACTCAAATATTTGCAATGAAAATCAATAACAAGCAGCCTCAATTGTACAATTCCTTCATATGAAATTGATACTAAAATTAATCATTAGAATGATTTGGTGTATTGTGACATGGACTGGAGACCTGGCACCAAATGCCAGCCTTAACAGACGTTCACATTGTGTCTGTTCCTCGGGATAATGATCTTTCTCAAGTTGTTAGGTAAAGCATTGAGCAGATGGAAGGGAAGGATAGTTTGTGCTCTGACAACCGATACAGATTGCACAATTGAAACAAGAGCACTGTACAGTCTATAGAGATCTGTATGTTTGTCCTGTCATTTGGAATGTTAGATGTACCTCACCAGAAGGATCTGAAGGAAAGAAATGCTTTTGAAAGGAAACATTTTTCCTTAATGTTAAAAATGTACTTTTAATTCAATAATTCAGAACCATTACTTATTCATTTATCTCTTGATCTTTGAATACTCACGAATATCCATCCTATTCGATCATTGAGATCCCATTAAAAAATTATTATTTCTAGAGAGTATTAATGAATAGGAAACAGTTACTAAAAATCAATTCATTCCTATCACTCCAATTTGGAATTCCATCACACGAAAAGTGAACTCCAGAGGAATCAAATGTATTGTATTGTGATATGTTACTGACTGTCGTATACTTCACTGTATTATCAAGGTGCTCTGTGCTTACAAATTGTACACTACTGTTCTGTGTTGTGCTATGCAGAGCTGCTTTGTTACATATTATAGCCTACAATGCTATATCATTCAATAAAAAATTAACGGATATTTTTACATGAAATTCAGGTGGCAAATAATTTGACAGACCACAATAATAACAAGAAGCAAAAATAAATATGTATTATTTCCTGCAATAAAAACAGAAATTGAGGATAACATGAGACAGAGTGAAATAAGACAAGCAGGGAGATGAAGGAAGACATTGACAACAGCAACTTATATTTATGTTGTGTCTTTATTGTAAAAGAATTTCCGAGGTACTTCCCAGGAACATTATATCTAACACACCATGGCACCAAACTATGAAATCAGGTAATAGATCATATTTATGAAGTGTCTTAAAGAGGTAAAATGTTGGTGGAGTTATGCAGGGAGGGAATCTCAGAGCATAGGGCCTAGACAACTGAAGGCACAGCCACAAATGTACAGCAATTAAAACTGGGGGTGAATTAGAGACATTTAGATAAGTGCAGGATATTATGGAGGACTGTGAACCAGCTTTTGCTCTACTTATGTCAGCATCCCAAATTAATATCCTTATTCCATGACCACAGTAGCCCGGATAATAAAGACGCATAAATGGAAATTATCTAAATGTGGGTCTTGAGGGTTTTAAATGGTGAGGCTATGTGTATTTTCTTTGGCAGCTTGTTCCAGTATGAGATTGTCCTTGGGAGGAAAGATTTATAATACAGTCTTGGAAACAAATAGTCTTTCCACTTTGTATGAATTGATATCTCATATTTGAAAGCAAGAATGAGAATTTTAACATCAACATGTTGCTTGACCAGGATCTGACATAGGTCAGAAAGCTGAGGGGTGGTAGGGGAATGGAAGTTGCTGTGGTTTAAGGCATGGGCAGCAGAGATTCAGATGAGTTCAAATTTAGAGAGGGAAAAGTTTGGAGACGCGCTGGGAGCACATTGCAATCATTTCGATCTAGAGATAACAAAGACAAGAGTGAGGGCTCCAGCAGTAGATGAGCTGATACAGGAATGAGGTTGGGTAATGCTGCAGTTGTGAAAATAGTTCATCAAAATTATAGCAGAAATCTAAGGTTGGAAGCTCATTTCAGGGCCAATTATGACATCCCGCTCAGATTTTTGTCAGACAAGAGAGTTAATGGTTAAAAACAGAGTGACCAAAAACTAGTATTTTGGCCTTCCCAGTATTTAATTGAATACCGAGGATTAAATGCCAGATAATTAGTTGGATAATTTAGACACATAGGATGAAACAAGAGAGATTTTGGTGAGATGGAGGGTAGATACCATCAGCAGACATGTGAAAACTATTGCTGTGCTTCCAGGCAATGTTGCTGAGGCACAGCATATAGATGAGATATCAGAGGGGCCAATGATACATCTCTGTAGGACACCTGAGGAAGCAGTGCAGTGACACGCTGAGACTCTGTTAGATGAAAAAGAATGGAGCCAGGTGGAAGCAGTACCACCAGACAGTCAAGAGGTGTTGGTGGAAGAGGACGTGATCATCTGTGTCTTCGATAAAAGCTGTTTTTTTTTTAAATTCATTCATTCACGGGATGAGGGCATCATTGGTGAGGGCAGCTTTTATTGCCCATCCCTATTGCCCAGAGGGTAGTTAAAAGTCAACAACATTGCTGTGGCTCTGGAGTCACATGTAAACCAGGCCTGGTAAGGATGGCAGTTTCCTTTCCTAAATGACGTTAGTGAACCAGGTGGGTTTTTCTGACATTTGACAATGGATTCATGGTCATCATTAGATTCTTCATTCCAGATATGTATTGAATTTAAATTCCACCATCTGCCATGGCGGGATTCAAACTGGAGTTCCCAGAACACGACCTGGGTCTTTGGATTAACAGTTCAGCAATAATACCACCAAACCAATGCCCCCCACCCACAACAGTTTTGGTGAAATAGCAGGGGCAGAAACTCAATTGTAGGATTCAAACATGGAGTTCCAGGAACCATGGAAATAAGTTTGGGGGGTGACAACAAATTAAGGACTTTGGAGACAAATAAAAAAGAGTTGGGGATGGTGCAGCAGGTTGCAAAGATGAAGAAGTCAAGGATTGGTGCCAGCACATTTCAAGAGAAAAGGACAACAAATGAATAAATAGAACAATTAACAATATTGGCTAATGTGGATCAGATCACTAGCTTAATGGGAATTGTGTTGGGGAATTAACAGTGGGCCTCGTGGACAGGATGAGCTTGGAGAGAAATAGGAGAGAAACTGAAAACACAGTGATAGGAATGTTATAGGGGTCTAAGTGATGTGGGCTATGATAAGCAGTGTCATAGAATCAGGTGACAAGTGCAATGAGGCCCACCTCGATATGAAGATCATCTTGCTCCATCTTTTATCATTTTCACAAGTGCCATGGTGAGATTCTCACTAGGCAGCAGTGAGATGCCAATTCACGGTCATTATTAATTGTCAAACGCTTTGTTAATGCACAACTGGCCTCATTAATATTCAGATTCCAATCGTACTAAGCTTGACAAACAAGCTGGATGTAAGAAAAAGTCAACAAGGAAACCAAAGCTGAGTGCATGTGGCAGGTCAGTTCTAAGGAAGGGTCACTGGACCCAAAATGTTAATTCTGATCTGTCTCCGCAGATGCTGCCAGACCCGCTGAGTTTTTCCAGCAATTTCTGTTTTTGTTTCTAATTTCCAGCATCCACAGTTCTTTCAGTTTTGACCTGATGAATTCAGCCTGCTGCTTGCTCCCAGCAACCGTTATTTTGGAAACTGAACACTAATGACTCAGGAGACTCTCCATAAGTAATGGCCACATGTACTCCATATTGATGTGCCAGTCTCTAAGACCCTCATGATACAGGTCAGTTTTACATTTCAATGCTGCACAGATAACTATCATTGTACCGCTGCTGCAGGGGCACTGTGCACTCAGAGAAATGTACCCAACTCCTGGACTGGCAGGCTACACTTCTAGGCTCTCTGTTCACTCTCATAGCAGCTTATTCACTCTGTGCCTGCATAGATGGTCACAGCATCCATGTCTTACATTGCCTTGCTGTGCCTTTTATGTGCTTTGACTCCTCTGTCAGAGATACGAGGCTCACAGTATTGCTACCTTGCCTCACTGTATAGTGCAGGCACAAACTCAGGAAGCTTGTTATAGTTGCCAGCAGGCCTCAGTCCACTCAAGGAGGGTAGTTTTCACTAGGCATCCCAGCACAGCAAGTCAAAATCAGCCTCCAATAACAGCCCAGGCCCTGTTTGGGGTGGTAAGATTCAGGATCCTCTCCTCATAAGAGGTGAGGAGTTGAATGATGGGCAGCCTACTATCCATCTTTACTCTTTCTGCCCTGTTGAGGACTGCCTTCTTCCTGGAATGAGAGAGAAAGGGGCAGATGAAAGTGCATGGCACAGCTATTACCATTGATGCAGGTGAGGAAGTGTCCCGTGTGAGTAGGCAGTGCACGGGGCAGCAGAGTCAGTGGTGTCAGGGGTTGGGGTGGATGAGAGTGAATTGAAAATATATTGCAGGCATTAATGAGAAGGATAGAGCATGAGCCTTGGTGGGATATAGGTACAGTAGCAGAAAAAGAGCAAGTGTGGGGCATCAGAGAGAAGATTGTAGACCTTCCCTAGCAGAGTGGAGAATGGCATACACCTTCAGATGATTGAGACTGCATTGACCTAGTTGCAACCTCAGACTAAGCCAGCATGGGCTGCCTCATAGCCTCTGCTGCTAGCCCTGGGGCTGAGGAAGAGGAAGTCGCATTTCTGCACTGTGTCCAGCAGGACTTCCTGGTATCTGCCCACACAGCAGAATGCTGACTTCCCCCAGTCTGCCATGTCTGGAACAAATGTCATGAACTGTGCAGGACCACCCTGGACTGAGAATATTTGTCCAGCTGCACAACAAGCCTTTAATGATGGTATAGATGAGAGGTATAGTCGTGAATGCTGAGATATTGCTATGGTGAGTTGTTATGGTACCAGCGCATGATATATTGGCCTTGGAAATCGAAGATGAGAGATGCCATTCAGGCATGGTCGCTCATTAATTGTGGAAATTTGGAAAGATAGAACAAGTGAACTCACCAAGTCTCATAGCAATATACCCTCCAAAAATCTTGATGCAATACAGTCTTAGCTAGAAACTGTAAAATTCGGCTGATTGTGCTTTTCTTCTGCTGTTGTTTTCTTGACCAATAAAAGCTCATCAAATATATAAATAAGATAGTTATCAGAAAATGTTGGCTATCACTTTAAGTGACCTGTTTAAATAACACAGTTGCTCAGGATTTGAAGTGTGCTGATATGTCATCCTATCCTAATGTAAAAATAAGCTCTTTCTTCCTTAAAGAGAATTCTGTTTATGCGTTGCTTTTAAGATAACATTTTGTGATAACAATTCAGTTTCATTAAATACTATCAAATCTTGAGACATGCTGACCACAAGTATGACATTGCGAGCATATGGAATATGGATTTTGGAATATTTTAGACTTAAGTGCTATTTAGCCACTGAAGCAAACTTTGAATTTAGGTTTCACATCTAAAGCAGTGCAGGAAAACTGTAGGGTGCAAAACTGAGGTCAAATCTAAACTGTGAAATGTCATCAAACACCCTCAGCAAAAAGCTACACTTCAATGGGTATATATAGGACATTGCGTGGGCTGGTGTCTGTTTGAGGCAACAGCACAAGAAGACATTCAGATAAGTATATAGACTATGAAAGTGAGACTGAGGCAATTTTTTACCATTATCATCTCAAAGCAAAGATGGAATATTTCCTTGAAATGAACTAAATTCTATGTAGTTTTGTCTGAATATTTGTATGCAGCTTTAGGTGTGGTTAAACTGATTTAATATGCTTTTAATTCAATAGCAAATGTTTATGAATGACACTGACACAATCTCCCACTATACAATAGGTACATAGTTATAATATAAAATTGCTGTGAATCAGACATTTTTGAACAGAAATGAATGGGAAATGGTGTGGAGCATACTAATGTCAATGGTCAAACTTCCTGGAGCATCCTGATCCCACGAAGCTTTGTAGCTTGTGTGGCAATTTGTAAAACCTGTCCCTATGATCTCTGCGGGGAAGAGGATTGAGGGAAGATTGTAGCTTCATGCAATAGTTTGAAATGGGCTTATAACCCTAACCCCAGCCCCAACCCATCATACAGCGAGTGCAAATTTTATTTCAATACAATGTAATTTAAAATCAAGAGAAATGTAAAACAGATTGCCAACTCAACATCACATATTTTATATTAAGACACAGTGTCAAGTTTCCACACCGTGAAAAAAAATCTTGAGGACTTAATCTCCAGTCTTTTCTTAAAATTAATAATCTAATAGGAATATTAACCCTGCATGTCGTATACATAAAGCATTTTTAATGAAGTCGGTGATCTTGTTTTCGGAATTCAGCTTCATTTGGGTTAATTTAAGTCCTACTGTAAAAATTCTCTAATATGTGCATGCATAGCATTGAGTGCTATACTAGAACAGGAGTTATAGTCTAATCACCATTTACACCTTAGAAATCACACAATGGAAAATGAGATCTACAAGTACTGAAGATCAGAAGTAAAGACAGGTAATCATGAAGGAGAAAAGTTAGCTGGGCTGGACTTTCTTTTAGTGAAAAGATCTATCCAAATTTTGACCTGTTCTTCCTATCATCAGATATTTACAAGCAAGGTATACATTTCTGTTCCTTTTTAACTTCTGATAATCATGTAGCTCATCAGAGAAAGAGTCTGCCACTGTGAATTATAGCATCCAAGTAGAAAGGAATTAAATAATTTTAATAAACATGTGACAAATCCATCCCTAGACTGAAATACTGTGCAACTCTCATTTGTATGCTCATTTGATTTTGGTATACTTGGATCTATTTCAAACCTTGGCAACATATAATGCCAAAACAATTCCGTTTAGGAGCCAAGAGCTATCACTGTCCATTATTGTGCAAATCATACAATCAAATGGAACTTAATGTATAATGCATTCTGTCATTGTACATCTAAGGAGAGGAAATACTAATCCTGAAGTAGACATTTTATGAATTAAACACCAGATTATGTTTAGATTTTTCACTGCAATTAGCTACAAACATCATGGGCTGGAGATGTGGATCTTCACCTTCCAGATGTCCATTTCCTACCCGAACGATAAGTGAACAGCAGAGGGAAACTTGCTCTTTTGAGTCCTTTACCTTTTGTAGGACTCCAATTATAAATCTGATGGAGAAATGGACAGATTGGGAATGGTGGCTACCGCCCCAGATCCACTTTCTCTGGCTGGTGAAAGGCTGAGTGCTTACAACCAGCTGATAATCTGCTGCAAGAAGACAGGGAAGCACCTTTAAACACTTGTAGATCAGTAGTTAAGGTCAGTAAGGGCCAACATGTACCTCCTACCTATCACGTTGGATAGGAGCCTGAGGTGTGAAGCTGAAATCATGTATGCTTGGCATTAAAGTAAAAAGTATGCTCCTGCTATCAATTTGTGGAACAATAGTGATACTTGAATATGATACATGATGCATACTCCAATAAGTTATAGTGGTTCATCATGATCAGGAAATCATTGTTCTTCTCAACAAAATTGTAACAAACATCTTAAATAATGGAAGTCAGCCATTATTATAATGTATTTTATTGGATTCTTTCCTCATTAAAAGCAATAAATTCTGTTCCTTCTTTCACACAGGTAGGGATCATACAACACTTCACTAGTAGAGTACAAGTTAACGTGTGCATTTCAAAGTCTCCCATTAATACAGCTGTAATGTACCCGGCTTATATATGGCAAAGAACAGAGTTAAGTCCTGTGCCATAGCTGAGGTTGTATTGCCCCCTATAGCTACCGAGTAAAAACTGTGCAATTTGCTGTTCCATTTTCTATCTTTAGTTATTGTCTTTTTAATCTGTCCTTCACGGATTCTGACCTATTCAATCCTGATTCAATATAATTTCATTTCTGTATTTTTTTCTAAGCTCTCTTTCCTTCCATTGGTTTATGTTTTCTTTGCTGTCCCCATTTTCTCTATTTTTCTATTTTCCAGGTCTTGCTTCATTTATCCCTTCCTTTCTCCCTTTGTTTCACATTTTAATCCTTTATTCATTCACTCCTTGATCTCTAACATTCCTGATTTAAGCCTCCTTCCCCAATTAATCTCTTCTTCAAAAATTCTTATTCTCATTATCTTTATTCCCCATTTTATTTTTTTAAAATCTCCTTTCTAAAAGCCTCTTCTGTAATTGTGTTATTCTTTGCCCTCTCTTTCTAGTAGAAACAGAGAAAACAGCATGTCCTTAATCACAGCAGGGAGTTCAATGATTCAGGACTCTACCTTCTGGATTTGCTGCCATTTTCTGTTAACTAATTTCACATATTCTGCCAACCTCACCATTGCTGTACGAATATTGTTTGACTTTTCTCAGATGTTACAGTTCATGAATAGTCAGTGAAAGTTGTAAAAACTAATAAGGTAAAAAAAAGGCCATTCAGTAGATAATATTTCATAAAACTGATAGAATAAGCAATAGAATATTTCTCCCTATAGCACAGAACACCCAAAAGGAGGTTTTAAAAGGGAGATCAATAATCTTTAAATAATCCAGACAATGTTGGTGCTCTGAAGGATAGAAGACAATAGAATTTTTAAAAATATTTATCAAATGTTAATATTGCACTTGTGGGGAAACTCACCAGTTCCCATTGTGTGGGCCGGTGAAGGGTCATTAAACATCAACGTGTCATCAGGTTTTTATTTGGAGTCAATGATATCCAAGACATCACTTGGGATCTTGTCTTCATTTTTTACAAACTCTGGAGGGCACAAAAGCAAATGAACTATGAAAAACAAAATCATCATGGTGTCTTTTATGGTTGCACATTCTTCTTTTCATTTGTCTTCAACAGATGACTGCCTGTTTAATTTCATGAGAAAGCAGCATTTGTTTGCGAAGAGGCAGAACAAAGCACTCTTGATATTCTGGATCACTATACAAGCTAAACACATTTGCCGAACTGATCACCACCAGTAGTTGTCAGCTCACTTTGCTTCTACACCATTTTAAGGCACATTAAAAACTAGCCACTAATAATACATTGCCATTGTTTTGTCTTTAGTTAAATGCCTTGGAGGAGAATACCCATGAATTCCACAGACTTAATGTTTAACTTTGCCATTTGATCATCAGAAACCCTGAAGAAAGTACATTAGTGGCCATTATTGCCTTACTTAAAATCAAATTTAACTGCTCACTGAAATGGCAAAGCAAGTCACTCAGTTAAACCTCATGGTTGTTAAAAAGTTGAGTTGGAAAAAAAACAGACAGACCACCTAACATCAACCCAGATGGTGGGCATGACAATGGTGACCCAGTAAAGTTCTCCTCTTAAACAGGTGACTTGTGCAAAAATTGGGAGGGTTGTCTTGAAGATTTTTCACGCATCAGCTTCCCACAGACCCACCGGAGACCCACCACAATGTCACACTGGCATACAGTTTGAAGGCTGTTGCCCTTGGCATTCCCAACATTGACAATGGACACCACGAAGTTTAATGTTTTCACGTTAAATAAGTCTAGAAAACAGTTTGCACCACCTACTGCTCTCCCTGAAGCTGATGAATCAATGCTCCTCCATTTTGACGACCACTTCAAAAAGAACAAACTGTATCCTGGGTGGAGGACTTCAAGATTAATCACCTAAAGTGGCTTAATAACACCAAGTTGACTGCATACTAAAGGACATATCTGTAATGTTATGATTGTGACAGGTAGGGAGAAAAGCGGCAAGGTGAAAACACCTTTGACTTTGTACTCATGAATCTACTTGTCTCTGATCCAGCTCTTCATGATGAACTAACAGAGCTTGTGGAAATGAAGCTTCACCCTCAAACTGAGGACATGGGTTATGATGTTATGTGATACTCCTGTTCTGCTAACTGGGATAGATACAGTAGCTCCGAGCTGGAATTCTATAAGCTGCAGTCAGTAATCAGTGACAGTAGATTGTATTCAATCCCACAGTCTATAACCCAATGACCCAGCACATCGCTCACTACCTCCTATCAGTATACTCCCAATTGTCAGCAAAATGGTTGAAGGTGTCATCAACACGCAGCTATAACCTGCTCACAAATACTGAACTTGGGTCACGAGCACATTACACCTTTGGTCCAAACATGGACCGGGGTGGACTCCAAAAGCGAAGGCAGTGTGAATGTCCTTGACATTAAAGGCACATTTGACAAAGTGTAACATCAAGGAGCCTTAGTTAAATTGAAATTAATGGGATTCAAAGGAAATCTCTCCACTGGTTAGAGTCATAGCTAGCACAAAGGAAGAATGTTCTGGCTTTTGGAGGCCAAACATCTTAGTTCCTCAAAATCATATCCTCAGCCCAATCATCTTTAATTGTTTCATCAATGACATCTTATCCATCACAGTTTCAGAGATGGGGATGTCTGAGGATGGTGATGATTGCAATATTCAGTACGATCAGCAACTTCTCATATAATAAAGCAGTATAAACTCACATACAGCAAGACATCAATAACATTCAGTTTCGTGTTGATAAGTCAACTAGAAATATTAAAATATCCAAGTGTCGTTCAAAAACCATCTCCAATAGCAGAAAGTCTAGCTATCCCCCCTTGATATTAGAAAGGACTATTGTTGCAGATTTCTGAGCCATCAACATCCTGGAGAAACTGAACTACTGCTGCATACAATTTCTCTGTTGACAAATAACATATTCAGTGGATATTTTGGAGCAAATAACAATTTTAGCGGATATTTGAAAGTCCACAAATGTTAGATAAATAGACTTTTAGAAAATCTTTGATAAAATGGTACTTTAAAAACACACACACTGATTTCAGGCAACAGGCATTCCTGGTAAAACTTGCAGTAGTATAAAAATGTGGCTGAAAGACAGAAAGTAACAGACACTTAGGATAATTGATTTTAGATGAGAGAGAATTACTAAATGACGTGCCCTAAAAATCAGTGCCTGTTTACCCGTTTTATATGTATAAGTGATCTGGAAATTAGGAATTAAAAGTTATGATGCATATTCCTCAGATCTGCAAAGAATGCAAACTTAGAGCGTGCAGTAAAATGAGATAAAGCAACCAAGCGACTGCAGGAACACCAAAACAAAATGTTACATATTATCAGATGTTTAGTAAAGAAAATTCAATGTAGATAATATATCCCTTGCACATAGTTATGTTCTATAAGGGCTGTTAATGTTCATTCACTTGAATGTAGACCTGATGTTACTACACAGTGGCCACAATGACTGCCCCACAGAACTGGAGACAAGCCTCAGAAAGCACTATATGTGAAGCCCAGGTAAAGTACAACACAGTGGATAAAGAAATTTAAGATTAACATGATTATTGTATAGTCTACCGACAATGTAAGCAGCATCTCAGGAGACTGATTTCAACTTTGGATGAGCAATGAATTCCACCCCAAGCTGCCAATATCTTTCTGGATGATACAAGCCCTCAGGTAGGTTGAACACAAAAGTGGAGGGTGGAATCTTAGAGGAGCCTGAAATAATGTGGGGGGAAGACAAGAAATGTGGAAGCATCATGTGAGAAATCTGACAAGGCCCATCATGATATTCAGGAAAACTCACTGCATCTTTTAACCGCCTTTCAGTATTTGAGGTGAGATCTTTTGCTGGTAGTGGTGAGTTATCTATTCAGGGGGATCATTGCTAGTTAATTAACTTATCAAATGCAAATTTCAGCTCATCAATATGCAGCTATCTATCCTACCACTGACTGTGAGCAAACTAGATGCCAAAAATTGTCAACATGGATATCAGAGCAGGTACCTGGCAACTTCAACTTGCTATTGGCTGACAGGAGCCTCCATGTTTGTTGCCACACAGCAGCATCACAGGGCATGATCCATTGGTACCAGCCACACACACCCCTCATCCATGGAGATTAGCATCTAATAATTGCAACCCCTTAGGAATGTTGTGGTAACTTTTCAATCCACTTGCAAAATGTTTAGGAAGATCAGACCTGCATTTCAGGTTGCATTGGCAGCTAGTATTGAAAGGCTACTGCCAGGACATTTTCTGTGCGCAAGGACAAGCATCCAACTCATGGGATGGAAGGAGCAGTGTATGAGACCTGCTCACTTGCTCTTTTTACACTTGATCACTTAACGCCTACCTGCATGCTCACATCTAGGACTTGCCTTGACGTTATGTGCTGCGCCATGCCAGTTTGTGCATTGGCACTTCAGCCAGAGCCTAAAGGCTATCAGTATGGTTGTATTGACGTGCACTTTTGTGTAGACTGTGCAGGCTGCTTGCCATGCATGTCAGGAGGCATCTGTCTGGTTTGGGTGGTGGGTGAGTGTGTACATCTCGCTGTGTGGCACATCGAGACATCAACCCAACACTTATGGCATAGCCAGGTGCCTGTGAGGCAAACACACTGCACGTTTATTCAAACAAATGGCCATTTAAGAAAGTCAGGGTTGGGGGGACAGTGGTGCTATTCCTCAGTCCAGTCAAGGAAAGTAAACTGTTGGTCCAGGAGTCCTGTTACCAACAGACATGGGCACATGTGTATATATGCGAGGGGCTTGTCTGTGGTCGGACACTCACTCAGGCCGGTCACGGTCAGTGGATTTGTCTGACGACAGTCCAGGGAGTGGGCAATGGTCGGTCCTGTATGGACATCACAAGCAGTGAGAGGAATCACATGTTGTCAGTCCGGGGAGCTATAACGAGAGTGGTCAGTGGTCTGGTCAGTAAAGTCCATGGGCTGTCTATTGAAGCCTGTCAGAAGTCTGGGTGAGTACAATTCCAGGTGTCCATGTGTGCCTCAATGAGAAAGGTGCAAGGGGCAACTGAAAGATTGAAGTGGGGCTCATTGTCAAAAGTGCTGGAGAAGTCAAGACTAGGGGGCCAGCGGGGGGAAGAAGCAGAGGATTGTGTTAATATGCAGACAAGGACAATGACAGGGGAAAATTAAAAATGAAAGGCAAGAGGAGTGTATGCAGAATGGCCTCAGAGAGTACAGTAGGTTTTGGAAGGGAGTTTATTGGCAGTGACCACCGACAATGGGCTGCACAGGGGGAGCTTGGAAAATCAGAGTGGGCATCATTTAGGGTTAATGTTGCTGCTCAGGAACAGGGAAGAAAGTTGGAGGCAAAACTCAATGTGGTGTGTATCCACATGGAGGAAGATGCGTGGAAATGGGCTGTCGTGCAAGGTAAAACATGACATAGAGGCTCTGGAGAAAGGAGATCCTGTTGCTGGTATCCACTGCAAGCAGCGTTCCCTCGAATCACTTGCAGTTCGCTAGACAATCGCTACAACTGGAAAATTGCTGGCAGAGTTCCCAGAATGGGTGAAATCAGTGTCAGTTTGATGGCGGAAAGCACAGGATCCATGTCTACTGGACATGACAACAATGAAGGGGCAAATCCATGAAGCATATGCCTGCAAACCACAACTATATTTAACTTGCAATCATTTCGTCATCCATTTGCAATGCTAATAGGGTGCCATTGGTGTTTGCAAATGGAACACTGGCAGCATCTCAGTGATGCAGAAGCAATGATTTAAAAAAGAGGCAAGTGTTAGCCAAGAAGCAGCCAGTAGCCTGTGATGCCTGCAAGGGTGCTGTGGGATGTGAAGATGATCATTTCATGCATTACAAAGGACTCCACTGAATTTAATGATACGTTGCCTGGTGAATGTGAAACTGGGATGGGAAGAGTTTGGAGTGCAGCATGCACTCCCTTTTTGATGTAATGTGTTGGTTACTCTGCCAATGCGGCACCCTCACCAGGTTGGTGTCCAGATCGAGGTTGAAGCTGAATGAATGATGGCGACATTCTCATTATCAGGATTAGCATGTCTCACTGTTTGGAGCAGTGTGTGTAGACCTCACCTGCAGGGCATGCCACCACTGAACATTCTCAGAGTCAAGAGCAGTTTTCGCTCCTGGTGTTCCCAACATAGGTCACTGCCAGCAAAGATCATGTATCCAGCTGCAGGTGCTTATAATATGTAGTGATCTTTGATCAGCCTTACTATCTCCTTGAGCTCTATGTTTACAACCCTGGAAGCTACCACAGGTCCTACATCCTGGGATAGTTTCTTGAACCTGCTACAAGGCTGATTACGTGGGGGGCAAGGGATACTCACTGCGACTGTGGTTCCTGACACCATTTCACAAGACCCTGATTGATGTGAGGTGTAGATCCGACGTTGTCCATGCCTCCACAGGAGCAGAGGCTTCTGAAGAGACTGTTCTGCAACTCGGAGCAGTTTGGGTCCCCTCCAGTATGGTCTGACAGAGTGTGCTACATCATCCTGATGTGCTGTATTCTGCGTGATTAGAGCCAGCAAGAAGGTAATGTGTTAGATGCTGAAGAACAGCAGTTCCTGGGGAGGAAGATGAGGATATTAGGGATGAGAATGCTCTCCATGTCCATGACAGAGTTCAGCTATGAGTTGGGTGCTACAAGCTTGACAGGACCTGATTGACACCCAGGTCCAAGAGATGGATGCAGCAGGCAATTGTGGATTGTGAAGTAGTCAACCCATTTTCACTGAATAATGATCCCCATTATCAGCATTACATTCTTCCTGATTTATAATAATCCAGCTCTTTGACTGCCTGTCTTTCTCTTTGTCTGGGCACTATCTCCCCTATTGCTTACTCCTTACCCTGCAGGCCCCCCTGCCATGCCCACCCCACCCCACCATCTATAGCATGTACACCACCCTTTCCCAGCTACAATCAGACCTGAAGAAGGGTCACTGGACATAGAATTCTGTTTTCTCTCCATGGATGCTACCAGACCTGTTGAGTTTCTCCAGCAAATTTCTGTTTTAGTTTTAGATTTCCAGCACCAGCAGTTCTTTGTTTTATTGTAAAAGAACCTTGTGTCAATATGTTGTTTACATTTTGGGGGCAAGCTGTAGCCAGTATTTGTTTTGTTTAAGTCTGCTGTTGCTGGCTGTAAATAAAAGTTAATCTTCGGAGTTGTTTGATTATGTGCCTGAATATGATGTTTTCCTACCAGATAATGACAAGATACATGTTGACAGTGAGCACTGGGGACAGAGAAGTGGGTGATACAGAACTACTAAAATCACTTTGAAAGGCAAACTCTCTCAACAAGTTTTTAATTTTTGGGAAAAATCACAGACCAGGGCAGACAGTACTGCAACGTAGTACTTGATGTAATTAGCCACTATGCTCACTGTAAATTGGACATAGGCCCACTATTCTGACTGACCTAAAAAGCTGATGAAATTTACTCTACAACCTTCATGTATCCACTCACTTGACCCAGGAGGAACTTGCCTCAAGGTGAAAGTCCAGCTTCAGGCAATACCAAGAAACAAAGACAAGGAAATCATTAAAATACCGCACATTATCTGCCAGCCATGTTCACTGCTCAGCAGGAGAAACTGCATTTTCGCTCAACCACATTCTTCAAGTAGATCCAATTATCAGTCAGAAACCAGAAAATGAGTATAAACATACAATTAAAAAAATATTTAAAGGCCTGGGCAAAGTGAACACAGTGTACCAAGGAATGCCAAACTTATCAGCTTGTTCACACTTTAGAATTTGCACATTCACTTAGAAACAAAGTAAAGAAGATTGAGACAATGCTCAAATAATTGTTATTTCAAAAGTCTCACAGCCAACAACGTGGTGCTCCACTGTGCTGCTTGTTCCCAAACTTAACAGGTCCATTGGAATCTGTCGGCTTTGCACATTTGAACCAGGCAGCATAACAAGAGATATCCAATGCTGTCTGCAGATTATAACCTAGCCAAGTTCTCAAAAAGCACCATTTTTACAAAGCTGAACGTGAACAGTGGTCTCTGACAATGTCTCTTAGACAAGCATTCCAAAATGCTGACAACATTCATGATGCCTTTTGAGCATTATTGTATTAGACGCCTTCCCATCTGCCATCACAGCTGGACCTGAGATTTTCCAATGGATGATGTCCAATATCTTAGAAGGTCCAGAAGGCATCAAATGTTGTACAGATGACATTCTCATCCACAGGTCTTTTAAAGCACAGCACGACAACTGGGTAAGGAGAGTCTTAAGAAGGTTACAGAATGCTGGATTGGTACTGAATAACAAGTGTAATTTCTCAAAACAAGTGATTTAATTTTTGGGCCATGTTGTTCAGACAATAGCAGTCATTGCTAACCCACAGATGACAGAACCAATCAAGACATCTTCCCCACCCATTATGTGATATTATGTCACTCCAATGTTTTACTTCTGCATCAAGTCCATAAATTCTTATTCCACTTTTCCAAAGATAATGAGCTTGTCAAGCAACATTTGAAGCAAAATCGGATTCGGTTTTGAACACCAACAGCACTCATTTGATTGAATCAATGCCAAGTCAATTTCATCTGAGGTCCTTGCACAGGTCTTAACCTCACAATTATAAATAGCAGCAATAGCAGCATTAGGGAGAATACTTATCTCAGATCTAATATGATGGCATCACATATCCAGTCAGCTAGGCTTACTGACACAGAACAAAGATATGCCGTCGTTCCGAAAGAGGTACTTTCTTGTGTGCTTGAGAAATTCTCTCGCTACATCTCATCCCAAGTAATGGTAAAAACAGAAACAGGCCATTGATAACCTTCCTAAACACAAATGAGCTCAGAAGAATGCTTCCCAGAAGCCAGAGATTTTGATTGCAGCTTGAGTCACTATGACATGCTTGCAGAATGTGTACAGGGGAAGAAGCACCAGACGACTGCTGATGCCCTATTAAGAATACCATCAACAGCCTGTTGAAGAGAAGACTATAATGCACAATATTGAGACCTTTGCAGCATTTACCACTCAGTATTTGCCAGCCACAGTGGAGATATTGTGGAGATTTTGTGAGGATCAGTTAAACAACGAACAATGTGGTCAGAACCACATGTACCGCCTTTAGAGTTGGCTGGATATGACCCCTTTCCTGCAGAATATTTTTAACAACCATGTCACATCAGCATTATCAATGATCTACTAGTCAATAATGAACTATCTGTAGTCCCACATACTCTTTGTCTGATCAACCTTCTGAAGATCTATCAGAGATATCTGGCATTTTCCAAGGCACAGCATAGCCTCTTGGACAGCATCTCAAACTGCACTGCTTGTGTTAGTCACAGACAGGAGCAGGAAGAGCATCATCTGCCCTCTTCCTTTCTTGTGAACGTTAATTGATTTCAGTCTTAGGAGATGAATTTTCTCATCTGAGCCGACTATTATTCCTAACGGATTGAGAAGCTGAGTTTAATGGATCCACCTCATATGGCATAATAATCTTTCTGCAGACCACAGGCTCATTTTAGCATTTTGACTAAGTCTGAGATATGTCAAGTTTTTAGGGGGTGTTCCTGCAATGAAGTCCAGCATGTTTCCTTGCTCCACCAAACTCATTGCACTCCATCCTAATCACTGAGCATGATGCTTTCTCACTCTTGTACCTTGTAGGTAGCACCAGTGCCTCGGTTGTGAAACAGGCAGCTCCGTCAGAAGCCACCCCCTCAACCTCTGAGGGCGAGGAAGCATCAGGAAGGCTGCCTCCTACACTCCATATCAGCTCAGATACTGACACCTTGGGAGAAACATTAGGCTTAGAAAGTTTGGGAGCACAATCTGGTGAGTATCTCACTACGATAGCTCTGCAACTAGCTGAAGAAGAAATGGCACATGCTGCTGACACATGGAGGGCTGCTGGAGGCCAGGCACCTGCTCAACCTTAGGCAGGAGAGGGCACTGTGGAGTTGGCAATCAGGGATTTAATCCAAATGCACAGGGAGGAACAGGAGCAGCAGACAGGGATGTGGAATACAATGGTTCTCATTGCCCAGGCACTGAAGCAGTGCAGTGAGTTATGTGACCGTATGCCTACCACAATCAGCAGCTTGGTAGTTGCAATGGAGAGACAGGTCCCAGCAACCTCAGGGTCAACTGGAGAGGTACACACACCTGCAATTCTGCACCCCAGCCACTGGTCCACAGGACCAAAGGAAGACAGGGAACCTGGCCAGCACTGAGACTCTCAGCTCAGGACTCTGCCAAGGTGGACAGACCCTCCACCTCCACCCTCCATGCCCCTGTAACCGTAGAGGTTCACCCCAGGGAAAGTCAACGCGCCTCAGGCAAGAAGACCACAACATAATAATGAACACAAAGTGCTGCAGATGCTGGAAATGTCTGGACCATCTAGACACAAGCACCCTTGAGATTGCACAACCAAACCTCCAAGACCAATGGGCTTCACCACCAAGCACCCAGCTATGGAACCTACGAGTACACTGTGATGTAGTCAGATGGAGAGAAAACATACTGAAGGCATTTTTATGGCATGCGTGACAATGCACTGTACATTATTTTGCATTTTTTTAATGAATGTCACTGCTTTGATCTTACATTTGATTGTTTGTCTTTCTGTGTAGCCCTGACTGCAACTGTGCCAGGATGAAGCATACCTCCATTGCCACACATGATGTATTGTGGATATATATCTGTGGTGAGAACCTGCCACATCATCTGGAAGCAAGAGCAATAAGGTGTATACAAGGCAATCGATCCTGTTGATACCTTTGGCCCACCTCTGCAACATTCTTAGTTTTTCATTTTGGCCAGCAGGCCAAAATACATGTGTAAATGATTTGGTCAGTGATACCTCGGGCAGGGATTTTCAAAACAAACAGGGACAGGCAATACATTCAGATGGCCAGTGATTAGGAACCCCTCAGTTTTGAGTCCTGTACAGTGCATGGCTCTGTGTGTAATGACAATAAGTGCTCCTTGACCACTGGTTTCCATTCTCTGCCTAGACATACAACTGAGCCCCCAAATATACAAATCCTCTTCCTGCTCTCCCCTCCTGTAAACTCCATAGACTTCACAGCTCTCCACCCAACCCATCTACATGACTCTGCTCCTGCCCAACATATGCCCTCTGCCCTCTGCCCCTGGCATATGAGGTGGCCATGTGAAGTGTGGTCATATACTGCCCCTCGCTATGAAGCCAGGGTGCTCCTAACACTGAACATTTTCACACTTTCACTTGTCTCCCTTCCTAACCATTCTTTGCAATATCCTCCCGCCTCTTGTAGATACCGTTGCCCCCTCTTCATAACTGTTATCCGTCATTTCCCTCAGCCTGCCACCCCCAGTTCCAAAAAATAACTTGCCAAGTTCCTTCCTACAGTAGCAACTGCTCTTGCTCACCCAACCCATTTCACCTTAGTTTCTGTGGATGGGCTGTTTGTGAACCATCACCTTGAGATAGCCTTGGACGAGAAATGCCCAGACACCTGACCGATGCCTGTATGTCTCCCCAAATGGATTAGCCCAAGGGTCCTGGACTAGCCACTATAATGCCAAGGACTGACCCATGACCCATTCCCTGGATGGTAGATGTATGGACTGTCTCACCACAATCACCCCGACTGGATACTTGACCCTGGCCAATCCACTGGACTGGTGTCTGAGAGTGTCCTTATCTTACCATGCTAGAAGCCCCTGGCTGATAGGCGTCTCCCCCGGCTTCAGTGACTTTGAGGCATTGCTGCTTCCTTGCTGCACATTCAATGTGTTTGCTGCCTAAGCACGTGGTACCGGTGTGAGATTGACATAGCTCACTGCCACATGCTGTGCATCCCCTTGACTGAGGACTGCTGACCAATAAGACAAACTGCCTGGTTATGTGACTGCACTAATTTGACAATAAGGCAAGGCAAGGATGGTGTGACCATGTAAGGAGGCTCTAAATGAGCAAACACTAAGGGACTAAGTGATGTCCTGAGATGCAGCCTGGTCTAATCCCTGAGCTGGGAGCCTGTCTCTACGTGCCAGCCTGACTACTTTGATTTTTCAGAAGGAAACCGTGATAACACAGCCAGTGACACACAAAAAGGAATGCTGAGAACTCTCAGTGAAGCAGTTTCAGATGCACCAGCTCACCCCAACCTTCAAAGGAGGTCCACTTTCAGGGAGATTTGTGAAACCATCCCATAGACTTTTGCTGCGAAGTACAAAGATATTGGGGTGGGTGGGTTGGGATAGGACAGGGGACTGCGAGAGTTGTGTCATTTGTGTACATATTCAGTGAATATAAAGAATTGGAAAAGGTGATGTGGAGTAAAGAGTTAAATAAACTTTTAGTCTACGAGTAGCTGCTGAGTATATATGAAAGGAGTGGTGTCACAATGATGACAAATCACATGGGACTGGAGCCTGAATTTGTAAGATTCCAGAAGCCGTAATTTCTGACCATCTCTTGTATTTAATTCTGTTTAATCACGTCTATTAATATTCTCTCAAATGAGTGCAGAGCTGTTCTTATTACAAGAACATTTGTGAAATTTCTAGAAGTGATATATAACAGGGTTGTTTCCTGCAACAAACTGAGAAATTGGAGATCAATGTTCAATGAGACAGTGACAGTTCAGGGAGTAAGCAGTTGCATATGATAAAGGAACTTCAGAACCAGCAGTTGACAAAAGGTGAACTGAACTGACACATGATAATGGGTTTTGTAAGTAAAAATAAAGTGTGAAATTCTCAAGGTTAAAATGCACTGACCCACTGATTACTCAAGAGGAAACAGAGGCTTGTGGTGAATTGTGAAGGTGCTTTGGCAAAAGGGTAAGGGTATCAGAATTTGATGGAAACATCCACAGACTGAAAGCTGGTTCCTAAGAAATGTGCCTGTGACAGCACAACAAAGGAGAAAAGTAAAAATGTCGATATTGTGTGCATGTTTTTGTTGAATGCTCATATTTAAATCTCACACAAAGTGCAGGCATCTAGTTTTTCTGGGTGTAAGGGCATGTGGGTTTGGAAGTTACACTTTAGTATCCCTGCACATATCAGGAAAATAAATTCTGCCTTAAGCCATTGATTTTTAAACTACTGAAGCGAATCATCAGAATGTCATAGCTCTGTTTGGCAGAATTTAAACTATACACGGTACTAGTTAGGAAAAAAAAAACAAAAGAACTGCAGATGCTGTAAATTAGGAACAAAAATAGAAGTTGCTGGAAAAGCTCAGCAGGTCTGGCAGCATCTGTGAAGGAGAAAACAGAGTTAATGTTTCAGGTCGAGTGATCCTTCCTCAGAATTAGGGTACTTGTTAGACCACCTGGAATAGTTTTGGGCCCTGATCTGGAGAAAGATATTTTGGCATTGGAGACAGTCCAGAGAAGCTTCATTGGCTGATGCCAGGTTTAAAGGGATTTTCTTGTAAGAAATTGTTAAATAAGTTGGGCCTGCACTGTTGGAATTTAGAAGAATGAGAGGGAATGTTATTGAAACACATAGATTTTTACAGCACTTGAACAGGGTAGATGAAGAGAGATTGTGTCCCCTTTATGAACAATCTGGGACCAAAGGCATAATCTCAGAGTCACCCATTTATGACAGAGATGAGGAGAAAGTTCTTCTCTGAGGGTAGTGAATCTATGGAATTCTTTATCACAGAGCACTGTTGAGATTGTGTCATTAAACATATTCAAGGCTGAAATAGGCAGATTTTTAATCACTCACGGAATCAAGGGTTAGGGAGAAAAGGCTGGTAAGTGGAGTTGTGGATCATTAGATCAGCCATGATTTCATTGAATGGTCGAGCAGATCTGATGGGCTGAATGGCCCACTTCTGCTCTTATTTTCTATGTTTCTAAAACTGTAGATGCAGAAGGAGAATGATCATCTCGGGCTGAAAAGTAGCAGGTAACATTTATACCACATAAATGCCAGGCAATGACAATCTCCCATACGACACAATCTAATCACTGCCAATGATGACATTACCATCAATGAATCTCCTGCTATCAACACCCTTGGAGGGTTATCTTTGACCAGAAACTCGACTGGACTCACCAGATTAATGTAGTGGCTACCAGAGCAGGTCAGAATTTAGGAATACTGCCGAGTAACTTACTTTCTGACACCCCAAAGCCTGTCCGTCCTCTATAAAGCACAAGTCAGGAGTGTGAAGGAATACTCCCCACTTCTCTTGATGGATGCAGCCACAACCACATTCAAGAAGCTTGTCATGATCAAAGATAAAGCAGCCACTTTATTAGCATAACATCCAGAAACATACACTTTCTCCACCATCAAAGGTCAGTAGCGGCAGTGTGTACTTTCTACAGGATGCACTGGAGAAATTTACCAAAGATCCTTAGACAGCACCTTCCCAACCCATGACCACTTCATCTAGAAGGAGGAGGGTAAAAGATATATGAGAATACCACCACCTGCAAGTTCTCCTCTAGGCCACTCACCATCCTGACTTGGAAATATACCACTATTCCTTCAGTGTCACTGGAACAAAATTCTGGAATTCCCTCCCTAAGTCCAAAGATGTGCAGGTTAGGTTAATTTTCCAGGATAAGAAGCCCATAGTGCCCAGGGATGTCTAGGCTACATGGATTAGCCATAGGAAATGCAGGGTTACAGGGATAGGGTAGGGCTGGGTCTAGGTGGGATGCTGTTTGGAGGGGCGGTGTGACTTCTTGGGCCAAATGGCCTGCTTCTACACTGTAGGGATTCCATGATTCTATGATTCTAAGGGCATTGTGGGTTAACCTACTGTACATGGCCTGCAGCAGTTCAAGGAAAGCAACACAACACAACCTTCTCAAGGGATGGGCAATAAAATGCTGGCCCAGCCAGTGATGCCCAACGTCCGTGAGTAAATTAAAAAAACAGCTTCAGTAACCTATTCCCGCTTTCACCTCATGATCTTTGATCCCTTTAGCCTTAAGAAATATGTATATATTATATAATTCCTTCTTGAAAACATTCAATGTTTGGGTTTCAACTGCTTTCAGTGGCAGAGTATTCCACGGACCAACACTCTCAGTAATACACTACCAGAACTTGTCTAGTTATGGCCCTACCCTACTAAGCAATGTTTCTACCTGACAAGGCCCAATAAGGGGTGTACTTTAAGGTCCAGTAACAGGGCCCAGGGCTCTAGTGGGCTCACAGTGCTAGAGATGGCATGGGATTGTTGTGCCTGGGCCAGTGGTTAGAGATGGGGACAGCTCCGTAGTAGATTTCTTGTGAGCTCTGTCCCTTTCACCCCCGCTCTACCACTTCCTTGGGTTAGGGGAAAATAATGGAGAAGTGGGGCAAATTGGTTCTCTCTTTCCAACAACTGTCACAGGCATAATAGTTGTCTCCTTTTAGTGGCTGATTTAATGACTAACAAAGCAGAAAACATTAACACAGACAAACATTACCCCTTCAAATAAAAACAAAAAGTGCTGGAAAAAATTGGCAGGTTTGGCAACATCTGTGGAGAAAGAAACAAATGCATTGAGGCTGATATGACTCTTCTTCTGAACTGAAAGGAGGTTAAATACGATAGAAAAGGAGGAGGATCAAGTGGAACAAAGGAGAAGGTGGGGGAGATAAAATGCTATTGTGTCATCGAATAATAAGCAAAGGGAGTGGCAATGTTTATAGTGAAGCATTGGTCCAGAGTAGTTATTAACAGCAGACTAAAGTTCGCTCTGTCTGATACAATTATAAATATAATATCAGCACAGTGCTGGGCATTCTCTGAGCAATGACTGGGACAAATGGGTGAAGCAATTCTATAACTAAAGAACTTTCTCACTTGACTTCTATTTAAACTGTACAGAAAAATCATGTTAAACAAATAAACCTAAGAACTCTGGATGTTCAAATTCCAAAACAAAAACAGAAATTGCTGGAACAACTCAGCAGGTCTGGCAGCATTCATGGAGAGAGAAACAGTATTAACATTTCAGGTCCAGAGACACTTCTTCAGAACAAATGTTAAACAAATGTTCCAGACTTAAATGTGTGATCTTGCTTCCCAAGAGATTGACTGAAAACCTCTTCTAAGCAAAATCAGAAACTGAAGGTGGCAAAGCAGTTAATTCCAATAATGCATTTTAGTTGTGTCTCTCGTTGTAGAAAAGAAATTATATTTTTCCTTTTGCTATAAAGTTATCAATGATCTCCTTTGTCATTTTGCCTCATTTTTTCCCTTTCTCTCTGTGATTTTTTTCTCAGAAAACAATGCATGCTTCTCCCTAATAGCTAGAACTTTTGCCCAATCTTCACCCTTGCTAATGAACTCAGGGATCACATACAATTAATTCTGTACCAGCCAGGCAACTGAGAGGCCAGAGGCCACCTGCTCAGTTATTTTCACTTGTCATCAAAGCTGTATTCAAAGGCTGGTGCTGGGATAATCAAATACATAGAGGGAGTTGGGGGCTGGAAGAGGAATTGGCAAGATGTTTTAGCAATGGTCTGTTGTTTAGGGCTACTTTTTACCACAGAGAACTGCTTAATGGTTTCCTCATAGCCTCAACTTCTAGATATTAAAAGTGGATATCTATGCATTCTCTTCCTTTCTCTCCTGGAATTTAGTGAAAATCCTCCCTGGTAAGTTAAAGTTTCTGGATGGTTCTGTAATCAGTTTCAGTGGAGGGAACACTTGTGTAACTTCAGAAGATAGACATTTTAGTAGAACTATTTTTATTCACTGTAATTATTTGCTGAAACAGTTTTAATAATACAATGCTTAAAATGTTCTTTTCAAACATATGAATAGAAAGATGGCTGGCCCTAAATCAATGGTATACGTTTATTACTACTGCATTTAGTTTCATGGAAAAGTAACCTTTCTGACAAGAAGACAGGGTGCATGACTAAAATGTTAAATCATTTGATTTGGTGCATTATCATAATAACCTGTTTTTAACTATGTCAACTTTCTGGTTTCAAAAAGGGATTTCAGAAACAGTCCTGCAGGCAAGGGTCAAACATTCAGGTCTGCAGTGTTTGTACCAGCATTGACCAGCAAGAACATGATTTCTCGGGCAAATCTAATGCCAACTCATTAAATCATGACAGGAATATTTGCAGTCAAACAAATTTCCTTCATGCACAGTGCAGAATGAGCCATGGATTCACAAAACTTTATGGAACACCACACACATGGCCATAACACTTCCTCAAATAATTATGTTATGTCAAATTGATAACCCACTTCCTTGAGAGGTTAAATATGATCATATATTGCGTAGGTTTGAGAGAGAAAGATTGAGTTGAGGCTGCAGCTGTAAAATAAACTGTGAGGCGAGGCCCATTATTCTAACTGAACAAACACCCTTTGGACAAAATGATTTTTAAACAAAGGATTATGTGGGGAAAATACTTTGATGTGGCTCATGAATGCATTTGAAAGCTTGCAGCTCTTATGATTCTATTTTAACAGATAAAAATAGCCAACCAGTGTAAAGGTTGATGCTATGGCCTTTGCTGAAAAACCCCACAACTTTATCATCTGTTCAAACCTCTGCAATGTGGAGTGCTGACAGCAGCTAAATGTGGTTTTGTAGCAACTGAGCCAAAATTGAGCTCAAACCTTAAATCCATAACAAACACATTCTCACCACACAGGAGAAGAAATAACTCCAGGGAGAAAGGCGAGCTGGAATCCATCATGGCATTTCCACCAATCACATTGCATGGCAGAAGCAGATGAAGAGACACATTGCAGGGCTATACCAATGAAGAGGACATGTTTGTCTTTCAAATGAATAAAGACAGCTTTTCACTCGCTGCTTGTGCACTGTTTGCCTTTATGTCTTGCGTACCCTCATTCAGATATTAAAGTGAAAAGCAAATCTGAGCATGTAGCAGGGAGAGCCAAATGACTTCCAACAATGCCAGTCACAAATAAATTTCTGAACACCAGCAAAACCCAAAAAGGGCAGCAATTTTGAGACTTAATACTCCAAATGTGCCAAAGATATTTTTGAAGATAAACCAGCTGCGCAAAGTAGGTTTCAATATCTTAAAAAAAAACCTCCGATGTGAATTTCCAGTGAGCAGTTTTAAACCCACTAGTTTAGAAATATTTGTAACCAACCTGTTCAGGCATGTCATGAAACATGACTGGAGCAGGTGGGACCTATAACCCAGACCTCTAGCCCAGAGGTAGGGACATTATCACTGTGCCACAAGAGTCCTTGTTCACTAGCTTAAATGTTTACAAAAAAGCCCTTTGAGCATTATGTCAATTATTTAACTGATTTATTTCAGATGAGTTAACTTCATTAACATTATACACAGAACTTCACACAAGCACATTAACCAATGTAACAAGAAGAGGATATTCAAAAGAAATTGAACATTTGGAATTTTTGGGACAGGGGCAGAATTCTAACCCTCTAGAGGCAATTATCCCCATCATCGCCTAAACGATCACCATCTGCTCCCACATTTTAAAAGAAGAGGCCACTATAAATGTCTTAATTTCGAGCACACCTTATTATGCTTCTTTTCAAACTCATGGTTGTAAAATCCTGGACATTGATCAGAATTTTAGCTGTAGGAGATGATCCAGTGATCACAGTCAAGATGCTGTCAGGATTGTTACATGCTCGCAGCAATTACATTGTGAGAACAACCAGGACTTCCTCAGCAACTACCAACATAGTGTAGAATTCAAACATTAGCAGCTCCTAAAGGTCTGCTCTTCTCCTTAAAGCTAAATTGTTTCAATGGCCAAAAATTCCAATCATCAAAGATTGATAAATGACTGACAGCAGATGTGCAAAATTTGCTCATTTCATGGAGATAGATTGGAGGTTTTCTGTGAGACATGTGGCTGAGAAGGTACATTTGAGGGAGAGAAGAAATTGTCTGCATGATATCATTTCCAAATGTATGGCAGAGGTTTGTGCAGGTTAAGCTGTCACCTATCAGAGTTACACTGCATCTAGCTGAGCAGCTCGTACTCTCAAGGTGCAGGTGATGATAGCTGACATGAGCAAATAGCCAGCTTGAAAGCTGGTGTGCTGCATTGCTGGATACTCATCTTTCAGCTCAAGGAAGCTCATAATCTTAAGAATCTCTCAATGCAAGGAACAGATTTTGACAACACTTAAATCTTCCACTGAGGAGTCACTTAGAGGGACAGCAAGAGTGGGAACCTGAAGACACTTGTGAAACAGGATTATCAAGGGAAAATGTCAAAGGAAGAAGCAGTAATAGTACATGCAAGAATAGTAATTGAGAAGTAATTTGTTGATACTTCATTCCAATCTGGTTATTTGCACTATTTTATGAGACAAATATGATGGACATATGTAACAGTGAAAGTGCAAATTTATTGCACTGGAGAGCATAGAATTCCTAAAGCCACTGTATTGGATTCAATTTGTTCACCTGTGCCAAATCATAGACTTAGATGAAGTCCTATCAATCAACATTGACACACAGAATCTCTTTTCCATTTGTCTAAATTGTAGGGCAATTTTTGGAGAGCTGTTACCTACGTGGGTGCTATCAATGGGGCTCCATACCTATAGGAAACCAGGCATCTGCTAACAGTCACTCCTACTGCTGTATCCTTCCCCTTAGCAATGTTTACTTTGGTAAATATGACTTCGACACTTCTTTGGTGTATTGGCAAAAAAAAACTGGTCAAATGGATGTCTCCAATTGTAGCATGGCAGGATCAAGCAGCACAAAATGTGAAGGCTTGTGGTCACTTTCACAACTAGTGCATGTGCCATTTCTGTGGTGAAACTTGCTGGAGATCACATTGAGGAAGTAACATAACAATCACAGCAACCCTTATGACTTGGAGCTGATGACTGAAACCTTGTCAGATATAAATTTGATAGTGGGTTTTGGATTAAGTATGTGACTCCATGGACAAGGTCATTTTAGCAACAAACTCTTCAGGAGCTCTTGGTCCATATCTCCCTTCTCCAGATCTAAAATTGCAATAGAAGTGTTACAGTTACAAAAGGAATCTGCATGCTGTCAAAGTCTTTTGCTGCAAATGAAATTGCAGATATCAGGGACACTGAATAGTTAGAAGATTAGGTAAAAATAGCCTTACAATGCAAAATAAAACAGTTTTGAAGAAGGGTCACTGGACCCAAAACATTAACTCTGCTTTCTCTCCACAGAGGTTACCAGAAATATTGAGTTTTTCTTGCAATTTCTGTTTTTGTTTCTGTTTTCCAGCATCCACAGTTCTTTATTTTTATTAAAAATTACCCTCTTACTTTGGATGTCCTCTGCACTGAAGATTCTTGGACATTCAGTTGTGAACCAGTTCAGGAATCAGGGGTACCAGTGGATGTAATATATCTGGATTTCCAAAAGGCATTCAATGAGGTACCGCATCTAAGGTTACTGAATAAGATAAGGGCCCATGGTATCGCAGTTATAATATTAGCTTGGAAAGATGATTAGATAACTAACTGAAGACAGAAAGTTGGGCTATGGGTACATTTTAAGAATGCCAAACTATAACTGGTGGAGTGCCATAGGAATCAGTGTTGAGGGCCACAATTATTTACAATAAATTTTAATGACTTGGATGACAAAAATGGATGTACTATTGCCAAGTTTGCAAATAACTCAAAAATAGATGAGAAGGCAAGTAAGAAGGATAAAGAACAAAGAACAAAGAAAATTACAGCACAGGAACAGGCCCTTCGGCCCTCCAAGCCTGTGCCGATCCAGATCCTCTATCTAAACCTGTCACCTACTTTCCAAGGATCTGTATCCCTCTGCTCCCTGCCCATTCATGTATCTGTCTAGATACATCTTAAATGACGCTATCATGCCCGCCTCTACCACCTCCGCTGGCAACGCATTCCAGGCACCCACCACCCTCTGCATAAAGAACTCTCCACGCATATCTCCCTTAAACTTTTCCCCTCTCACCTTGAAATCGTGACCCCTAGTAATTGAGTCCCCCACTCTGGGAAAAAGCTTCTTGCTATCCACCCTGTCTATACCTCTCATGATTTTGTAGACCTCAATCAGGTCCCCGCTAAACCTCCGTCTTTCTAATGTAAATAATCCTAATCTACTCAACCTCTCTTCATAGCTAGCGCCCTCCATACCAGGCGACATCCTGGTGAACCTCCTCTGCACCCTCTCCAAAGCATCCACATCCTTTTGGTAATGTGGTGACCAGAACTGTATGCAGTATTCCAAACGTGGTTGAACCAAAGTCCTATACAACTGTAACATGACCTGCCAACTCTTGTACTCAATACCCCGTCCGATGAATGAAAGCATGCCGAATGCCTTCTTGACCACTCTATCCACTTGCATTGCCTCCTTCAGGGTACAATGGACCTGAACACCTAGATCTCTCTGTGCATCAATTTTCCCCAGGGCTTTTCCATTTACCACATAGTTCGCTCTTGAATTGGATCTTCCAAAATGCATCACCTCGCATTTGCCTGGATTGAACTCCATCTGCCATTTCTCCGCCCAACTCCACAATCTATCTATATTCTGCTGCATTCTCCGACAGTCCCCTTCACTATCTGCTACTCCATCAATCTTAGTGTCATCTGCAAACTTGCTAATCAGACCATCTATACCTTCCTCCAGATCATTTATGTATATCACAAACAACAGTGGTCCCAACACAGATCCCTGTGGAACACCACTGGTCACAGTTCTCCATTTTGAGAAACTCCCTTCCACTACAACTCTCTGTCTCCTGTTGCCCAGCCAGTTCTCTATCCATTTAGCTAGTACACCCTGGACCCCATGCGACTTCACTTTCTCCATCAGCCTACCATGGGGAACCTTATCAAACACCTTACTAAAGTCCATATATATGACATCTACAGCCCTTCCCGCTTCTATCAACTTTGTCACTTCCTCAAAGAATTCTATCAAGTTGCTAAGTTGCACCTTCCCTGCACAGAACCATGCTGCCTATCACTAATAAACCCATTTTCTTCCAAATGTTAATAGATCCTATCCCTCAGTATCTTCTCCAGAAGCTTCCCCACCACTGACGTCAGACTCTCGGTCTATAATTACCTGGATTATCCTTTCTACCCTTCTTAAACAAGGGGACAACATTAGCAATTCTCCAGTCCTCCGGGACCTCACCCGTGCTCAAGGATGCTGCAAAGATATCTGTTAAGGCCCCAGCTATTTCCTCTCTCGCTTCCCTCAGTAACCTGGGATGGATCCCATCCAGACCTGGGGACTTGTCCACCCTAATGCCTTTTAGAATACCCAACACTTTTCCCCTCCTTATGGTGACTTGACCTAGAGTAATCAAACATCTATCCCTAACCTCAACATCCATCATGTTCCTCTCCTCAGTGAATACCGACACAAAGTACTCATTAAGAATCTCACTCATTTTCTCTGACTCCTCACATTACTTCCCTCCTTTGTCCTTGAGTGGGCCAAACCTTTCTCGAGTTACCCTCTTGCTCCTTATGTATGAATAAAAGGCTTTGGGATTTTCCTTAACCCTGTTTGCCAAAGATATTTCATGACCCCTTTTAGCCCTCTTAATTTCTCGTTTCAGATTGGTCCTACTTTCCCAATATTCTTCCAAAGCTTCGTCTGTTTTCAGTCATCTAGACCTTATGCATGCTTCCTTTTTCCTCTTTGCTAGTCTCACAATTTCACCTGTCATCCATGGTTCCCTAATCTTGCCCTTTCTATCCCTCATTTTCACAGGGACATGTCTGTCCTGCACTCTAATCAACCTCTTTTTAAAAGCCTCCCACATATCAAATGTGGATTTACCCTCAAACAGCTGCTCCCAATCCACATTCCCCAGCTCCTGCTGAATTTTGCTATAATTGGCCTTCCCCCAATTCAGCACTCTTCCTTTAGGACCACTCTAGTCTTTGTCCATCAGTATTCTAAAACTTACGGAATTGTGATCGCTATTCCCAAAGTAATCCCCTACTGAAACTTCAACCACCTGGCCAGGCTCATTCCCCAACACCAGGTCCAGTATGGCCCTTTCCTGAGTTGGACTATTTACACACTGCTCTAGAAAACCCTCCTGGATGCTCCTTACAAATTCTGCTCCATCTAAACCCCTAACACTAAGTGAATCCCAGTCAATGTTGGGAAAATTAAAATCTCCCATCACCACCACCCTGTTGCTCCTACATCTTTCCATAATCTGTCTACATATTTGTGCCTCTATCTCACGCTCGCTGTTGGGAGACCTGTAGTACAGCCCCAACATTGTTACCACACCCTTCCTATTTCTGAGGTCTGCCCATATTGCCTCACTGCTCAAGTCCTCCATAGTGCCCTCCTTCAGCACAGCTGTGATATCCTCTTTGACCAGTAATGCAACTCCTCCACCCTTTTTACCTCCCTCTCTATCCCGCCTGAAGCATCTATATCGTGGGATATTTAGTTGCCAATCTTGCCCTTCCCTCAACCAAGTCTCAGGAATAGCAATAACATCATACTCCCAGGTACTAATCCAAGCCCTAAGTTCATCTGCCTTACCTACTACACTTCTCACATTAAAACAAATGTATCTCAGACCACCTGTCCCTTTGCATTCATCATCTGCTCTCTGCCTACTCTTCCCCTTAGTCACACTGACTTCATTATCTAGTTCCTTACAGGCTTTAGTTACTACCTCCTTACTGTCCACTAACCTCCTCATTTGGTTCCCATCCCCCTGCCACATTAGTTTAAACCCTCCCCAACAGCGTTAGCAAAAGCACCCCCTAGGACATTGGTTCTAGTCCTGCCCAGGTGTAGACCGTCTGATTTGTAATAGTACCACCTCCCTCAGAACCGGTCCCAATGTCCCAAAAATCTGAACCCCCTTCATCCTGCACCATCTCTCAAGCCACTCATTTATCCTGCCTATTCTTTTATTTCTACTCTAACTAGCAAGTGGCACTGGTAGCAATCCCGAGATTACTACCTCTGAGGTCCTACTTTTTAACTTGGCTCCTAACTCCCTAAATTCTGCTTGTAGGACCTCATCCCATTTTTTACCTATATCATTGGTGCCTATATGCACTACAACAGCTGGCTGTTCACCCTCCCCCTTCAGAATGTCCTGCAGTTGATCTGAGGCATCCCTGACCCGTGCACCTGGGAGGCAACATACCATTCGGGAGTCTTGTTTTCGACCACAGAACCGCCTATCTACCCCCCTCACAATTGAATCCCCTGTGACTACAGCCCTTCCATCCGAGCCACTGCCCAAATATATCAGTTTACTCACCTTCACAGAGCGCAATTCGACCGCTCCCACTCAGCTCCGCTGCTGAAATGAAGAACTTACCTCCTGGCAGGGATGACACATGGGATCCACAGAGAGACGTAGACAGGTTAACTGTGTGAGCAAAAGCATGGCAGATGCCAAATAGTATGGGAAAATATGAGGTAATGCACTTTGGCAGGAAGAATAGAACATAGAACATAGAACATTACAGTGCAGTACAGGCCCTTCGGCCCTCGATGTTGCGCCGACCTGTGAAACCAATCTGAAGCCCATCTAACCTAAGCTATTCCATTATCATCCATATGTTTATCCAATGACCATTTAAATGCCCTTAAAGTTGGCGAGTCTACTATTTTTGCAGGCAGGGCATTCCACGCCCTTACTACTCTCTGAGTAAAGAACCTACCTCTGACATCTGTCCTATATCTATCACCCCTCAACTTAAAGCTATGTCCCCTCGTGCTAGCCATCACCATCCGAGGAAAAAGGCTCCCATTGTCCACCCAATCTAATCCTCTGATGATCTTGTATGTCTCTATCAAGTCACCTCTTAACCTTCTTCTCTCTAACGAAAAGAGCCTCAAAACCCTCAGCTTTTCCTCATAAGACCTTCCCTCCATACCAGGCAACATCCTGGTAAATCTCCTCTGCACCCTTTCCAATGCTTCCACATCCTTCCTATAATGCGGTGACCAGAACTGTACGCAATACTCCAAGTGCGGCCGCACCAGAGTTTTGTACAGCTGCAACATGACCTCATGGCTCCGAAACTCAATCCCTCTACCAATAAAACCTAACATACTCTACGCCTTCTTAACAACCCTATCAACCTGGGTGGCAACTTTCAGGGATCTATGCACATGGACACCGAGATCTTTCTGCTCATCCACACTACCAAGAATCTTACCATTAGCCCAGTACTCTGTATTCCTGTTACTCCTTCCAAAGTGAATCACCTCACACTATTCCACATTAAACTCCATTTGCCACCTCTCACCCCAGCTCTGCAGCTTATCTATGTCCCTCTGTAACCTACAACATCCTTCCGCACTATCCACAACTCCACCGACTTTGGTGTCATCCGCAAATTTACTAACCCATCCTTCTACGCCCTCATCCAGGTCATTTATAAAAATGACAAACAGCAGTGGCCCCAAAACAGATCCTTGAGGTACACCACTAGTAACTGAACTCCAGGATGAACATTCCCCATCAACCACCACCCTCTGTCTTCTTACAGCTAGCCAATTTCTGATCCAAACCGCTAAATCACCCTCAATCCCATGCCTCCGTATTTTCTGCAATAGCCTACCATGGGGAACCTTATCAAACGCTTTACTGAAATCCAAATACACCACATCAACCGCTTTACCCTCATCCACCTGTTTGGTCACCTTCTCGAAGAACTCAATAAGGTTTGTGAGGCACGACCTACCCTTCACAAAACCGTGTTGACTATCCCTAATCAAATTATTCCTTTCTAGATGATTATAAATCCAATCTCTTATAATCCTTTCCAACACTTTACCCACAACCGAAGTAAGGCTCACTGGTCTATAATTACCAGGGTTGTCTCTACTCCCCTTCTTGAACAAGGGGACAATATTTGCTAGTCTCCAGTCTTCTGGCACTATTCCTGAAGACAATGACGACATAAAGATCAAAGCCAAAGGCTCTGCAATCTCCTCTCTAGCTTCCCAGAGAATCCTGGGATAAATCCCATCCGGCCCAGGGGACTTGTCTATTTTCACACCTTCCAGAATTGCTAACACCTCCTCCTTATGAACCTCAATCCCGTCTAGTCTAATAGGCTGTATCTCAGTATTCTCCTCGACTACATTGTCTTTTTCCTGTGTGAATACTGACGAAAAATATTCATTTAGCACCTCTCCTATCTCTTCGGACTCCACGCACAACTTCCCACTACTGTCCTTGACCGGCCCCAATCTTAGTCTAGTCATTCTTTTATTCCTGACATACCTATAGAAAGCTTTAGGGTTTTCCTTGATCCTACCTGCTAAAGACTTCTCATGTCCCCTCCTGGCTCTTCTTAGCTCTCTCTTTAGGTCCTTCCTGGCTAACTTGTAACTCTCAAGCGCCCTCATTGAGCCTTCACGCCTCATCTCTACATAAGCCTCCTTCTTCCTCTTGACAAGAAATTCAACTTCTTTAGTAAACCACGGTTCCCTCGCTCGACCACTTCCTCCCTGCCTGACAGGTACATACTTCTCAAGGACACGCGTAGCTGTTCCTTGAACAAGCTCCACATTTCAATTGTGCCCAGCCCCTGCAGTTTCCTTCTCCATCCTATGCATCCTAAATCTTGCCTCATCGCCTCATAGTTGCCTTTCCCCCAGCTATAACTCTTGCCCTGCTTTATATACCGATCCCTTTCCATCGCTAAAGTAAACGTAACCGAATTGTGGTCACTATCACCAAAGTGCTCTCCTACCTCCAAATCTAACACCTGGCCTGGTTCATTACCCAGTACCAAATCCAATGTGGCCTCGCCTCTTGTTGGCCTATCTACATACTGTGTCAGGAAACCCTCCTGCACACATTGGACAAAAACTGACCCATCTGAAGTACTCGAACTATAGCGTTTCCAGTCAATATTTGGAAAGTTAAAGTCCCCCATAACAACTACTCTGTTACTTTCGCTCCTATCCAGAATCATCTTTGCAATCTTTTCCTCCACATCTCTGGAACTTTTCGGAGGCCTATAGAAAACTCCCAACAGGGTGACCTCTCCTTTCCTGGTTCTAACCTCAGCCCATACTACCTCAGTAGACGAGTTCTCATCAAATGTCCTTTCTGCCACCGTAATACTGTCCTTGACTAACAATGCCACACCTCCCCCTCTTTTACCACCTTCCCTGATCTTACTGAAACACCTAAACTCCGGAACCTGCAACAACCATTCCTGTCCCTGCTCTATCCATGTCTCCGAAATGGCCACAACATCGAAGTCCCAGGTACCAACCCATGCTGCAAGTTCACCCACCTTATTCCGGATGCTCCTGGCGTTGAAGTAGACACACTTCAAACCACCTTCCTGCCTGCTGGTACACTCCTGCGACCTTGAAACCTTATTTATGACCTCACTACTCTCAACCTCCTGTACACTGGAGCTACAATTCAGGTTCCCACCCCCCTGTTGAATTAGTTTAAACCCTCCCGAAGAGCATTAGCAAATTTCCCCCCCAGGATATTGGTACCCCTCTGGTTCAGGTGTAGACCATCCCGTTTGTAGAGGTCCCACCTACCCCAGAATGAGCCCCAATTATCCAGGTATCTGAATCCCTCCCTCCTGCACCATCCCTGTAGCCACGTGTTCAACTGCTCTCTCTCCCTATTCCTCGCTTCGCTAGCACGTGGCACGGGTAACAAACCAGAGATAACAACTCTGTTTGTTCTAGCTCTAAGCTTCCACCCTAGCTCCTTGAATTTCTGCCTTACGTCCCCATCCCTTTTCCTACCTATGTCGTTGGTGCCTCTGTGGACCACGACTTGGGGCTGCTCCCCCTCCCCCTTAAGGATCCCGAAAACACGATCCGAGACATCACCGACCCTGGCACCTGGGAGACAACACACCAACCGCGAGTCTCTCTCTTTCCCACAGAATCTCCTATCTGTCCCCCTAACTATGGAGTCCCCAATGACTAATGCTCTCCTCCTCTCCCCGCTTCCCTTCTGAGCAACAGGGACAGACTCTGTGCCAGAGACCTGTACCCCATGGCTTACCCCTGGTAAGTCATCCCCCCCAACAGTATCCAAAACGGTATACTTGTTTTTGAGGGGAACGGCCACAGGGGATCCCTGCACTATCTGCCTGTTCCCTTTCCGTCCCCTGACTGTAACCCATCTACTTTTTTCCTGTACCTGAGGTGTGACTACCTCCCGTAACTCCTCTCAATTACCCCCTCAGCCGCCCGAATGATCTGAAGTTCATCCAGCTCCAGCTCCAGTTCCCTAACACGGTTTCCGAGGAGCTGGAGTTGGGTGCACTTCCCGCAGATGAAGTCAGTGGGGACACTAGTGGTGACCCTTACCTCCCACATTCTACAGGAGGAGCATACAACTGCCCTAACATCCATTCCCACTGTTCTGAATTCCCAAACAGACAAATTTAAAAAAAAATATACTAGTAGCCTTACCAAATCAGCGCTCAGAACCTTTTTTTTGGTTCGAGGAGGAGGATGGGTGGGAGACACTACCTGGGTAGTGTTTCAGGTAAAGCAACCGCCCAAATATATTACCTCACTTACTCCAAAAATGGAGTCACGCGAGGTAAGACTTTTATAACCGAAAAGCTCACCTTCCCAGGCTGCCCTCGCGCTTCCTCCCGGACTCCCGCCGCTGAAACAACTGAAAGGCCGCAGTCACGCGAGGTAAGACTTTTATAACCGAAAAGCTCACCTTCCCAGGCTGCCCTCGCTTAATAATAGCTGAATAGCTGAACAGCTGAATAATATTAAAATATTAAAATTACAGAATAGAGGGGTTACGTTTCGAGTGGGTGAATCACAAAAAAGCTGGCTTCCTACTTTGGCAGATAAAAGAACAGCAAATGGAATGTTGGCCTTTATTTCAAAAGAAATAGAGTATAAAAATAAGAAGGTCTCGCTAAAACTATACAAAGATTCAGCCAGACCACAGCTCGAAGACTGTGAACAATTGTAGACCCATTATGTAAGAAAAGATAAGTGGAAGATTGGAGGGAGTCCAGAGTAGGTTCACTCGGCTGATCCTGGGTATGGACGGACTTTTTTTATGAGGAGAGGTTGAGTAGGTTGGGCTTGAACTCATTGGAGTTTAGAAAAGGTGACCTTAATGAAACATGTAGGATTTTTAGGGGGTTTGACATGGTAAATGAGAAGACCTTCTTCCCCATGTGGGACAGAGTAGAACCAGAGGGCATAATCTCAGAACAATGAGTCATCTATTTAGGACAAAGATGAAGAGGATTTTATTCTCTCAGAGGGTGGTGAATCTGTGGAAATTATTACTGAAAAGGGCTGTGAAGCCTGGGTTGTTAAGTATTTTCAAGGCTGACATAGACCGATTTCTAATCATTAATGGAACTGAGTGTTATTGGGAGAAGGCAGTAAAGCGGATTCGAGAATTATCAGATCAGCCGTGATCACGCTGAATGGCAGAGTAGACTTGATGGGCCAATTGGTCTGCTTCTGCTCCTACTTCCAAGCTCTTATGAAATCCACAAATCCAGGACTGAAGGTAACCACGCCAACTTTCGCAATAGTCAGTGTGCCGTGTTCTTTGATACAAATGTTAAGGAGCTTAGCCAAAAACTTTGACAGTCCCTCTGAAAAGGTAAGTATGTAAGATTAGTGTAGGTTAGAGTGGTTGGTAGTTGGTTGAGAGGGTAAAGCAGCAAATGATGTGTGCCAGGTTGTATTTTACCAGATCGTTGAGATTTATAGGGAGTCAGCGAGTGAGGTGCTAAATGAGTGGGGTGGTGGTGTGCCAAGTGGGTACAATGCCAGCATGCCATGGAAATGAATGCATGTCTACAGTAACAAAAATAGGAATTTCTGGTGCAACTCAGCAGGTCTGGTGGCATCTGTGGGGAGAAAGCAGAGTTAATGTTTTGAGTTCAGTAATATTTCATCCTGTGAAAAGGGTAGGTTGGAGGTCGGGATTGTTGGGACCAATGATGGGGAGTGCAAGGGCAATGTGCTTTGTCTAACAAACGGGAGGTATTGCTTGATTCAGGGCTTATCATACTGTTGGGTAGGAGAGAGGATGTTGGTTCTGCAGGGGCCAAGGTAGGAGCAATGTCAGTTTAGGTTGGGAGGATTGTCGGAGGTTGACATCAGGACAGGGTCCACAACACAGTGAGGAGTATTCAGTCCAATAGGTGCCACAAGTGGGAGACAGTGTCAGTTCCAGGCTGTGTTCGGCTGGTGAGGAGAGTAGGGGTGGTGTCAGCTTCAGGAGTAGTCAGACAAGCATGGAGGTTGAGGGGCAGTGGGGTTTCTTGTCTGGGGTTGTTCAGACTGAAGTGGGTTCAGGGAGAGACATTGGGTTGGCACCTGGTTGGCCAGGAGGTGTTAGATGTCAGGGTAAGTGTAGTTTCTTGGGGTTGGGGAGGGGTGGTGTTGAGTTAGGGAGGGTCAGTTTAATAGTTACCCAGAAGTTGGAGTAGGTTCTCCAACTTTTCCTAGTTATATATTGAGTGAGCCAAAAGCCTCCGAATTCTTCACTTTTACTGGACTCTACAGAGAGTTCCAGACACATGGGAATGGCCCATGTTAAATTCACACACAGTCAGCTCCATCTGGGATTCTGCGGGGTCGTAACATATACTTCCAGTCTGTGCTTCTCCAATGACTCTCTGGCCATCAGAATATCTGGGACATCATTGAAATTAAGTGTCGGAGTGCCACTGTTGAAATGACCCCTTACATTTTTAGAGAACAGTTCAACCCAAATTAAATTGCAATAATCAAAGGGGCCTTGACACGTTATATACTGAGACAGTTTGTCCTTTGTCGGGAGGATCTAGAACAAGGGGATCAATTTAAAGTAAATGGTTTTCCATTGAAGACAGAGATGAGCGGGAGTTTTTTCTCTCAGACAATCATGAGTCTTTGAAATTCTCTTCTCCAGTAAGGCTGAACCATTGCAGACAATCAAGGCTGTGTTAAACAGATTTATGATTCACAAGGGAAGTCTAGGATTAAGGGGGACAGTGGACAAGAAAGTGGAGTTAAAGTGACAATCAGAACAGCCATAATCTTATTTAAAGACAGTGCAGGCTCAATTCTATTGATAACTGCATGGAGCAAAAAAATACCAGAAAAGGACATACTTAAATGCATCACAATTACTATTTCTTCAAATTATAAATATTGCTATGATCATAAGCATTTATCATGAATGTAACATGGTATCTGTGAAAACACCTCAGAAAATATCTATTAAATAATTACTTAAACATGCTAGTAGCTTTATACCTGCTCCTATGTAGATATGATTAGAAGACCACTTCAGAATTGTCTGTCAATCTTACGAAAGGTCAAAAAATGCACATGATGGAGCATCAGGTTTCACAGTCCTGGAGGCCAGGGCCTGTCATTCAAGCTTCTATGTGACTACATCAAGCACAGAATTGGCCGAGAGCATTGTTGCCTATCTAAATGACCTTCATGAAAGCATCTGAAGAGGAACAGTGAAAATGGGACATGGTTTAGCAGCAGTGGCAAACAAGGCCTAGTAAGAGATTTTGCCCCTGACTGCTGATGGAGGAACACATAAGAATATGAAAAATAAAAAGGGACAAGAGGGAAAATACTTCCAGGATTTCTGAACAAAGGACTTTTTTTTTAAAACTTGCTAACACCTAATTTAAGAATTAATTTATATTTCAGCATCTTGGAAATTGATGGGGGGAAAGAAGTTCAGTTTTTTGGCGAACGCCCACCCGCTCCAATTTTCAGGGAGACCTCAAACTAAGCTACCAATGCTCTCCCAAGGACTTCAACAAATGTATGACACTGGAGGGTGAAATGATTCAGCTAAGTCTCTCAATCCATTGCAAAGCAGTGGTCTTCCAGCAGTACGACTCTGAATGTTTTCTCTCCACACACCCATCCTTTACATCCTACTGGTGCAAAATATGCCAATAGGATTGGTCCTTGCAGGAGTGAGAATATTAGCTTTGGTAGAGAAGAGATGGCAGAGGGAGTGAGTCTGGCATTACAGATGTAAAGAATGAAAAAAGTAAAGAAAGAAGATTACAATTTGAAACCCTAGATAAGATAGGAATTATCTTCTTAAACATTTGCGGGAGTATGAAAAGTTTCAATGTGCCAGATTCTGTTTCCTCATGATTAAATCTAAATCCCCAGAAATGCAACTGTAAAAGAACTAAGATTTATTCTTTGTGTCTCAGCAATCAAGTTCAATTTCAGTTGGCGTATTCAAAGAAATACTAATAAAAGTCTGTTTGCACAGACGGATACATTCTAGTTATTAACATAGAATCTGAAAACTACCAGATGTAAATCTAAAAACGCTTGTAATTACCATTTAAAAGATGAATAAATTATGTTAAAAATTGATCTGACACCTTCTGTTCTTTTGCTCTCACCATTTTTTTTTTAATCCACTGCAGTGATGCTATTTGTGGTGAAACAAGGCTTTTGGTCAGGTCAAAGTACCTTCGGTAATATCGCAGAGTCAAATTCAATTAAATGCGGTCAGTAATAGCAGTGATCAGTTGCAGCAACTGATGGTGAAGCAACATATGGCATCACAGAATGGTGGAATGGTGGTTCACATCGCACAGAGAATGCTACAAGCATTCCCATAGACAAGAGTTCACAACTTTAAACAGTCAAACAGAGCACGGGAATATTTCCAGTTGTGACATTATGAGTGAATCATTGAATGAGAAATGAATGCTTTTCCTACTTTGAAAAGAAAACCAATATTTTTATTTAAATGAATAAGAAGCATTAGGAGATATAGAAAACACATTGGAACCAAATAAAAGTGCCTACACATTCAAGCACTGGACTGCACATCTTGAGTTTCTGCAATATTTGTGATCTCTTTCTGTTCTGAAGTTAGGCTCCTTGAGTAGTTTTGGAACATCAAAGATACCACACAAAAAACAGTAGCTCTGACCAGTTCGAATGAAAAGCCACAAAACATCCATTCTAGACTGCACTTTGTCTCATGGGCAGAGCTGAGATTGGAGGTGAGCATGCTAGCAAGTTTGCATAGTGAATCCTGTTAGAGTTGCCTGGCATGTTGACTGCTGAGTGCAATTTCTACAGACGCAATGTCTCAGGGAGGTGTGCTGTTGCTGGAAAGCAGCGGGAGTTAACTCAGCTCATCACTAATTCAATTCAATCATCTATTTTCTCACATCTGCACTGTTTTGAATAGTGTACAGGTGCTGCGCTATAGTACAACTCATCTCAGCAGATAAGGTGGCTGCACAATAGGAGGCCATTGAGTGAAGCATCAGACATTTTTTTTGTATTCAAAAGACAAAGGAGGGCCTGAGGCTAGTCATAGACTTACAACTGAGGTAGCTGAGTTGACACAAAGAGTGAGGGGGTAGTTAGAAAATCCTTGTTTTAAAAAATTTGTGCAAATCTAATGTAGTCTGTAGGTTGTAGTCATCTGCAGTTGGCATTCAAGTGAAATCTACCATTTCAATTCTGTAGTTGCCAGCCTTACACAGGACATTTTCAAGGGTTCCAGTGAAAGAGCAGCTTAATTAAGAACCAGCCGAAAAGAGATCCTCATTAAGTGAGTCAGCTAGGCCTTTTATGTTATGAACATACAGATTCAGTAACAATGTGGTAGTGCCTGTGTTTTTAGGCCTGAAGGTTTAGGTTCAAGTACCATCTGCCCCAGATATGTGTCGAAATATGCCTTCACAGCTTAATATAAATAAATAAATTCAGCTAGCAAACTTAATTTGACCCAGGACAACGGATGTAGAGTTTTTGTGTAAGAATGTCGAAAAGTTTGTTTTGAACAAATTAAATTTAGTTTGTAGTTGGCATTAAATTGAAATCCACAGCTTAAAATCTCTAGTTGCCATCCTTAAACAGGGCTTTCTCAAGGGTTCTAGTAAATGTTTAACTGCGACCCAACTGAAACTGAATTCTCATTAAGTGTGTCAATAGACTTCTTACATTAGGAGCATATAAAACTAATCTGTACTGAAGAAGCATCATACTAGACTCAAAGCAATAACTCTGTTCCTCTCTCCACAGATGATGCCTGACCTGATTAGCTTCTCCAGCACTCTTGCTGTTTGTTATAAAACTAGCCAACTTAATGTGACTTACTATGAATTGCCAGAGTTAGGTGAGCGAGGGTGTTCTGTTGCTTTTGTTTTTGCTTTAACATGTTCAGTCTCCTTGAATTGATTCTTATTCTGCTACAGGAGAAGAATGTTAATAATTGGTGAGTATGAGATTAGTGGTTCTTTTATTAAAACTCAAAATAAAATAGCAGCTAGTGGTAAGGTTAATAAAATTATAATTGAACATGAATTAAGGAGTTCCTTTGAATATGTCAGGATGGCAGGACATTAGTATATATCAACAGTTGTAGCCTCTAGCCTCTATCAGGATGGGCCAGAGCAAACATGTCTGTGCTAAGTGTTTGAAATTTGTGCAGTTTTGCACAAATTGGCAGAGGGCAAAGTAGGTTAAAGAGATAAATACATGGTTCAACGACTGGTGTGGTAGAAGCGTGTTCCTGTTCATGGAGCATTGACACTAATATTAGGGAAAGTGGAATCTGAGCCAATGGAACCATCTCCAACTGAATTGTGCTGGGGTAAGTGCTCTCGCCAACTACATCTCAAGGGGAAGTAGATAGGATTTAAAACGTATAGTAGGGCAAGACATTCTTACTAAGTGAGTTGGCAAGGCCTTTAGTGTGGGAAAATGTGGTAAATCAAACAGTTGAGTTAAAAAACTAACACCCAAGTTCAGAGGGTAATTGGAAAGGCAATTGGAACATCGGCTTTTATTTCAAAGGAAAGGGGGTAAAGAAGTAGGAGATTTTGCTAAAATTGTACAAGGCACTAGTCAGACCACAGCTCAAATACTAAACAATTTTGGGCCCCTAATCTAAGGAAAAATATATTGGCATTGAAGGCAGCCCAAAGGAGGTTCACTATGCTGATACCAGATACGGAGGGACTACCATATGAGGAGAGTTTGAGTAGGTTAGGCTTATACTCAATGGAGTTTATAAGAGGTGACCTTACTGAAACATAAAAGATTCTTAGGGAGGTTGACAGGGTAAACACAGAGAATTTTTCTTTCCCTTGGTGACAGTATATGACTTGAAGGCATAATCTCAGAACAATGAGTCACCTATTTAAGACACAGATGAGAAGGATATTTTTTCTCTTACAGGGTGGTGACTCTGTGGAAATCATTGCCACAGAGGGCTGTTGAGGCTGGGTCATTAAGTATGTCCAAAGCTGAGATGGACAGATTTGTAATCAGTAATGGAATCATGAGTTATAGGAAAAAGACAGAAAATGATTTTGAGGATTATCAGATCAGAAATGAATCTCATTGAATGACAGGATCAGTTCAATGGGCTAAATGGCCTACTTCTGCTCTTATGTTTTACGGTTTTATGGTCTTAAAGTTGTTTGAAATAACTCCACTGAGGTGGTATCCCATCACCAAGTCACCCTCTATTTACACATGGAGAGCTCTTGACTCTGGACCAGCTCCCTCAGAGCCAGCTCTCAGAGTGAACAGGATGTCTGACACTGCTGTTTAAATTTGTCAGCCAGGGCTCCCTGATTGGACTAGATTAACAGTCCCAATCAGGGAACTCATATTCTATGATGTCCTCCTGGCTGACCTTGTTAAAATCACTATACAGGAAATGGTAAAGAATGTGACAGGAAGGGATAGAGAGCATAGATTTAAGAGTGAAGCAACAAATAAGATTACAATTTACAAAGAAGTAAAATAATACAAGTACAGTCTCTGAATCTGAATTAAATCAGCATTTAAAACAAAATAGATGAACTGCCATGGACTGAGACATGAACTTTGAAGGGTGTAGGATATTTGTGAAGGTTGAAGTAAGAAAAGGTGGAAGGGTAGCTCTGTTAGTTAATGACTGCATTAGCATAATGGTGAGGAATGACCTAAGTTCAAGAAACCAAGATGTGGAAAATGTTTGAGTAGAGATGAGCAACGATAAAGGCAAGGGGTCATTTGTGGGAGTCATGTACAGGCCCCCTAACTGTATCCACATTGCAGGGTGGGGGAGAAAGGAAGCAATATTGAATGCATGTCAGAAAGTAATGGCAATAACCTGGGAGGATTTTAATCTACATGCTGACTGGAAATATCAGATGGGAAAAGATAGCTTTGGTAAAGAGTTCATAAAATATTTCAGAATAGTTTCTCAAAACAGTACATTATGGAGCTGACCAGAGAGCAAGCTATTCTGGAACTGGTATTGTGCTAAGATACAGGATTTATTAATGATCTCATAGTGGAGTTATCCTCAGCCATTATATCCCTGAATTTTATATTTCATTTGAGGGAGAAAAATGTGAGTCTGGGATTTTTAAAAAAAATCAAATCAGAGCAGTATTGAGGACTCAAAAGCAGTGCTGAGTAAAGTGAATTGGCAAACTCGATTAAAGGATTGATCAATAGAAATGTACAGGCAGACAGATAGGGGCTGCATTACAGTAAGTAAAAAGGAAATTCCAATGGGGATGGATCCACAATCCTCCGTTAACTAAGAAATATTAAGTTAGTAATAAACTGTTGATTTAAGCATATTTTCTCCAAATATATAAAGAAGGAAATAATTAATGAATTAAGAATTCATCCTATTGAAAGTCATACTGGAGAATTAATAATGAATAAAAATAAGGCCTGGACAGTGCAAGCACGTAGGTAGTGCCAACAGAGTAAGTAAGCCAGGACATGCAGCCTGGTCCAGTCTGAGTGCATAGGCACCCAGCTCAAAGAGACCCCACTGCAGCTTTTCAATACCACTCGCTAGTGTGCTCTGCAATTGAGCTCTGTGCTTTAGAGTACACTGCCAGATACTAAGATGGTTGTGGAGTGTTGCCAGATACCACATGCCAATGCCTATGAGGAAGTTTGTGTGTGTGGCTGGTGGATTGTTTCTCCACGGACCATACGGAGGTTGCTTAGAACAAGTAGCAAGCTGAACTCTGCTAAGTACATGCTGTGGTTTCCATGTCACGTTTTCCCAATGTTTAGCTTGTTAGTCGAGTTTGATAAGATGGAGATTGAGTATTAATGAGCTGAGTTTTGCCGTCAAGCAATTATTATTCAATTGGCAACTTCCTACCAAACAAGAAACTTGCCACACTACTTGTCAAAAACACAAATGATGGCGCAAGTTGATTCTAACATCAAGATGGAACTTGATGGACTTCTTATCTCACCATAATCCATGTGACTCAAACCCCTATACAATTCTGCCCATTTACCTCATTTTATCTCTCCTCTGATGCTGCCAGACATGCTGTATATTTGTAGTGTTTTCTGTTTGTATTTCTTAGACTTCTGTTGCAGTCCTTTACTACTTTCCTCGTAATACCACTACTGGTCACTGATACCATTGTGGAACACAACTTTTGAAAAAAATCTTTAGAATGGAAATCAAAACCTAGTCTTTTCATAAACTTTTATGTAAGTAAACATTATCATGTTGAAAGTATGTCCACATGTTAGAGAACAGAGTAGTAACCTGAGAGAAGTAACAGTGCTGGACATGGTGGAAAATGGGAAAGTTGGAGTAAAGTTTTAAAGCAAGTTTCTGGGTAAAACAGCAGAGACAATTACAGTGGCAGCCAGAAATATTAAGAACAAAAAGAATACTAACATCAAGCAAAAGTTATTGGGCCTTAAAATGCATCTTATACAGCATATTTTTTTAACTGCAGAAGTGATTTAAGATCTACTAAAGGCAAGGCTGCAAAACATAGAGACCGTAGTAATCTATTATGTGGGTCACAATTGGTTTTGGGATTTTTGCAATGGTAAATTGGGTGATGACCTTATTAGATAATCTGCTTTGCAGGCAGGTTATAAATATATAATCACAAACTCATGACAACTGTTACAAATAATAAACTGCAGTGTTTTTATTTCTCCTGAACATTGGCTATATTTCTACAAACTATTGTTTCTATTCTACTACCAGTCATTGAACACTACATCGAGACTGTGGTCTTTTTTTTGTACTGTTTTAAAACATGTATACATTTCCGTCAAAGTCTGTGCATGGACGATATTTTAAACTTCCCATATAACCAAGTCTAATCAACAATTAATGTGTTAAATCTATCAATGTTCACTCTCAATCTTTCACTTGTTTATAATTTCACGCATTGCAAAAATAACTGCACTGCAAAAGTACTTAAAGCACCTTAAGATAATGAAAGGAGGTATAGAAATGAAAGTCTTCATTTTTACTACTGGTTTCATCATGTACTGCAGTCTATTTATCTTGGCTGATATCCTGAAAGATACAATAAAAATGACTGAAAAGTCAAGAATAAGTAAAGACCATTGAACCTTTTCCCTGCACTTTAATCATAACAATTAATGTCTCATAAATAATCATGATTTTGCTTTTATTGCTTTGTTTGACAGATTATTCCAAACATTCTTCACTCAATGAGTGAAGATATTTTCTTGATACTTGTTCTAAGTTTATTTTTCATTCATTTCTATCTGTGCTCTGGTCCTACCTTCTTACATACTTTGAAATAATGATAAGGGTTTGATGCTCATTAGACAGTCCTTCTTCGTCCTAATTCTGGCGATGGCTGTATTTTCAGGACATGTGTGACAAGTCCTGAATCTCACATCTATTTTGTGAGACAAATTGAAAAATGACAGATTTTATAATTGCTTTGAGTACAACTGACATGACCCTTTTTCCTTGAACTGACCTCACACTGAGATTTACAAAAAGGTCGCAGGCAGGGAATATTAATTGAGAATAGATTTTGGTTTAGTGGGTAAGCTTTAATCCCACCCAGCTACCTGCCATTTGTCTGCTTGAGGCTTATACTGCTGCCAAATCTCACTTGCATCTTCTTAGTCAGCCTCTTGTCTGAAATGAGAGAAAATGGCAGCTGCCTAGAGTCAATCAATCAAAAAGGTAAATGCCTGGAGATTGCATGAAGGTCCTTGGGTAAATTGCTGGATGTGGAAATTCCTTAAAGTGAAGGCAGTGTCATGGATGCTCGGGGTATAGTGGAATTTTATTTTTGTCTCGCTCCTTTCTAAGGAGCAACCCCATTCCTCCTGACTCCACTAGTAAATGTTTATGGATTACTCTTCTCAAGACCATGGGGGTAGCACGTGGGCTATTAAAATGCACTCAGATCCTAATGATATAATTGCACAAAGCATTGAAGCTGTTGCATTAATATGGCATGTGACTTGCACCTACTAAAAGTGCCCAGTTAAGATAGTAACAGCAACAAGGGATTGAAATGCAATGAGTCAACTCCGTCTTTGGAAAGCTACTTTAATTGTGCACTCATTCCACATCTATCAAGCAGAATAGAATCTCACCCCTCTAACACCTGCAAGGGTATATGTCATTATAGATGAGGTCTTGGTTCAACTATTCTGTAAATTTCTAAACCATGGATGATTAAAATAGTGTAAGACATTTTTTAGTTCTAACTAAATTAATGTACTGATGAAGAGTCAGTTCTGAAGCACTGAGCTATCCTCGATGTTTCAGACACTGACTGAATTGTTGTTATTTTCAGCTTTTTATATGAAACCAGTGATATTGGACAGGAATGACTTGCCAAACAGCTTCCATATGTAGCATGGCTACAAAATAAGTAACACTCTGGCAAAATGGATTTTTACTCGGCCCCTGTAAGATGGCATTAGTGAGGGGTCTGATGGTGGTTACTGGGGATCACTGTTCTGAGAGTGCAGCATTGGAAACTATTTTCGCCCTTTCCCATTGCTTGTGTTCCAGTTGGTGTGGACCATTTGTTTTTCCTTCCTGCCTGTGTAAGGGGTGCAGATGCACTGAATGACCCCCCCACCCTTTCAACATGGAACCCATCTGTAATGGACTAGTGAACCAGGAAAGCAGCAGAAAGGTCACCACGTGATGGGTTTAGACTCAGGATGTCCCTGCCCTGTGTGGGTTGCTAACTAAGGCTTGAAGGGACCGTCCTTCCCTTGCTATTTTATCCGTGTCTGGTTAACCAATGTAATCCACAGAAAATGGTATGGCATACATTTAGTCCAGAACGTGGTGGTCATTTGGACTGCTTGGAGTCCTTCCACCATGGCCATTGTCTTTATTAGGAATACATTTGCCCAGGTGATGTCACGGCCACAGTTTCTTTCTTTTGCCTATCAGCTGAGATAGTATGGCAGGGTGAGGGACCTGGAGGCAGTGATGAGATTTGGTTCTAAATCAGGATCAGTGATTCCAGTCCATCCCATAGGTAAGATACAAATGACTGAAGGTGTAAAGGTACCATCTCTGCTGAGCACCCCATACACTCCAGTGGAGAAAGGCTGAGGAAAAGTAACTGGAACAAGCGCTGGGCTCCCCACCACCCACAATAACATCTCTTATTGCAGCCAAACTGCGACAGAGAAGAAAACTTGCAACCTTTCTTCATCATGTGGGAAATGTAAGAAAATTCTGAAACTCACTTTCTGGAACAGATCTCCAAGAACTCACCCAGAATGTCCCTCCCCTATAATTAAATTGTTGTTCTTCGTGATTTCAATTCCAGAGTTGGATGTGATAGCCTGTTGTGGAAGTGAGTGCTTGGTAACCATGGTGTTGAAAACTGCAGTGAAAATGGGTGTCTACTCTTGGATCTCTGCAGAAAATCAGCTATCCATGACTGTCATTTTCTTTCCTTGTTTAAACACTGGCACCCGATCGTACTTTATTCACGACCAGGACCGACTGACACACAGACCATCAGCTTATTTGCTCAAAGCTATATTCCGATTCAAGCCTAAGCCCAAGAACAGACGTGGAGGCAATCCATAGTTTAAATTTCAAGTCAGCAATCTGCAGAGATAGATATTACGTAACTTTACAGACCAGACTGGAATAACCAGATCACACTGCTGCTTCCGGTCTGGAAGAAATCTGGGAGCACATTAAAGCTGCAGTGCTGGATACTTCCAGCAAGATCATCAGATTCAGCACCAGGAAGAACTGGGATCAGTTTGATGAAATTGACAAGTCAATCCAAGTTCTGCAAATAGCAGAAAGGTGGCCTTGTCAGCTCACCTGGCTCAGCTAGACAGTCAAGAGAAAATCAAACAGTGAATGTTGCAGAAACTAAGCAGAAACATGAAGAGAGAAACAAAGTTAACATTACAAGTCCCACTTTGCCTGGTATGATCTGCCTGTATTGCACTCAAAACAAAACTTTTCACTGTCCCTAAGTACATGAGACAATAATAAATCAAATTAAAAATGTCAAGTATGATAAAAGACAGCCCACTGTCAACCCTTCAATTTAAACTGAGGAACATCGAAAATCTCAGGTGGATGACCCATGTGGAAAAAATACCTCATACACATTAATGTTAGCAACGTTATCTTCTATGAAGCACGAAAATCTGTCGATGAATCAAACAAAAACTCTCCCGAGGACAATTAATGGCTAGATACTATTCATCGACAAGGAATCAGTCCTAGATCACTGGTCAGAGTACTTTGGATCATTTTTCAGTGCCACATCCACAGTGATAAAATGATATCAAGTGAATCCAGCTCAATTAGATCCCAACTCTGGAGGAAACTATGACCACAATTCACCAGGTGAAGAGCAATAAAGCCTCTGATTTCAATGAAATTCCAGCTGAAGCCTTGGACCATGGTCGCCTGACGTGACATACCACACTTGGTGAGATTTACATGGCCTCCTGGGAATATGGCAGATTTCCACGAGATTTCTGTTATGCCGTTATCATCACCTTTCACAAAAACAGAGGAGAAAAGATAAAATGCTCCAACTACCACGGGATCATCATCCTTTCTATTACTTTCCAGTTCCTGGCCACTTCTAGACAGACACAAGCCTTCTTAATGATGGAGACAATCTCCCTATGGTTTCAGAGCACCGCGTAACAGACATGGGATTTGTATAAATGAAATAAAGAACTGCGGCTGCTGGAAGTCTGAAACAAAAACAGAAATTGCTAGAAAAATTCAGCAGGTCTGGCAGTATGTGTGGAAAGAAAACAGAGTTAATGTTTTGAGCCTTTGACCCTTCTTCAGAGCTGGTTCTTGCACTCATACAAATACAAGAATGACATTCACCAGTGAGCAGAGATAGAGTCACAAAGTCATACAGCATAGAAACAGAGTCTTTGGTCCAACTAGGCCATGCCGACAATTATAGAGTCATACAGCACAGAAACAGACCATGTGGTCCAAACAATCCATACTGAACATAATCTCAAACTAAACTAGTCCCACCTGCCTGCTCCTGGCCCATAACCCTCCAAATCTTTCCACGTATGTATCCAAATGTCTTTTATTTGTTGTAACTGGACCTGCATCCATCACTTCCTCTGGCAGTTCATTCCACACATGAACCATTCTCTATGTAAAAAAGTTGTGCATCATGTCCTTTCTAAAACTTTCTCCTCTCAACTTAAAAACATGACCTGTGGTTTTGTACTCCTCCACCCTAGGGGAAAGGCCCTTGTTATTCACCTTTTCTATGCCCCTCAGGATTTTATAAACCTCTATAAGGTCACTTCTCAACCTCCTATGCTCTAGTGAAAAAAGTCCCAGCCTATCCAGCCTATTTTTATAACTTAAACCCTTCATTCCCAGCAAAAACCTGATAATTTTTTTCTGAACCCTCTCCAATTTAATAATATCCTTCCTATAGCAGTGAAACCAGAACTGCACACAGTAATCCAGAAGAGGCCTCACCAATGTCCTGTACAATCTCAACATGATGCCCCAAGCCCAATAGTCAAAGGTCTGAGCAAAGAAGGTAAGCATGCTAAAAAGACTTTTTAACCACTCTGTCTACCTGTGATGCGAATTTCAAAGAATTATTTACCTGAACTCCTCCGTCTGTCTGTTCTACAGCATCACCCAGGGCCCTACTATTAATTGTATAAGCAATACCTTGTATTTATCCAAATTAAACTCCATCTACTACCCCTCAACCCGTTGACCCAATTGATCAAAACCTCTTTGTAATTTTAGATAACCTTTTTCACTGTCCACTGTACCACCAATTTTGGTGTCATCCACAAATTTACTAACAAAAATAGAAATTGCCGGAGTTCTGGGGAAGGATCACTGGACCTGAAACATTCACTGATATCTCTCCACAGATGCTGCCAGACCTGATGAGCTTTTCTGGAAATTTCTGTTTCTGTTTCTGTTTCTGATTTACAGCATCTGCAGTTCATTTAGTTTTTATTTAGCACAAACTTACTAACCATGCCTTCTGTACTGTCATCCAAATCATTTATATAAATGATAAACAAAAGAGGACCCAGAACCAATCCCTGTGGAACACTGCTGGTCACAGGCCTCCAGTCCGAAAAACAACCCTCCACCACCACCCTCTGTCACCTACCTTAAAGCCAATTTTGTATCCAATTGGCAAGCTCACCCTTAATCCCATGTGATCTAACTTCACTAAGTAGCCTACCATGCGGAACCTTGTCAAAGGCTTTACTAATGTCCGTGTAAACAATATACATCGTGTTGCCCTTATCAATCATTTTTGGTTACATCCTCAAAAAACTTAATCGAGTTTGTGAAATACGATTTTCCATAGACAAAGCCACGCTGACTATAGACTCCCCCCACCTTAATAGTCAGAGCAAAATTGAGAAGCAAATGTGTACAGAGATCTCAGATCTATTAAGAATAATATAGTTGTAATCATAGGAGATTTTAATTTTCCAAACATTGACTGGGACTGCCACTTATGATCATTAGTCCCAAAGTATTCCCCGATTAACACTTCAGTCATTTGCCCTGCCTTATTTCCCAAGAGAAGGTGTAGTTTTACTCCTTCTGTAGTAGGTACATTTACATATTGTTAAAGAATGTTTTCCTTGTGCACATTTAACAAATTCCTCACCGTCCAAGTCTTTAACATAATGGCAATCCCAGTTAATGTATGGAAAATTAAAATTCCCTACAATTACAATCATTTTCTTCATAATATATCTGAAATGGCTCTACACATTTGCGTCTCAATTTCCCTCCTTCTATGGGGGGGTTTGGGGAGGGGGGGTAGTGGTGTTGGTGGGAATCTATTGTACAATCCCATCAAGGTGATCATCCCTTTCTTATTTCTAATTTCTACCAATAAAATTTCGCTAGACCATCCCTCAGAAATATCCTCTCTAATTACAGTAGTAATGTTTTCCTTAATCAAAAACGACACTCCCCCTCCTCTCTTGTCTCCCTTTCTATCCTTCCTGTAGCATCTAAGACTCAGAACATTGAGCTGCCAGCCTGTCCTTCCCTCAGCCAAGTTACTGTAATAGCTATGATGTCCCAGTCCCATGTTTCCATAAATGCCCTGAGTTGATCAGCTTGACCTGTAAGACCCATTGCATTGAAATAAATGCCGTTAGAAAAGCCTTGAAAGGCTTGGATGCAGCTCAGGTTCCTGGCCATGGTGAAACAATTTCATGAAAATCACCACACAAACAAGTCAAGCACAACAGTGACCTCCTGAATTCCTTTTTGAATCTCCAATGCTTTAAGCGAGGAAATGCGCTCAGCCCAACCTTATTCACCATCTTCTTCAATATAATGATGCAGCAGACAACAAAAACCCTTGAGGAGGGCATTTATGCTTCCGGATGCTAGAGGTCTTTTCAACCTCTCCTATCTTCAGGCTCAAAAGACATTGGAAAATCTCATCTGTGAACTTTCGTTCACTGAGAACACTGCTCTCCTGATCTGAAGTCTTGGAAACAGTCAACATCCTATTGCAAAGCTAACTGCGTTCGATGGGTCATATTGCTCAGGTGGATGACAGTCATCTGCCCAAAGTCATGCTGTATAGAGATCTGATCACGGAGGGGCTCCATAAAAACATTTCATGGACAGCCTGTTGAAGTTCCTCTCTGTGTGTCACATTGGTGATAGTCAATGAGAAGTGCAAGTCATTTGAGCATGTTGCCTGGAAATGTTACATCAGAAACGTTACAGAAATCTTTGAGATTAAGCAATGAACTAACATGAAAGACAAAAGATGATAGGGATAGACCTAGTTGTATTCATCAGCGACTATTCCTAAATTTACACCTGCTGTGGGAAAGTCTGTCAGTCACAGAAGCCTGACTTAGCCAGTGATGGACCTGCAATGAACAAGTACAACCTTCCTCAAGTCATCATCTTTGAAATAAATGCTCAAAGAGAGATGAGATGACATTACCAGATAGGGTGTAATTGTTAAAAAGATAGTAAGGTCCCCATTGCCTTACCAAACCATAGGGCTGCTCTCTCTGAGAGAGATGACTGGTGATGATTTAACCCGAAGGTAATCACTCCTCAGGAGAGGGGAGAGATTTTCTTGGTAACCTTAGCTGGTGCATTAATAGAACCTATACCGTTGGTGTCACTCTGCATTGCAAACTCTGCCACCCAACTGAGTTAACCAGCCCCCAGTCTGGCTGTAGAAGAGAACCAAAAGGAAACTATCAGAATACAAGTTAGGACTTTTTTTTTCAACAACAATTGAACAGTTCAGTCATTGCAAAGGAAAATGCTATTAGAGCGATCCTGACATTGTGTTTGTTGGTAATGCATTGTATGAATTAAATTCAACCATGGCATTAGCAAATTGGGATGCTGCAGTTTTTGTTTAGCACAGTCTCAATAGTGATAGGTTCAGTAAAATTTAATTATCAAGATTGTGGCAGACTCAATCTGGCACCTTCAAGCTAACTATAACTAAATGGTTATTACACAATTAAGCTGCAAGAATGTTCCCTCCTCCACTATTTACTGTTGCATATACTGTATTGCTTCCAAGAGAAGCAGTGATAATATACAGCAGGGAATAATTACTATGGAGAAACTGTCTTTTGTCTTTTAATTGTATCAGTTTTTATGGCTATTGAGACTGAGCCACACACCAGTATGTCATTGTAAAACATTTAAACAATTGAGCAGAAAATCAAATCATTTCCTGGTCACCTAAAAAAAAATTCCATTTACAGTTCAGAACGTCTGACAAGTTGTTTTCTATTAGGCTTTAAAATATGTGTCAAGTGTGATCTTCCAATTTAACTTTGAGGCCAATAGTTGCTGTATATTTGCTGGCTGATGAGTTTTATTGCCAATATTTCACCCCCTCCAACCACTACCTAAATAAATCTTCAGTAATTTTGGTATCAACTCAAAGCACTGAACCTGGTCTGCTGTGCTTTTACCAAAATGAGTATTTTTTTGGCATAATAATATTTATTTATCTTCTTCGGGAATAAAAAGCTCACATTTAAAACCTCTCTCCTTATCTTCAGCAGCTGACATCAACACTTATGCAGCATCCATGTTTTTTTTAAAAACAATGATTTCTTTTCCCCCTCTTAAAAAGAATGTCAGGTTGTGTTAGGGCCCTGATTCTTCTTTCTTTTCCATTTACACTGGTCTCTCAATCCAATGTAGCAACTGCATCTCTGAACTTTCCTCTCTCCTCCTCTGCATTCAACATTTTACATGCTTGAGCCAACAATGCAATCTTGATGTGCACAGTAGGACTGCAGCCTTAGAGGCAATGGACTGAATTTTAAGGTCATTCAGCCGGTGGAAATGGATTGGTAATGATCTGAATTGAGAGTGTTTAGAACTTATTGTCATATTTAGCGTAGAAAATAGGAGCAGGACTAGGCCATTCGGTCCATCAAGCATACTTTACCATTCAACATAATTATGGTTGATCCTATATCTCGATGCCTTTCTCCCACTCTCTCCCAATTCCCCTTGACAACTTTGGTCTCGAGAAATCTATTTCAATCTTAACCATATCCAGTGATGTAGCCTTCACAGCACCTTTTTGTGGTAGAGAATCCCAGAGATTCATTACCTCCCTCTGACTGAAGAAATTTCTCCTCATCTCAGTTCAAGGTGGCCTACCCCGTATGCTGAGAACATAATCCCTAGATCTTGGACCCCTGACCAGGAGAAACATCATTGTTCCTCAGGCAACAAACCTGCCATCCCAGTACTCAGTCTGGCTAACCTGTGCTCCAGCCCCCCTGTAGTTCACCCTATAAGTACATCTTTTCTGAGGTAAAGAGGACAAAACTAAACACAAGAGTCAACACAATGTGAAGCTGGAGGAACACAGCAGGCTAGGCAGCAGAGGGGCAGGAAAGTCGATGGACTGGGTGAAGGGCATAAAAAACTACACAGATATGGGGAAAGAGGCGATGCACACAGCGAAGGCTCACATGATAAAGGTCTCTTGGGGTGCAATGATTAGTATCCCCAGGAGAGCCGGGTTCAAGTCCCACCTGCTCCAGAGTGTGTAATAACATCTCTGAACAGAGAGATTAGGGAAAAAATAGGTTAAGGAAAAAAAAGGCCCCAAAATAATTCAAATACAATGATGTTGCAGCTACTTTGTAACGAAGCAAAACAAAAAAAAAAATGGAAAGTGTCCTGGAGATAGCAAGAACTGCAGATTCTCGAGTCAGAGTCAACACAATGTGAAGCTGGAGGAACACAGCAGGCTAGGCAGCAGAGGGGCAGGAAAGTCGATGGACTGGGTGAAGGGCGTAAAAAAGCCTCTCTGCTCCTATGATGCTGCTTGGCCTGCTGTGTTCATCCAGCCCTGCACCTTGTTGTCCCACAATTCTCCAGGCGTTGTCTCACCAAGTCTCTGTGCGGCAGCAATAAGACCTTCCTTGCTCCTGTATTCAAACCCTCGTTCAATGAAGATCAACTTATCATTTTCCTTTTTAACTGCTGGCTGCACATGCTTGTTTTCAGTGACTGCTATTCAAAGACAAAGGTCCCGTTTGTACATCAACATTTCCCAAACTGTCATGATTTGAATAATACGCTGCAATTCTACATTTTTGATTGAAGTGGACAACTTCATATTTATCCATTTTATACCACAGCTGCCATGCATTTGCTAACTCACTCAACCTAACTTGTCTTGAAGGCTCTTTACATCCTCCTCATCACTTGCACTCCTACCTAATTTGGTGTCACCAGTGAACATCTAATATCGCCAAAACAATGTATTGTGAATAGCTGGGGGCCAATCACAGATTCTTGTGGTACCCAATGAATTACTGACTACCATATCAAAGTGGACCAGTCATTCCTGCTCTCTGTTTCCTGTCTGTGAACCATTTCTCAATCCTTGCCAGTGTACAAATACTGAACTCATCTAGTTTGATTTTGGACACTATCCTCTTAAGTGGGACCTTATTAAATTATTTTTTGAAAATCCAAATGCACCACATTCTCTGGTTCTCCCTTATCAATTCCATTAGTTAAGTACTCAAAAACAAACTCTTGTAGGTTTGTCAAACATGGTTTTCCTTTCATAAATCCAGGTTGTTCCATTGGTATTTTTCAAATGTCTTGTTATGACATCCTTTACAATAGAATTCATCATGGTCCCTATGACTGATTGTAGGCTAGCAGTTCTGTAATTTTTGCCTTACTATGTTCCTCTGTAATAAATGGAACAAGGGCCAGATGGATCTCATTGACTATGTGATCCTTGATTGTATTGTTAACCTGGGCCAATCAGAGCACCCCCGCTGACAGATATAAACAGGAGATTCAGAGAGTCTCCACATTCTAGGGACTGGCTCTGAGTTGGCTAGTCAGAGCTCATGTACTGTGCACATCTGAGGGAAAAAAAAGGTGACTTGGTGACAGGATACCGGCCTCTGCAGTTATTTCACTGGCAACGAGAGAAAATAGTACATGCCTGAAGAAATTTTGCTTGCAACAGTCATCTTTGAGTTGGGGTAAGCATTTCTAGCATCATGCCTTTATTTGGGAAGCTTGACTCATTCAATTCTGCTGTTGAAGACTGGGCCCAGTATGTGGAAAGAATGTGTTATGACTGGGGTGAACAAACCTAAAGTGGCTGACTGACTGCCTCCTGCTGAATTGTTAATCATTCATACATTCTAGAAGTTGCAGGAGTAGGATATGGAGAACTCTGTTAGTTTCAATTGATTAAGATGCAAATTCCAGAATCTGTTTCAAATCACTGCCCTGAGATAACTAAAGGTTTCATCAGTGTCTTTAGGCAGACAGTCTTTGGGCAGACACTGATGAAACCTTTAACTATCTTGGGGCAGTGATTTGAAATGGATTCTGGAATTTGCATCTTAATCAATTGAAACTAAGAGTTCTCCATATCCTGCTTCTGCAATTTCTAGAATGTATGAATGATTAACAATTCAGCAGGAGGCAGTCAGTCAGCCATTTTAGGTTTGTTCACGCCTCTCACACCAGCTGTATGATTCTTTGATCTCTGCCTATAAACTCTGTGTCTGTGCACCCTCCTCTCACTGCACTTGTTGAAGGGGCTGTGCTCCAAAAGCTTGTGGCTTCAAATAATCCTGTTGGACTATGTCCTGGTGTCATGTGATTTTGTACTTTGTACACCTCTAACACCAGCACCTCCACATCTTTGTGATTTTTGATTGTAACCATGCAAAAGCATCTACTAGCTAAAGTCCAGGCACTATGACTAGGCTTTATCTCTAGAAAATGGGAGCAACAGGGCATCCCAACGGAAGTGGACACCCTCACCTGTTCAACTAGGCTTGGGGAAACACCACTTGAGTGTAGGCACTCGGAGCCTCACGAAGGGCATATCCTGAGCACAGGGACCCTAAACAAAGCCAAGTCTCAGGCAAATGGCTAAAAAGTTCTTCAAGATCTGGGCTGGCAAGCCATTGTAGTCGCTGCCGGTGTGCAGACTCAAGATGACAAAGGAGTCCGACAGGGCTTGACTTGAATAAGAGAACTCAAGGGCAAGTATCCAGGAGAGTGCACTCCCTGGAAAATTCACCAATGTGTGGTTGGGAACAGCTAAATTGCTTAGCAACATGCAAATCAGAGCCAATCAAAATAAATGTCTGGTTAAGTGGTCACCCAATTCTCATGGAGGTCAATACCAGTGCAGTTGTATCACTGGTTGCAGAATCAGTCTTTAACAAGATTTGCTCTGGACTCCAACCCTTAAGTTTGCCAAGACCTCAGCCAGACTGAGACAGTTCACTGGGGAACTGTTACAGATTAAGGGTACAACTCTGGTTCCGGCCTCCTCCTAGAAGCAATTGGTGCAGTTACCACTGATTGCAGTGAAAGGCTCGGCCCCAAGCTTGATGGGATGGGACTTTTTTGAGAACGAATCACCTTGATTGGCTCAATATTTTTCAATTGGTAAATGGCTGCCTGAGTCAAGTCTGAATTAAATAACCCGGAGGTTTAATTTGAATATGTGAGATATTGCAATCTGGTAAAACAAAGGCAAGACTCATACAATTAAAAATAGCTCCTTGGTGTAGAACAAAAAGACCTAGGGATTCAGGTACATAATTCTTTGAAATTTGCATCACATGTAGGCAGGACAGTTAAGGTGTTCAGCAACACTTACTTTCACTGCTCACTCCCTTGAGTATAGGAGTTGGGATGTCATGCTGAGGTTGTATAGGACATTGGTGAGGCCTCTTCTGAAGTACTGTGTCCCGTTCTGGTCACCCACCTATAGTAAGGATATTATTAAATTGAAGAGGGTTCAGAAAAGATTTACCAGGATGTTGCCAGGAATGGAACGTTTGAGAAATAAAGATAGGTTGGCACTATTTCACCAGAATGTAGGAAGTCGAGTGGTGACCTTAAAACCATGAGGGACGTAGATAAGTTAAACAGCAAGGGTCTTTTCCCTATGGTGTGGGGAAGTTAAAAGTAGGGAATATATTTTTAAGGTGACAGGAGAAAAATTTAAAAAGGGCATGAGGGGCAACTTTTTTTTTACACAGGGAGACGTTTGTATTTGGGATGTACTGTCAGGGGAAACTTTAGATACAGTTACAACTTTTAAAGACATTTGGGTAAGTACATGAATAGGAAAGGTTCGGAGAGATATGGGCCAAAAACAGGCAAGTAGGACTAACTTGGTTTGGGAAAAGGTCAGCGTGAACTAGTTTGACCGAAGGGTCTGTTTCCATGCTGCATCTCTCTATGATGCTATGACTGGTATGAGGGTAAGTGTGGACCAGGAAACTGGTCCACCAGGCTGAAATTGTCTGCTGGCTCCCTCTGATGGAGTCTAGAAATTTTCCACAAACATAGCGTGATCTGTCTCTATAATTAGGAAAAACTGCTGTCAGGTCAAGCTGGGGAAATAATGGATTCCCTCTGGGATCAATTCCCAGCTTCCACATGCATTTTGAGTCTTTAGAAAGTCCATTATAAAACCTATGGCTAAAGGCAGCAGCTGCTGATTCTGTTGGACCTATCAGGATGCAGGCAGAATGAAATTAAAACAAAATTGCTTATCAAGGGTTACTGTTGCTTTGTGTAGAGAGTAAGGCCTTTGAACAGTGGTGGCACCAATGCCTCTTTGTAATTCTTTTGACAGACAACACTGAGGATTTCTAATTACATGGCTGTTCACTCATCAGCTACCTGCTCAGAGGTCTGTAATCCAGCACAGAAAACGAAAATGAACTCTTTACACTTCCTAGACTACTGGTCCTCATGGAAGTGGACAACATTCATTTTCAAAGTTTAGTGCATATTGAAACATAGTTCTGGAAAAACAACTTTATCATTTTGATTATTTAACAGCAAGTGAATATTTATGTAACAGTGATCATAATATAGTTGAGGACAATTCCATGTTTGAATGGAAGAAATGTGAAAAGCTAGTAACATTCTAAATTTAGTTAAGACCTTTTAATGTAATGGAGTTGATGCTGCCCACCATTAACTGAGCAAATTAGTTAATGGTAAAATAACAGATGATCAGTAGGACATGCTCCAATAGGAATTTATGATACAGAACTAGTTTGTACCCCTCTGGGGCTTAAGCAATACTTGCCAGAAAAGATCGCAATGGGTAACACTTTAGGTGAAGCAGAAAATTGTTACGTTGCACAAAGTCTCTCTGAGATCCTAAAAGGTTATTGAAAAATTTTGTTTCTTAAATTTGGGCTCCTGAAGGCAGTATGCTGATTAGAAAAAGTATTCACCTAACCAAGGTTACAAGATACAGCGCATCAAAATGCATGAGTAAAATCCCCAGGTGCACTCAAAAGAACACTTAAACAAGAATATTTGATACTGCTGTTATCTTTCTAAAACTTGTCTTAGTGGTGAAAGTGAGTTGCAGGTTTAACTGAAGCAGAAGATCTAGATCATCTGAAGCTGTTCTAAAGCAGATCTCTTATAACATCCTGGAAGGAGCATGAGGATATATAGTTTTGCTGTTGTGTATCGATAACTGTTTTATCCACTCCCCATGTTGTAGATATCAGACTCTTAAACTTACTGTGCAGCTTATTTTGTGATGAATGCAAATTGCTTTTTTATTTGATAAAGGAGGGGAAAGGAACAATAGCTGGTAAGAAGGAAAACATTCTGAAGCTAAACTATTCTGGAAAATCCAATGGATTTGTTTTCCTATCTGACATAGGCTACTTGTTTCTTCCCCTCAGTCATCCTGACAAAAACTGAAATTTAAATCTGGATCACTTAAAAGATTGTCCTGATCTTTCTGCAACAAAAATTGAGAACTGGAAGCAGCTGTGTATGTACTTGCTTTGCTAGCCTCCACTCTCCAATCTTTGTTCCTGTTAATTATCAATTCAGACAAGAGCTAAAGGACACAAGTCAGCATTACACAGATATTAACTGCACAATCCTTACTGGAAAATATCTTGAAAACCAGCTGTGATTCAATTTTGTCCGTATCTGAGTTGCCTTAAAGCCCTAAGTGTGGTTTATCAGGAGTGTGCAACACTAGTAAATGAAGCAATCAAAAGATGTAATAAAAGATAAAATGGCTGTGGTTTTCAATGTTGCAAATAAAACTTGCACATATTCAACTTTGCTAACATGAAGTAATGCTTCAAGGTGATCATAACATGCTCACAATCATGTTTGTATTCCATGAGACAGTTTGGAGGACTTTAATGCTAAAATACTATCAGCATCTTAATATTTTACTGTTGCTGTGGATAAGTTCTTCCTATGTAAGAACATGGACTTAGTTAGAAATGGTAATACAACAGGTTGTTTTAACCTGGAATGGACTGACTGCAGGAATGACAGAAGGTGATTCTTGAGTAAGTTTCAAATAAATGTTCCAAATCTCCTTTTCCAATGTTCAGGTTCTATGATAAGGCAACTGTTCATTGTGTTACTCATAATAAGCCCACTAAATGGAGACCAGAAGATGCCCTTGTAATTTAATTTCCATTTTTTTCCTCTTTTCCTAAGTGTTGAATATTACTGAATGATTGTTCCATGAAGAATAGCAATTGTGATGCACATTTTTGGATTCTTCTTGCTTCCAGGTGCTGATGATATTTGCATCCTTGAGCTTTCAAATTCCAGCTGGAATGCCATCTGGTCCAGGGAATTCTCCTTGTTTAGTTAATTTGGTTGCTTTGATCAGTTCTTTATTGTACAGGCAATGATCAATTTGATGCAGTGTATCAGTTGAGAAATGGGAGTTTGTTGAGGTGCTTAGCAAATGTTTCCATACACCTGACTTATCAGTGATTGGTTGACTTTAGGAGCAAATTGAAAACTATTTATCATCTTCAGCATATTGCAAATGTAGAGATCATGACTCTTAGTTTTTGCAGATCATCAGGTTTAATGTTCCAATGAGAATTTTACATGTCTCTTAAAATATCAAGTGACATTCATGTCACAAGTCAAAGGCAATGACCATATCAGACAAAAGAAAATCTAACCACTGAATATGACAGTTTTCATCATCATCGCTGAAAACCCCATTATCAATATCCTTGCAGTTACCATTGACTAGAAGCTACACTGAACCAGCCACTAACAGACCTGACTCTCTAACCTGCAGGAGCAGCAGACTCTCCCCACCATGGGGAGACCTACAAGGAAATGTGGAAACCATGCAGGCCTGAAGGTGAGGTTGAAACAACTGTTTCAAGACTCCCCTCCCCAATAAACCCCTGGCAAATGTCCAAAGTAGCAAAAACAAAATGGATGAGCTCCAATCTAGACTTACCTACTAGAGGGAACTGAGAGACCGTTGTATGCTCTGCTTCACGGAGACTTGGCTCATGCCTGCCATTCCTGACCATGCCCTAGAAGCTGACATGTTCTCCATACACATGGTGTCTCAGGTAAGGCATGTTTTATACCACCACAAACACACTAGATATAAAATTCCCCGAGGCCCTTTTCATTGTGGCCAGTGACTTCAACCAAACCAACCTCAAGCAGGTGATGCCAAAGTATGACCAACACATCTCCTGTCCCACAACATTCTGGACCACTGCCTTACAACCATCAAAGGTGCCTACCGCTCCATCCCCTGCCCATACTTCGGAAAATCCAACCACTGCACTGTGCTCCTCCTCCTCCCAGCTTACAAGTAGAAGCTGAAACAGAAAAATCCTTCATGATAAAAGTACAGTGCTGGCCCAAGGCAGCCGAAGACCTTCTCCAGGACTGCTTGGACTTGGTAGACTGGATGGTGTTCGTGTTCAGCAGAAAACCTGGATGAGTACGCCACCACTGTCACTGACTTCATTAGCAAATGCGTGGAGGACTGCACCAAAGAAGTCAATCCGAGTGTTCCCCAACCATAAACCTTGGGTGAGCCTGGAAATCCAACTCCTACTGAAGACCAGACGTGCAACATTCAAGTCAGGTGACTCAGACCAACACAGAAAATCCAGATATGTCCTCCATAAAACCAAGAGGCAGTACTGGGCCAAGTTAGATGCCCAGACCTACCAAACAGACTCCCGCCACCTAGGGCAAGGCCCAAATGACATTACAGGATACAAAATGAAACAGTGTAAGATAGCAGACAATGACACATCCCTCCCCAACACGCTCCGTTCTTTCTAAGCTCAGTTTGAGCAGAATACCCCGCGTGTGGCAATGCCTGCCCTGACAGTCCCAGACAACTGTTCCCTCTGTCACCGCTTCAGAAGTCAGATCAGTTTCCCTGGGAGTCAACCTGAGGAAAGCATTAGGCCTGGACAGTGTCCCCAGCTGAGCACTCAGATCCTGTGTGGACCAACTGGTAGAGGTATTCCCCGACATCTTCAATCCCTCCCTCTTACAAGCCAAAGTCCCCACCTGCTTCAAGAAGACCACCATCATCCCCGTACCCAAGAAAACACATGCAGTGTGCCTTAACTGCCGTCCAATAGCTCAGACTTCAATAATCGTGAAGTGCTTCAAGAGGCTGGTCATGGCCCACATAACCTCCAGTCTCCCAACCTGCCTCCTTCCCCTACAGTTTGCCTTCCAACATAACAGATCTGCACTGGATGCCATATCCCTAGCCCTGCACTCATCCCTGGAACATCTGGACAACAAAGACACTTATGTTTGGCTCCTGCTCATTGACTACACCTTCACCTTCACCATTATCCCTCCAGACTGGTCTCAAAACTGTGTGACCTTGGTCTCGGCTCCACCCTCTGCAACTGGATCCTCATCTTTCTGACCCACAGACCACAATCAGTGAGGATAGGTAACTGCACCTCCTCCACAATAATACTCAACACTGGAGCCCTCCAAGGATTCGTCCTCAGCTCCCTACTCTAATCCCTGTACACCTACCACTATTTTGCCAAATTCCCAACGAATGCCATCTATAAGTTTGCTGATGAGACCACCATAGTGGGACAGATATCTAACAATGACAAGTCAAAATACAGAAGGGAGAGAGCTTGGTGATGTGCAATGAAAATAATCTGTCTCTCAAAGTCACAAAAACTAATGAACTGATCATCAACCAGAAAGAAAGGAGGAGAACATGTCCCCATCTACATCAATGGAACTGAGGTTGAGAGGGTGAACAGCATTAAGTTCCTCAAACAATAACTGACCTGGACTTTTGATGTAGATGCAACAGTTAAGGCACAACAACACCTCTTCCTCCTCAACTGGCTCAGGAAATTTGGCATGTCCATAAGGACTTCTACAGATGCACCACAGCATACTATCCAGTGCATAACGGCTTGGTATGCTAACTGCTCTGCCCAGGACTGTAAAACTACAGAAGGTGGTGTGCACAGCCCAGACCATCACAAAAGCCAACTCTCCATCCATGGACTCTACCTACACAGCTCACTGTCACAGAAAGGTGACCAACATCATCAAAGACCCATCGCACCCTGGTGATGATCTCCTCCAACCTCTTGAGGCAGAAGATACAGAAGCCTGAACACACGCACAAGCAGGTTCAGGAACCGCTTCTTTCCAGCCGTTATCAGACTGTTGTATGGACTCTAGCCTCGAATAATGTAAACTGTATGCCTCTAAGTCTTTTTGATCTTTACATCCCTTGCTGGCTATGATCTGCCTGTACTGCTCGTAAATAAAGCTTTTCGCTATTTTGGTACTTACGACAATAAAAACAAAATCGGATCAAAATCATTTTAATGCTATTGCTAGAAGAAAAAGTCAGACTGGAAACTCATCATCTGAATCCCCAAAGCCTGTCCATGATCTAATTCAAGAATATTATGAAGTACTCTCCACTTGCCTAGATGTGTGCAGCTCAAAACACCCATGAAACTCTATGATCTGGGAAAAAGCAGCCTGTTTCTTCAGCTCCACAACCCCCAACATAAGATTTCATTTCCTCCACTACAGGAACAGTGGCAGCAATTGTGTGTACATGAAGCAAGAGACACTGTAGAAACTCACCAGGGCTCCTTCCAAACCCATTACCTGTACCACTCAAAGACCATGACAGCAGACACATAGACGCAGATTCATTTACGACTTCCCCTCCGAACCCCACAACATCCTGTTGCCAAGTGGCCTAAACAACTAGACCTAACACAATTGGCTTAACAGCTTTTGCAAACAAGGCCTGACAGGATGCCAAGAGGCCAAAAGCAAACAAGGATCAGCCCAGAACTGTGCTGCATTATGAACAGAGATTGACGACCTTAACAATAGGGAGAGACATTATATTTGTGTGTTGCCCAGTTTCAACTAGACCCCTTGGCACCATGGAGGAATTATATCTTGGAAAGAGGATGGGTACGTCTCGGATGATCTGGCCTAACTTTTATTGGGCTTTGTGACCTCTGCCCTGTGATCGTATTGGCTGAAGTCCGAGAATATTCCACAAGGTCTCCAAAATGGCCAATCCTTCAGCAAAGACTCCATGAGACCCACCTTCGTACCAAGAAGACCCTGAGAGCACCAATCGATGGAGCTCAATGAATTGAATCCAGCACCCAATCAAGTTCACCAGAGTGCGTAGTCTATCTTGGAGATAAAGTTAACTGAATTTGCTGTGAAAGAGTTGTTTCTTGAAGTTGCGTGTGTTTTAATAAAACTAAATTTGAACTGCAGTCCCTTGTTTGTCTGCTAGAGCAAAGCCCTCTGGTAAACTCAGTTTTATGAGTTTAAAAAGTCAGTGTCTATACAGGATATTTCACAGGCAACAATCCCGACTTGGAATGATATCACTGTCACTGGATCAGAATCTTGAAACTCCCTTCCTAATACCACTGAATATTTGGACACCAGAGGGATTGGTGTCAGTTCAAGAAGGCTGCTCACCACTACTTATCAAAGGTAATTAGGGATGGTCAGTAAATGTTGACATTACCTGAAATGCTTATATTCTATGATCCTAAAGATGGAAAGTATAATTTAAGCTGGTTCTCACTGTCTAGTCACCATAGACAGAATAAGTTGAGTGGTTTCTTTCTGTGCTGAAATCTTTTCCCTGTTTCTATGCTTCCATATAATAAAATTACACAAAAACCCCTCAATTTAATAACACTTTTTGAACAGTCTAAAGTATGATACAGCCAATTAAATCAATTTGAAGAATATTGATTGAATCACAGAATTGATACAGTGCAGGTGGAGGCCATTCAGCCATCATCTCTGAGCATTTTAGTGTCAGTCTCTTGTGCTTTCCCTATAATGTTGCATGTTTTATTTTAAATAGAAACAATCCCATGCCCTCATGAATGCCTCAATTAACAGTGCCCACACCACACCATTAAGCAATGCATCCCAGATCCTAACTATTCATTTTTTTTCAAAAAAAAAAATGTTTTTTCTCTCTTCACAGTTGGTTCCTTTGGAAAACACTTTACAATGTGCCCTCTGGTTCTCAATCCATTTGTGAATGAGACAACGTTTAAAGTGTTTGAGAAGATTTGTAGCTCCGGTTGTGGATGAGGTTGTAGACTTGCTCCCCGAGCCGGTGTGTTTGATTGCAGGCGATTCATCACCCTGCTAGGTGATGCCATCAGTGCGTCTCCGGTAAAGCGTTAGCATTCTGTCCAGCTTGTTATTTTTTACGCCTCAATTTGTTTGAGTAGTTGGTACCATTTCCATTTCATCATGACTATTTTTAATTAATTGACAGGATGTGGGTGTTGCTGGTTGGGCCAGCATTTATTGCATTTTTTTGTGGTGAGCTGCCTGACTATAAATTATCAAACTAAATCTTACAAGAATATTCCGTGTTGAAACATAGAAAACATAGCAGCCAATTATGCACTGTGAGATCTCACTAGAAGCAATGGAATAGAAATGTCTAGATAATCTTTTAGTGATATTAAGTGAAGGATAACTATTGACCAGTGCAATACAGGATCTTTTATATCCACCTGAGAGGGCAGTGGTGACCTTAGTTTAAAATGGCAAAAGGCAACACCTCAGACTCTCTCAATACTGCACTCCAGTGTCAATCTGGATTCCAAAGTCTCTGGATTAGACTTGAACCCACAACCTCCTGATGCTGTGGAAAATGTTCCTACTGAACTAGGGCTGACTCCTCAAGAATTACAACTGTTTATGTTTGATAACATTTCCCAAGGTGCTTCAATGGAAGATTATAAAATAAAACCTGCTAATGAGTCAATTAAGGAGAGAATTGGTCAGATTATCTAAAGCTTGGTCGAAGAGATAGGGTTTAAGCAGATCTCAAAGGAGAAAATCAAGGCAGAGTGAGATAGAGAAAGAGTAGGAAGTGAATTCTAGAGCTTAGGGTTGAAGCAAATGAAAGTATGGCTTCCTATAGCAGAGCAATTAAAATTCGGGGCATTCACTGGGTCATAATTAGAGGTATGTAGATATCATGAAGCCCTATAGGGCTGGAGAATTTACGGAAATGTGGAGCAGAGAATCGAGAGACTGCAAATAAGGATTAGTGTTTTAAAATCAAGACATTGCTTTTCATAGACGGTGCAGTTCAGTGAACACAGATAGGAAGTGAAAGGCACTTGGTGCAAATTATTAGGACATTGTCAGCAGATTTTTAGAGTCAGTCACACAGCACAGAAACAGACCCTTCAGTTCAACCAGTCCATGCCGAACACAATCCCAAACCAAACTAGCCTCCCCTGCCTGCTCCTGGCCCATATCCCTCAACTTCTCCTATACATATATCCATCTAAATGTCTTTTAAATGTTGTAATTGTACCTGCATTCACCACTTCATCAGGAAGTTCATTCCACATGCGAATCACCCACTGTGTAAAAAAAAAAACTTGCCTCATGTCTTTTTTTAAATCTCTTTCCTCTCCCCTTAAATGTGCCCCTAATCTTGAAATTTCCCATCCTAGGAAAAAGACAACTACCATCAACTCCATCGATACCTCTCATTGCTTTATAAGCTCCTATCAAGTCACCTCTCAATCGCCTACGCTCCAATGGAAAACGTCCCAGCCTTTCCTTGTAACTCAAACCCTCCATACCCAGCAACATCCTGGTAAATGTCTTCTGAACCTTCTCCAGATTGATAGTATCCTTCATATAACTGGACACAGGCTTCCAGAAGAAGCCTCATCATTGTCATGTACTATGTCAACATAACGTCTCAACTCCTATACTCAAACGACTGAGTAATGAAAGCAAGCGTGCCAAATGCCTTTTTAACCATTCTGTCTGTGATGCAAAATTTAAAGAATTATGTACCTGCACCCCTAGGTCCCTCCGTTCTACAACACTATCCACGTCCCTAACATTAATTGTACAAGCCCTACCTTTGTTTGTTGTACCAAAAAGCAATACCTCACATTTATCCAGATTGAACCCCATCTGCCATTTTTCAACCCATGGATCCATTTGATCAAGATTCCTTTATAATCTTAGAAAACCTTCTTCACTGTCTACAATGCCACCAGCTTTGGTGTCATCCACAAACTTATTAACCATGCCTTCTATATTCGCATTCAAATCCATTTATAAATGACTAAGAAAAGAAGACCCAGAACCAATCCCTGTGGAACACTGCCAGTAACAGGCCTCCAGTCTGAAAAATCAACCCTCCACCATTATTCTGTCTCCTGCCATTAAACCAATCATGTATCCAATTGGCAATTCAAACAATTTCTGGAAAACCTCTGCAGGTCTAGCAGCATCTGTGAAGAAAAAAGTCAGTAAATGTTTCAGGTCTGGTGACCCTTCCTCAGAACCCAAAATGTTAACTCTGATTTTTTTTCTTAACAGATGCTGCCAGACCTGCTGAGCTTTTTCAGCAACCTTGTTTTTGCTCCTGATTTACAGCATCCACTTTTATCCAATTGGCAAGCTCACCCTGAATCCAATGTGACCTAATTTTACTAATTAGACTACCATGTGGAACCTTGTCACAGGCTTTACTGAAATCCAAATAAACCATGCCTACTGCTCTGCCATCATCAACCTTTTTGGTACCTTGCTCAAAAAACTCAGTCAAGTTTGTGAAACACAATTTTCCTTGCACAAAACCATGCTGACTATGCCTAATCAATTTTTTTGCCTCTCTAAATGTCCATAAATCCTATCTTTTATAATCATCTCCAACAATTTACCCACAACCAAAGTCAGACTCCAGTCTATAGATCCCAATTTCTCCTTACAATGTTTCTTAAACAAAGATACAACATTAGCCACCCTCCAGTCATCAGGCACCTCACCTGTATTTATAAATGATGCAAATGTTTCTGGAAGGGGTCTCATAATTTCCTCCCTTAGTTCCCACAACATTCTGGGTTATATTAGATCAGCTCCCGAAGATGTATGCACCTTTATCTTTTCTAAGATGTCCCGAACATTCTCTTCTGTATGGCCTCTATGATTGTTTTCAACATTCTACCAATGATCAGGACATTGGAATAGTCAAATCTAGATATTGTGCAAAAAAAATTAATGAGCATTTCGCAAGCAGATAACCTGAGGCAGTGGAGAAGTCAGCCAACGCCACAGAAGTGAAAAATAGTAGACTCAGTAATGGCACAGCTATGTGGTCAGAATTTCAACTCCAGGTCAAATGGAACACCATAGTTGAACAATCTGGTTTAGTTTCAGACGATGCCTGGGAAGGTGACTGAGTTGGTAGCTAAGGGAGAGTATGAAGCAGGCACTGAAAACAATGGCTTCACTCTTTATAAATTTAATTGGAGGAAAGTTTTGCTCATCATGCTAGAGTTTGGAGAAGTAATGCTACTAATTTAGCAACAGTGGAGGTGGTGGTAAGGTAGGACTTGATATAGTCAATGTTAGAAAATTGTATTGTGGAAGTATTTCCAATTCTATCGTCGAGCAGTCATAGTGGCAACATTTTATATCTAGGAACCCTCTCAGAATTACTGTCTGGTGATAATCAACGGGAACTCACTGATATTATTTTCACTTTGAACCGGTGCTAATGTGCAAATATCACCACCTCTGGCAAAGAAATCAGTTGAATCAACAAGAGAACAAACTTGGAACATGGAGTTTTTCTTTTGTAACATTCATCATGACATAAAAGTGATAAATTTATTCACAGTTTTCAGCAATGTTTTGAGTTAAACGTGAGGTAGATTTTCAATATTATTAAATAATTTCTCTTATCCATGGTTTGAGAAAATTTTATTGTGCAGAAGATTTGTAACAATTGTTTAGAGCAAATACAACATGGAACCAAGGTAGATTACCACAAGATGCTTATTAACTTTCACATAAGGCAGTCTTCCATTCTGGCTAAAATACAGGTTTCCAGCCTAAAAGAGCACCATGTTTAAACAAAGTGACTGTGTGATATAATTCTGATTGAGGATGTTGTCCTCTGAAACAGTGTATTGATCTATTGCCAGAGTTTAGGCTTCTAGTCCAGTCATGAAAGTATCAGTGTACTAGTAGAACATATCCACACCTCATTTCCATCTCTTAGTTTGAAGTATAAAATTGCAGAGAACAGAAGGAGGGTATTTGGCCCTTCACATCTGTGCCAGCCCTTTTATAGACCTATGCAATTAGCCTCACTCCCCAGCTATCTTCCTATAACTGTGTTGATTATCTTAATGCAATGTGTGCAATAATCCTTTGAAAGTTCCTATGGGATCTGATGCCCACACACTTACAGGTCACTGCTTTCCAGAACTGAACAATTCACTTTGAGTTACTTTGCAAAATTAATTTGTCTTTTTCTTCTGTTTTACCTGCCAGAGGAATCCGTTTCTCCCTACTTGTTTGATCTAATTCCCTCTTGACACATGACCAACAGTTCCCATCCCAGTTATCATCCAGGTACACTGCGCAGGACATTGACATTCTTCCTTAAGTGTGGTGTCCAGAGATGCACACAATACACCAAGTGAAATCTAACTAGAAATTTGTAGATTTTTGATGTGATTTCATTTTATTTTTATTCAATGCTCCTATCTACACAGTTATGTATCCTATATGCTTTCTAAGCTGTTTTATCAAATTGCCTGCTATCTTCAAGGATTTGTAAGTGTCCATCTGCATCCTCTCTAGTGCCATTACAGTTGTGCTGCCTCTCCCAAAGATCATCATATATAACACTTATTGCATTAAATTGCAACTGTCAAATAACTGCCAATTTAATCACTGTCTATATCCTCCTGAAGTTTTCTCCAGTCTTGTTCAGGATTTACTACATTGATAAATCATCAAGAAGCTTTAAAGTTCTGCCCAAGACCAACTCATTTATACACAAGAAAATAAATTACCCTCATGATAACTCTGGGGGACCATGTGTAGATCTATCAAAAAAAATCATTCATTCAGTGATTTTTCTGCTTCCTATCCCTTGGCCACTTTTGTACTCAGGTTAATACTGTCCCTTTATACATGCACATGCTTCTCTTTTACAAATAAGGCTGTCATGTGGTACATCATCAAATATCTTTCGAATGTCCACATAGACATTTACTGCACAACTTTCATCACCTCACCCTGCCCCATCATAAAAGAACTCAATCAGGTAAATTAGGCAAAATTTTCCTTTCTCATATGCGTGTGGGCTCTGTCTTATTATCTCAGATTTCTTCAATTGAGAGTTGACAATGTTCTTGAGTGATTTTCTTCACGCAGAACGTGAGAATAATCAGCCTACAGTTATCAGATTCACCCTTCTTGCTGTTTTGAACAGACATCCTTTGAAACCGTTTCCTATAACCAAGGAGGATTGAAAAATTGTAGCCAGACTTTCTTCCCTCAGAACCTAGGGATACATCCCAACTAAATCCTAACAAACCTAGGAGGTTTGATAGTTTGATGGATGCCAACTTACTTAGTACTTTCTTTCTTATCCAATATTTCTTCTCCCGCCTCCACTACAACAATGTTAAATTCACCTCCTCTTCTGTGCAGACAAATGTAACATACCCACTCAGTAAAATAATCATGCACTCTCTGTTTTCATTTCAGATTTCTAGCATGTGTGGTGCATTGCTATTTTATTACAGCTGATTTCGGCGATTTATAGCTCATTAGGCGAGTAAGTTACTGATTAAGGAAACTTTCCAGTACACGTTAGGAATTCTTCACTCTTCTTGGTCTTGATTTTAAAAACCTTATTTTCTGTTTCTTACCTCTAACCAAATAGGTTAATTCTTTGAAGCTTCCACTCTGTTATCCCTCTGTTCAACTTGTAGTCCGTCTTTGAACCTCGTAGTATTACCATCCTCCTACATAATGATATTATCTAACTGTTCTTTATCTCCTCTCTCCTTCCTGAAGGCAAAGTAGCCATACTTAGCCTAGGACTCTACATTATAACAGGCAATTTGCAGCTGTAACTTGTCAACCTTGTTTGTAACACTGTTCACCTTGACACACCTGAATTCCAACACAATGCTACCAAGCAGCAATTTATCATTGCCTAGCTATGGTGTGTGTTTTATTTCATTTGTTCCTGACATGAGATCATTGCCAGTCTGGTCCAAGGTTACTACTCAGGTTACAGGAGTTGCGGTCATCTGGAGGAATACTCAACATGGTAGAAAGAAAGTCAATGTACTTCTCCACACTGCCAGTGTAAGTGCTACCATCTTCTCTCCGATACCTTGTACTCCTTCTATCGCTACTACTGGACCCACCTCCCACCAAAGCGCATGCTCTATCACTCGTACTATTGCCTGCAGCATCTTCCCACTCACCGTCACTCATCCCAACCTGCGATACCACTGACCTCGTATGACCTCTGCGCAGACTGCTCATTTGCTTGGGTAACATCCCCACTGCAGCAAACAGCAATTGTTGTGCCACACACTTTCCTCTTCAGTGATAACTCCGTTTCTCATTCCGGGGCAAAGTAAGGTAGAGAGAGTCAAGACAGGTGGTGTGCTGCCCAGCATTAACCCCCTCACCAACGTTCCCTTTGAATATTCTTTCCTGCTGCGCAGAGCTCCAAGAGATGGGTTTGTGGAACCTTGGAGCAGCTGTTCTCTCACACAGCCAAGCAGCTTAGAGGGAACATTACTCTACACCAATTATCAGCAGAGAATCCTGGATCTGACTGCTCTGACCAGTGTTGGACTGGTATTGGTGACTACCTTCGACCCACTGTGCCGGGACACCCTGAGTGAAGGCTAAGGCCTGTTGATAACTGTGGCAAGCTTCCTGTCTTTTTGGCTGTGGTAAATGATATGGCAAGGCAGTAGTAACATCAGCCTGGTATTTCTGGATGAGGAGGCAATGAGCAAAAAAGGCAAGGCAAGGATGCTGCCAGCATCCAGGTAGGCTAAGAGAGTGAATGCTATGACAATGAGTGAAGAGCCCAGAGACACAACCTGGTCCAGTCCGTGAACTAAGTGTACACCCTTGAATGCAGAGAGTCCGTGCAGCAACTGCACAATGATACTTACCAGTGCAGCCAAGATGCAGCATTAAAGTGCAGAAATGTCCTGTAAGTGGATTAGAGATGTGACATGAGGGTTCATAGGAGCTGGCACAAGCCAGATGCCAAAGTTGTGGATGTGACATGGAAGTCTTTGGAGCAACCAGTGAGTTGAACTTGTGAATAAACTGCTCTGGTTTCCATGTTGCATCTTCCCAACATCTGGTTTGTAAGGTGAGTTTGGTAAGATGACAACCTGTGGTGGGGTGGACTGTTAACAAGGTGTTGAAGCAATAACAAGTGTTAATTGGTTACTTGCCAATTTCTAGGAAAAATCTTGTCAGGCCAATTAGAAAACATACAAGGTGTATCGAGATGGGCCTTGTTGAGCATCTGGCCCTATTTTACCACTTATCTATCCATAGCCCACATTGTTCAGACCCTGATAAGATTCTGCCCATAGTGTTTATATTGCTAGCCCTTTCAGTTTCTGGCCAATTGTCAGAAACAAAGACTGATTACAGGTGATGGTTAAGGGCCTATTAATTAAGAAGTAGCTTGATACCTTGAAACTATGAATACACTTTGAAATTGCTCCATGTAAATTACTCTACCTCCTTCCCCAAATATTTTATGGGATATGAGGCCCCAAATTCTTAAATGCAAGAAAAAGGGTCAGTGTTTCTTAAACAGTATCAAAGTGAGACATTGAGCTTTCTGAGGGGCTTTCCCACATTATACTGACCAGCTTGTTTCACAGATTAGAAGTAGCTCAAGGATACCTGTAGAAAAACTAGAATAAATCAGTCTTCAAAGAAAATATTTTCAAGTTTTAATTTCTTTCTGGCATAATAACCTAGACTCCTGTTGCAGTCTACTGTTCCGAGGACATGCTTCAAAAGAGGAGGGAGACGGGAAGTAGGAAACTACAGGCCAAGTTATTGGAATATGTCCATATGTCATTTGGAAATTGTTACAATCCATTATAAAAGAAGCAATAACAGGATACGTGAGATGTCAAAATACAATCTGTCCCAGTCAGCATGGTTTTATGAAGGGTAAATCATACTTTATTAATTTTCTAGAATTCTTTGAAGATATAACAAGCAAAATAGATAACGATAATCCTGTAGATGTTGTAGATCTCGAGTTCCAGAAGGTATTTGATAAGGTACTGCAAAGAAAGGTTAGTACAGAAGGAGAGATCATATGGGGTTAGTGGTAATTTGTTAGCATGAATACAAGATTGGCTAACCAACAGAAAGCAGAAAGTTGGGATAAATGGGTCTTTTTCTGGTTGGCAAAAGTGGAGTGTCACAGGGTTCAGTTCTCAGGCGTCAGCTATTTATAATCCATATTGATGACTTGGACAGAAATTATGATAGCCAAACTTATAGATGACACTAAAATAGGTGGGAAAGTAAGTTGCAATGAAGAAAAAAATAAACTTACAAATGGATCTCGAGAGGTTGTTACTGGGCCAAAATTTGGCAGATGGAGTCTAATGTGGACAAATGTGAAGTTATCTATTTTAGTCAGAAGAATGGAAAGACAACTTATTATCTAAGTGGAGAGAAACTTCAGTGCAGAGGAATGTGGATGTCCTTGTGCATGGATTCTAGAAAACTGACATGCAGGTACAGCGAGTAGTAAGGAAGGCAAATGGAATTTTGTTGTTTATTGCAAAAGGAATGGAGTATAAAAGTAGGGAAGTGTTGCTGCGACTGTACAAGGCACTAGAGAGACTGCACCTGGAATATTTTGGTCAATTTTGGTTCCCTTACTTGATGAGAGGTGGTTGTGTCTGAAACAGTTCAGAGGAGGTTTGCTAGACTGATTCCAGCAACGAAGGGTTTGTCTTGTGAAGAGAGATGGAGCAGTTTTTGCCAATACTGTCTGGAGTTTAGAAGAATGAGAGGAGATCCAATTGAAGTGTTCAAGATGCTAACCAGGCATTGACAAAGTAGACATAGAAAGAATGTTTCCTCATGTGGGATAATCGAGAAGGAAAGGTCATAGTTTTTGGATCAAGGGTAGCAGATTTAAAACAGATGAGGGAAAATAACTTCTCTCAAAGGTCATGAAATTGTGGAATTTACTACCCTAGACTGTGGCGGGTGCCAGGACATTGAGTAAATTTAAGGAAGAGATTAACCCATTACTAATTAAAAATGGGTCTAAGAGTTATCAGGAGCGGGCAGGAAAGTGGAGTTGAGGCTTAGATATGAGCAGCAATGATCATATCAAATAGTGGAAGAGGTTTGAGGGGCTGAATTGCCTACTCCTGCTCCTAGTTCTTATGTTCTAATCCCACCTTGGCAGATAGTGAAATTTAATTTCAATAAAAATCTGGAAGGAAAGGTTGCCTTATGGTGATCATGTAACCATTGCCAATTGTCATAAAAGCCCTGATTCAACAATGTTCTTTAAGGAAGGAAACTCACCTCCTTATCTGGTCTGGCGTTTGTGACTCCAGACCCACAGCAATGTTGTTCACATTTAACTGTCCTCCAATAGCCTAGCAAAGGCATTTGCTTCAAGAGCCTTTATGGATGGACAATAAATGCTGACCCAGCCAGTGACACACACACATCCCAAGAATGAATTAAAAAAAAAAAAAATTCTTGGGATCTAAACATGACTGAAATAATTGAGATATTGTCAACCTAGAGTTCCTAAGCAGTTTGACATAGCTGAGTGTTTTATAGATTCAATCACATTGCCAAAAAGGCAAGTGTCCTTCCCTCTTGAGGCATTACTGAGCCACTTGAGCTATTTCAACAGCTTTACAATCATTCTTACTAGAAACAGATTTTTTCTTTTTATTTCCAGATGTTTTAAAAAAAAAACTGACAATCTGAGTGAAATGCAGCAGTCTGAACTTTCCAATCCACTAACATAATCACTTTTAGTCATTTTTTTTATTGTCATAGGAACCAACAATAACATTTCTGTGAAAAAGGGTCTCAAAAATAGACTTACTCCTATAGAATATGTAAGAAGACCATGAAGAACAACAAGATGCATGAAAACACATGAAGGGAAAGACTCAGCTGGCATTCAAATAGCTGAACACAGGAGAAAGGAGGATAGAAAATAGAAACAGGAAAAGGCCATTCAACCCATCTGGCCTTCAGCCCCATCCAAACAGATTATGCCTGATCTCATATTCTTGGAACTAATAGAATGAACAAAGGGGCTATTCAGGAGGCAGAGAATATTCACAATAAATAAGCTTGTGCCCAGAAAAGATATTTGATGACAAATGTATTAACTTATTATTATGGACAGTTTTAAGAATCAATTTTGATGGATTTGAGCAAAAAACTCAGCACCAATTGACACAGTTCAGTGAATCAAAGTGGTGAGACTGGGATGGAATTGTTTAGGCAAATATAAGAGGCTGCCAGGAATCACAAAGTTGTAATCAGAGGCGATTTCAATTACTCAGCAATTAAGTGGACAGAACCAGGGCTACCTCAAGGGAAGGAAGAAAGTGGAAGCAAATTCATTGATGTAATTAGAAACTGCTTCTTGTCACAACATGTGAATCAAACCACCAGAGCTGATGTTACATTAGACTTAATGTACATGTGCAAAAATTATGCAGCACAATGGAATGATTAGACACTTAGAGACAAGATAATTATGAGAGAAAAAGTAATAAAATATCGAGACCAGGCAGGCCAGATACTAAAGAAAAGTGAACTTTAAGTATTTTCTAATGAACCAGTTCAGAGAAGGTAAAACTTGAACCTAGCCTCCTGCCTCATAGGACACTACCATTGTGCCACAAGAGCCCCTCAGAATTTAATACAGATAGCTCTGCTGAAACTGCTAGTAGCAGTCCCCAGGTTTAAAAAAAAAACTCCTAAGAGGGGCAAATTGGCAATATTTTGTCCAGAGGGCACCCCCAATAGGGGCACCCACCAATACATCCTCCTGTTCCTTCTCATCTTTTCAAAAGACATGCTGAATAAAATGCCACCTTTTATAAACACTCCTCTGCCACTGTCCACTGCTTCTTAACATTGGTGGTGACTGAGGGGCTTAAATGGACAATATTTGGTTACTTACAACTTCTAGTTGGCCTAGGGATAGGCGGGTATGCTAGCTGGTGCCTGGGCCATCACAGCGCACAGGAACAGGACAAGCATAGGTGGAAAAGCAAATAAGCCCAGTATAGTTAATCTTTCCTCATCGGACAATCTCTCTTTTCCAGGAATTAGATTAGTGAATCTTCATTGGACTCCCTCGATGGCAACTATATCCTTCCTTTGGTAAGGAGACCAAATCTGCACAAAACTATGATCTCACTAAGGCTTGATATAATTGCAGTAACACATTTTTAATCTTGAACTTAAATCCTCTTGTAATAAATGACAATGTTCCATTTGCATTCTTAATTGCTTGCTCTATCTGCATATTATCATTCAGTGACTCATGAACAATGACACTGACATTTCCAGCCTCTCATAACTTAAACTATTTTGTTTCTTTTGTTCCTGCCAAAGTAGACAGTATCACATTTCTCTGTGTTGTGTTCCATCTACTAAATGTTTGCCCATCATTTAGCCTTTCCAAATTCCTTTGAACATCGTTGCATCCTCCTCACTACTCACAGTTCCACTTAGTTTTGAGTCATTTGCAACTTAAAACTATCATATTTAATCCCTGTATCCAAATAATCAAATAAATTATGAAGAGTTGGGTCCCAAGCACTAATCCCAGTGTCCCACCAGTCACAACCTGCCAACCTATAAATGACCCATTTATTCCATACTGGTATTCGATTTGTTAACCAGTTCTCAATCCATGCCAGTTTGTTTCCCCAATCCTATGGTTCCAATTTCATTGACTAACCTATTGTATGGGACCTTGTCAAAAGCTTCTGAAAATCCAAATATATCACATCCATGAGTTACCCCTTATCTATCATGCTTAACCCCAACAGGTTTTATAATGATACATATTTTTCTTAGTTTTCTTTACCAGCAAAAGATATGTCTGAGCTGGAGGCTGATGAATACCTTAACAATTACCGCTTAGTGGCTCTTACATCCATTATTATAAAATGCTTCAAAGGGTTAGTAATGGCACACGTCAGCTCCAGCCTCCCAGAATGCCTTGATCTGCTATAATTTGCCTACTGTCACAATAAGTCCATAGCAGATGCCATCTCCCTGGCCCTACGCTCATCCCTGGAATATTCGGATAACAACGACATCTACTCCTATCTTTTGATTTTAGCTCTACCTTCAACACCATAATTCCAACAAAACTCATCTCTAAACTCCAAGACCGAGGACTCTGTTCCCCGTCTGCAACTGGATCCTTGACTTCCTGACCTGCAGACCACAATCAGTAAGAATAGGTGACAACACCACCTCCACAATAATTCTCAATGCTGGTGCCCCACAAGGCTGCGTTCTCAGCCCATTAATATACTCCTTATACACTTACAACTGTGTAGCTAAATTCAGCTCTAACTCCATGTACAAGTTTCCCAATGACAGCACTGTAGTGTGTCGGATCTCAAACAACGACGAGACAGAGTACAGAAACGAGATAGAGAGCTTAGTGGAATGGGTGTAAAGACAACAATCTCTCCCTCAAAATCAGCAAAATGAAGGAGCTTGTCATTGACTTCAGGAAGGAGAGTGGGCGACATGCCCCTGTCTGTATCAATGGTGCCGAGGTGGAGGTGGTCAAGATCTTCAAGTTCCTAGGAGAAAATATCACCAACAATCTATCCTGGTCCATTCACTTTGACGCTACAGTCAAGAAAGCACCCAACGCCTCTAAATCCTCAGAAGGCTAAGAAATTCGGTACGTCCACAATCACTCTTACCAATTTTAATAGATGCACCATAGAAAGAATCCTATATGAAGTGCATGGCAACTGCTCTGCCCAAGATGGCAAGAAATTACAGAAATTACAACACAGCCCATTCCATCACGCAAACTAGCCTTGCTTCCATTGGCTCCATCTACAGTTTCTGCTGCCGCGGGAAAGGAGCCAACATAATCAATGACCCCTCTTACCCCAGTAAAACTCTCATCCACCCTCCTCCATTGGGCAGAAGATACAGAAGTTTGAAGACATACACCAAAGATTTAAGAACAGCTTCTTCCCCACTATTACCAAACTTATGAATGCACCTCTCATGTATTAGAGTTGATGTTTCTCTGCAACTTCTCTGTTGGTGTCACACTATATTCTGCATCCTGTTCTATTACCCTGATCTACTTATGTAAGGTATGAATTGTCTGGTTAACATGCACAACAATACTTTTCACTGTATCTTGGTACATATGACAATAATGAATCAAATCAAACCAGAGGTTTGAATGAAATCTAATTGTATGCTGTGGGTTTCATCAGCTCTAGAGACACAATTTCACTACATTCAATAAAATGGAATAAGTGGTCATGGATTAAAAACATGAGATGTATAAGTTTGTTGAGATGTTGCAACTGCATGTGCCAACACCAGAAAGAACATGGTCAACCCAAGCATCAGATGTATCGAACTTCTTTGTTTTCATTTTACAACCAAGAAGCAAACTACTTGTTCAAATTCAGATTTCTTTTCAGTATATTAAATCGCTGATGTCATCTGATACTTAAAATCACTTAGAATGTTCCTGAAATGTGAATACCACCAAGAAAGATAACAAACTAAAGGTAAGCAAAAAGAGTAAATTGTTTAGAGATAAATTTTCTAGGTATAGGGTGGGGATTATTACAGAAATAAATTTGGATGAAGGAGTGTGCTCAGACAACTGATTGATAATCACGGAATCACACAATTGTGCAAAAGAAGGACATTGAGCCTAACATGTTTGCACAAGGTCTCCAAATGAGCATTTCAGCTTAGCACCATATTCCTGTCCTTTCCCTATAACATCCCATATTTCTTTCATTTAAATATTTATCTAATGACATCTTGTTTGCCTTAATTCAACCTGCCTCAGTCCTACTTCAGACTCAAAACACTCACTGTGTGAAAATGCGTCTTCGCACATCGCAATTACTTCTTTTGCAAATCACTTTAAATCTGTGCCCTATTATTCTTCATCCATTTACGAGGAAGAACAGTTTGTCCCTGTCTGGTTTCACGATTTTGAAAACTTCAATAAAATTTTCTTCTTTCCAAAAAAACAGTCTCAACTTCTCAATTCTATTTTCATGACTAAATTTTCTCATCCCTGGAACTATTCTTGTAAACATCTTCTGTACTTTCTCCAATGTGTTCACATCCTTCCTGAAAGGAGCAGTCCAGAGCCGTACACAATTTTCCAGCTGAGATTTAACTAGTGTCTTCTGCAGGATCAGCATAACTTCCTTACTCTTGCATTCTGTGCCACAATTAACATATCCCAGAATACTTTACGTTTTATTAACAGCTCTCTTCTTTGTCCTGTCACCTGTAAAAACTTGTGCTCATATACACCCAGGTCGCTCTGCTCCTGCACACATTTTTGGAGATGTACCCTTTATTTTATACTATCTCTCTGTATTCTTTCTACCAAAATATTTTGCCTCACACTTCTGCACATTGAATTTCATTTGCCGCTATCTGCTCACTCCACCAACTTGTCAATGTCCTTTTGAAGTTCTACAATCTTTCTCACAGTTTACAATGTTGCCAAGTTTTGTATCATCTGCAAACTTTGAAACTGCCCAATGCACACCAAGATCTAGATCATGAATATAAATCAAGAAAAGCAAGTGTCCCAATCCTGACCCCTGGAGATCCGCACTATAAACCTTCGTCCAGTCTGAAAAATATCCATTAACCATTATATTCTGTTTCCATCACTCAGCCAATTTTGTATCTACATTACTATTGATTGATAGTGCAAACCATTTTCTGCAGGGATCAAATTCAGTAGAGTGAAATAATTTGAAATTCAGAATTCTATTCTCAGAACATGCTACTATTGATCAGTTTAGTTGCTGCAAATAGGGTGAAACCATTGGCTGTATCTCATTCAAATTTATATTGTGACATATTCAAATAATCTTTACAGGAAATTTTGAAATAATCTCACAGTGAAAAGAGAGGCACAAAACAATATCATTTATGGCACAAGTCACAGATTGTTTTGTTCCAGAAAATCCTGGACTAATATACATTTTAACTTCCAAAGAAATGTTCAAGATCCCACTCGAGGGACTTGTTGCAAAGTGACAAAATGAGAAAGCGTTGTTTTAATTACATTGGTTACAAATCTCCCACTGGCTAGTAGCATGCTACCTGCATTTGATGTTTGTGAATAACATGGAAATGGCAAAAAATCAAACAGATCGCAAAACTGGCCTTTGAGCTTCTATTAGTGACTGCTCAGGAAGATTGCCTGCCTGTCTTAAACATGATTCATGATGTTCAAGCAAGAAACGTCTTCAGCTCTCAGCTCTCAGCTCTCTAATGAGAGTAAAATGTGGGCGCTAGAAAAGAAACTCTGGATAACGGTTCACTCTGCAGCAAACGAAGGAGCTAAAGGAGCAGTAATGCAAGAAATATCATACTGTTATCGTGTTGGGAAATATAGAAATTTTTGATATGGCAGGGACAAGGTTTGAAGGGATTAGAAAATGAGGATAAGGATTTAAAAGTTAATGTGTTTACTAATGGGCTTGATCAGATGCTCTACTGAACTGGCATGTATTCAATGGGCTGAATGGCCTGCTTCTGTGCTGTATTGTCTATATGACTTCGTGGACTTTCTGCTGGAGATGATATGAGTCCTGAAAGTAACAGAGAAGTCAACAGGAAAGGGAAACTGAAAAAAAAATTAAAATTGACAATGATTCAACATTCTTCAACAAATAGTAGATATTAAAATTATATGGAAGCAAAGCTGAAAAAGAAATGGATTTTAAAAAATAATTAAAAGAGGAATGGAACACGTGAAGAAAGCAATAGTCACTGGAAAATAGAGATTAGAAAGTGACAAGGAACAGCATGGGCCTTACAAAAAGCAAAACAAAGTAAATAAACAGCAAAACAATTCTTGAAATGAGTGGGAAAGAAATTAAGAGGAGGAACAGGAACTTGGGACACAAAAAGCACAGAAAAGCTGCCACATTATGGCTGCTGAATTAGATCTAGGCTCAATAAATAAATGTATTCACCAAACTGTACAACTTGTAATGGAACAGAATTATTTACTTCCTGGCTCGTGATCAGTTGTCTACCTGGAATTATATATTCCCAAGTTAATTCACACACGTTTGAAAGAGAGCAGGTAGGCAGCATGCGCACATAAAATCTACAAAACTCAATAAATCAATGAAATCCACAACAGAAATATTTACTTATTGAATTTTCTGAGAGTCTGTGAAACTGAATGCATTATTTATTTATTTTCATGCTGGCTATATTTTCCAAGCCCAATCGTTCCCTCTTCTGTTATCTGCAAACATTTACTTTCCAGCAAATCACATGACACCAATTTAGAGTCAAACCCATGGCTAATTTTCTCCATCTCCATTTCTAACCATCTAATGGAAATGGATAACTGTTGTGGCCCTGTCAATGTCTTAGCTGAGATCTGCCAACTGAACCCAGACAAGGGATAAAACATGAGAAACACAGATAAGAACAAAAAGCATTGTCCTCATGAATGATGGCATTTTGACAGTGATGTTTGCAAAGTATGGGAAGTGTTCAACTGTTTCCAATGTCTCTCCTTCCACATACATGGGAAGTGGAATATTTGGCTGACTAGGTCTGGGTTGGTACAAGGCATTTTGCATTGGTGATTTTCAAGGACAGGTGAAGGTTCTTGTGAGTAGAACTGTAGCAGTGATGTACACTTATGTACAACATTAAGACAGCCTTACTGAAATGAGGAATTAACTTCTTAATTCATCCATCACAGCACTGCAGTGTATTACTAAGATGATCAAATACTTATCATTCTGATTCTGTAACTTTGCCTTGGAGAAGGTTTAGTAGGATATCATTTAATGTAGCATGCAAGTTGAGATGGTGATAGATAAAGCATACAGGCATTATAAATAGATGCATAATGAACAAAAAGCATTGTCATTGTGGTCAGCTTGATTCGAGAATGACATCCACTTAGAGTCATGGGATGGTCTTCATGTGGGTGAATGGAACTGGTTCTTGACCTGCCGATCATTGAGCACATGGGGCAGGACTTTCCAAAAAGCAGTGGTGCTGCAGGATTTGTTTGTATTCCTTTCCTTCTCTGTCACTAATCTGCCTCATCACTAAAATGTTTGATTCAAGAGACTGAACTTCAGTGTTCCTTTGGCGAATTGTAAGTCATGTCACGTCACTTTTGGTGGCATGATTCTCACCATGAAACTGACCAGGTTTTCTTGCTGTACCTTACCAAACTCTCTGCACAAACTGGTGTTTCTGCCCTCACGGTGAGTATCTCACCATTTACTGCCTGGTCTTACCGTGCACTGTGCCCAGAGCAACTTGCCACTCAGTGGAGATCCTTCCTACGACCAGCACCCTTGCGGGCACACCAAGTCCCAATATCCACTGTACATCTGTAGGAGCATTGGCTCTTGGAAGCTGCCCTGCTCAGTCACAGAAGGAGTCAAGAGGGAAGTCAAAGTGGGAGACTGGCACCATGCATCTCGGAGAGGGACCTGGAAGTCCTTGTGGACAGGGTGGTTGGGAGGAGAGGAGACCTGTGCCCAGAGGACAAGCAGAGGATGCCACACCATCATCTCATGCCAGTGTAGTTGGAGATCAGGGTGAGGAGGAATGGATAGCCGTGCATGAATGACCTTCTCTGGTCTGTGAGGGTAAGTGCATTACTCTGCTGTCTGCTATCTGCACCATTGCAACCACCTCTTACCAATGCTTACACTTTGAAAGCCCCTCTGTTGCATGAAATACTGTCACTCACTTGCTTTCATTACCCCAACTTCCCATACCACTAACCCTTAATGTCCTTTGTACTGCTTCCTTACTCCCTTGAAACACATTTAACACATTTGCCCCAACACACACTGTAGCTAACAGCTATGCCATCCACTTGTGGCTTACTCATTCACCCTCTTTATGTCTTTACAGAAGAACACAGCTCATAAAAGGGAAGAGAAATGTTGGAAAATTGAGTGGTGCCCAATATCTGTATCCTCACCTCATATGAACACAGGATCCTTGCAGGAGAAAGCAGGGGGCTGTTCCTGGAGGGATGCAGAGACATCCATGTCCTGACTGCAGAGTAAGTCCCACTCGTCCTTCCACTGCAACACTCATGTTAATCAGGCAGCCATTGCAATACATCAAACATCACTGACCAATGGCCTCAATGCCTCCTATCTCTTGTGTCTTAGAGTTGTACCCATCCTCCTAAGCCTGTCTTTCATGGAGGAGAAGCTTGCAAACTCTGGTGAATGAGATTGTTGGTTGTTACTTTTCCCCAGAACACCCAGCAGCAAGGTCAATGACATCTCGGTCCATATGTGTGCACAGTGAGGGATCATACACTAGTGAGTTCCACACACTGACAACTTCATAGATGGGTGATACAGTAACATTGCAGGCCAGTGGCACTCAGACGACTGCTGGATATCAGAAACCTGCTGAACCTCCTGGCAGGAGAGAAGCCTGTGTCTCAGCGATGATGGACAATGTCCAGATGCACAGAGAGGTGCAATAGCAGTCGGTGGATGTACGGGATGGACTGGTCCTCATAGCAGAGAGTAATGCAGCCAATCCTGCAATGTACTGCCTTCAAAAGAAAATCGGAAAATAATCTGGAGCAAAAAAAGACAGAGCTCTAAATGGAGTGAAATAGCTTCTTTCTGTGCTGCAACCATGCAGCAATTCAATGATATTGAAATGAATACCTCAAGGATGGTTTGCTAATAAAGCTCATATACAGCAGCCAGAAGACAGCAAGCCTACGTTTAGATTGTGACAAAGTGCACACAGTAGAAACCAATAATCTATGTTTTAGTTTGTATCTTTTGGTTTCAATCAATATCATTTAAAGATGCCTACGAATTCATTATTTTTATATCAAATGTCATTTTAAAGCTGCTATAATCTGTTTGTTTATTTCCAGCTCTGCTCTTGTTTGGCTCTTTTGCCTTCAAATCAAAGACAGAAGCTTGTTGTCTGGCTGCTTGGATAGCAAGGTGAGGGTGGTCTGAGGCAAGTCTCCATCCCTGCTATAAGTTTAGGCTTGCTATTGGTTAGCTGGAGCATTGCTTTCAATCTTCTTTCTTCTCTTACCCTCAATTCTAGTTACTGTGGTGTTTTGATTGCTACTTTTCTTTCTGATAGTAATGCCAAGCTGAAATCTATTTCCAGTCCATGACAGTTTGTTGCTAGTCAAGACATACATGCATTGGAGCATGTTTCAGTTACAAACTCACCAACTTAGTACTGCAGTATCATGGTAAGATAACGACATTTACAATAGTTCAATGCCACCAAGTTGGGACACATATTGCTCTGAATATCACTCTACTCTGTTGCCAATTGAGAGGAGATCCATAATGGTGTCTGTGGCATCTCTGAACTGGGAGGTATGAGTATAGAATTGGAAAGACAGCTGGCTACTCAGATTATCTGGTGGAAGTTTACTGTTAAATAATTTTCCTTCACTTTGAGATGCAGGGGTATATGCAAGGAGCGAACCTTTCTAATATCACCAGAGAAGATTGGGAAAACTTTAAAGGTCAACAGAAAGCCACAAAAAGAGCCATAAGGAAAAGTAAGATAGAACATGAGAAAAGACTAGTGCAGAATATAAAGACAGATAGGAAAAGTTTCTATAAATATATAAAATGAAAAAGAGTGGCTAAAGTAAACGTTGGCCCTTTAGAGGATGAGAAGGGGAATTTAGTTATGGGATATGATGAAATGGCCGAGGCACTGAACAGGTATTTTGTATCAGTCTTCACAGTGGAGGACACTAATAACATGCCAGTAATTGACAAAGAGACGAAGGTAGGTGAGGACCTGGAAACAATCATAATTACGGAAGAGGTAGTGTTGGGCAAGCTAATGGAGCTAAGGATTGATAAGTCTCCTGGCCCTGATGGAATGCATCCCAGGGTACTAAAAGAGATGGCGGGAGAAATAGCAGGTGCACTGGCGGTAATTTTCCAAAATTCACTGGACTCTGGGGCAGTCCCAGCAGATTGGAAAACAGCAAATGTGACGCCACTGTTTAAAAAGGGAAGTAGACAAAAGATGGGGAATTATAGACCGGTTAGCTTAACCTCTGTAGTGGGGAAGATGCTTGAGTCTATTATCAAGGAAGAAATAGCAAGACATCTTGATAGAAATTGTCCCGTTGGGCAGACGCAGCATGGGTTCATGAAGGGCAGGTCATGCTTGACAAATCTTTTGGAATTCTATGAAGACATTACGAGCGAGGTGGACAATGGGGACCCAGTGGATGTGGTGTACCTAGATTTCCAAAAGGCCTTTGACAAGGTGCCGCACAAGAGGCTACTGCATAAGATAAGGATGCATGACATTAAGGGTAAAGTATTAGCGTGGATAGAGGATTGGTTGACTAACAGGAAGCAAAGAGTGGAGATAAATGAGTGCTATTCTAGCTGGCAGTCAGTGACTAGTGGTGTGCCTCAGGAATCGGTGTTGGGACCGCAATTATTTACAATTTATTTAGATGATTTGGAATTGGGGACCACGTGTAGGGTGTCAAAGTTTGCAGATGACACTAAGATGAGTGGCAAAGCAAAGTGTGCTGAGGACTATGAAACTTTGCAGAGGAACATAGATACATTGAGTGAGTGGGCAAAGGTCTGGCAGATGGAATACAATGTAAATAAATGTGAAGTCATACATTTTGGTAGGAGTAATAGTAAAAAGGATTATTACTTGAATGGTAAAAAGTTGCAGCATGCTGCTATGCAGAGGGACCTGGGTGTCCTTGTGCATGAATCACAGAAGGTAGGTCTGCAGGTACAACAAGTAATTAGGAAGGCAAATGGAATTTTGTCCTTCATTGCTAAAGGGATTGAAATAAAAAGCAGAGAGGTTATGTTGCAGCTGTACAAGGTGCTGGTGAGGCCACACCTGCAGTACTGTGTGCAGTTTTGGTCTCCTTACTTGAGAAAGGATGTACTGGCACTGGAGGGGGTGCAAAGGAGGTTCACTAGGTTGATTCCGGAGTTGAGGGGGTTGGCTTATGAGGAGAGACTGAGTAGATTGGGATTATATTCATTGGAATTCAGAAGATTAAGGGGGGATCTTATAGAAACATATAAAATTATGAAGGGAATAGATAAGATAGAAGTAGAGAGGATGTTTCCACTGGCAGGTGAAGCTAGGACAAGAGGGCATAGCCTCAAGATTAGAGGGAGCAGATTTAGGACTGAACTGAGAAGGAATTTCTTCACCCAGAGGGCTGTTAATCTGTGGAATTCCTTGCCCAGTGAAGTAGTTGACGCTACTTCAGTAAATGTTTTTTAAAAAAAGGTAGATATTTTTTGAACAATAAAGGAATTAAGGGATACGGTGGATCTGAGTCCACGAAAGGATCAGCCATGATCTTATTGAATGGTGGAGCAGGCTCCATGGGCCAGACGGCCTACTCCTGCTCCTAGTTCTTATGTTCTATGTTCTATGTTCTATGTTCTAGAAACAATGCTGAAAGCAAAGTAACTTTCCCTTTGGTTATTAAGGAAAAAAAGTATCATTGAGCATCATGAGAAACAGAGATTTTTAACATGTGGCAAGTCTTTAGATCACATCATAAATAGGGAAACAGGTATATTTCACTCATAGTCATGGGATGCCAGTGGGACTATTGAACATGATATTAAATTATAACACCTTATTTTCACTGTCTTTGCCTTGCCTTCCTCTTAGCTGTGGTTCGCTACAAACCTGCAATATGCTATGTGCTGAGAACAGCTAGAAGATGTTTTTTGTGTGTATGGAAAGGAAGTTGTGATACATTGTGCCAAGGAATGATTTAATACTTCCACATAGAAGGAAAACTGCAACATTATACCTTTGTACTGAGATATGGAGTTTCATAAATTATGTCTTAGATAATCAGTGACTGTAAGAGCATCTAACAACAAAACAAAACCAAAGTTTTGTGGGAACCTATAAACAAATTTTAATAAAAATGTTTTATGGAATTATAAATGTTCATTAGGCGAGAGGAAACAAACCAACATTAAAAGATTTTAAAAGGCAAATCCAGAACATACTACAAACAGACTCTTGAATGATGCAGATTCATCATTCTTCATGTAAGGTATGATCGATAAATGGAATAAACTTCTGAAGAGGCTGAGAAGTAGTGATAAGGAATCATTGAGATGTCAGGTAAGTTGGGCATCATGATGAATTATTATGATGTCAATGGAGGGAAAATATCCTTCTGACTGAATTAACTAAAATGGGCTTCCTCATCTGTATCCATCTTTTGTTATTGTGAAAATTTCACTGAACTTAGAAGGTTAAGGGGGCATCTGTTTGATACGATCAGCAAAAGACAGGGTAGATAAAGATTAACTATTTTCTGTGGTTTGGGATTTTAGAACTAGGTGCATAGTCTGTGAATTAGGGCCAAGACCATTCAGGAGAGATATTAGGAAGCCCTTCTGGACACAAAGGGTGGTAGAGGTTTGGAATTATCTTCACAAATGGCAGGGAATGCTAGGTCAATTATTAATTTTAAATCTGAGATAGATAAATGTATGTTAAGCACAAGAATTAAGAGATATGAGTCAAAGTTCAGATATATGGAGTCAGGCCACAGACCAATCATGATCTCATTGAATGACAGTATTGTCTCGAAGAGCTGAATGGCCTACTCATATTCCTATGAAGATTGCTCCCATCTTTAAACAATTACAAATTATAGAAACAGCACTTTTTAAAAACTAAAGAAGAGAACTACAGTTCAACATTCAACTCCGCTACTTCCTGAAACAAATTATTTAAGTGTAATCTTCACAAAAAGATTATATATTTTAATTTTGATATTTATCATTTACCTTAAATGTATTTTTGAATATGTGATCAGTGATACCTTAGAATGCAGTTGATGAGCACCACTTGAATCATAATATCAACATATAAATGGATTATTTCATCTCAATATAGATTTGTTATAAATAAAACCTGCATTTACATGGAAAAATATGTAGTGTTAATGATAGCCAGTGATTACACGTTTGAAAGTACATATTTAAATCCTCATTGGCAGAAGAAAATCAGTCCCTGAAACAGCAGAAAATGATTCGACTCAAGCAATTTAAAGCACCCAAGGGGTTAAAAAGCCCACTGTCCTTTCCGTGACAGACAGTGTGTTCAGGCATGTTTCTGCAAACAGACTGTGAAACTACCTCGCTGTAATTACAATTAGATAGAGTCTTTTCACTACCTAATGCAGAGCCGAGTAATCATTTTAACTCTGTCAGCTCAAAGATGTTTCATTTCACTGAGACAGCAAATTCACGGAGGTTAGACCATCATTCCACACTGGGACTGTGTTACTAGATGCGATTACTACCGTTACTTCATACCAAAACTGTTTACTAACCAAGATTACAACCATTAATCTACACTAGAATAATGCTACTCATGTGGTTAGGCCACTGTATAATTCCACACTGGGACTGTATTATTCCTAATGACAGAAATGCTATGGTTCAGATTGAAGCCATTCAGCCCATCAAATTTGTGCTGGCTTTCCAAATGTCCAGAAGAAGCGTACCATTCCAGTCACTGCCTTCTCTGGCCCTTGAACAAATAGCAGACTTAGGGGGAGAAAAGGTCTTACCTTTACCTTGTAGCCGCTTGCCCTCCTCAACAAAGCCTGGTATTGACTTAGGCCTGTTCTTTGATGTGACCAGCAACATCTTGACCACAGAGCAGCCTCTTGCAAAAATGGCCAGATCAAGACCCAGCAATGCTTCTTTCATCCATTTGCCTAAACTCCCACGTTTAGCTCAACTCCCAGCGTTTGCACACGCTTGCTGGTTGCAGCCTGGAATTTCTGAGATTTCTCTGCAGATCCCTTATTCTACATCATTGCCACCGGTTGATAGTCAATGGACTACACTGAGCAATGTAACTGCAATGTTTTATTTGCTGGCTCTAGTTAGATTGATTCTTTCCTTGAATCTTCTGAGACATGCCTTCTCTCCAACATTGGAATGCTCTTCTTAACAAATGCTGCTATGCCTCCTCCTTTCCTTTCTTGTCTATCTTTGCTGAACACTTTGCACTCAGGAATGTTTAACATCCAGACCTGCCCTTCCTTGAATCACATCTCTGTTACCACCACAACATCTCATTTGCACAACCTCATCTGCACCTGTAACTCTTCAATCTTACTTCCCATGCTCCATGCATTCATACTTACACAGTAGCCCTGATTTAGACTTTAGTAATTTCTTCAGGAGTCCAATAATACTTGTTAATTTGCTATTCTCCAGGCTTATCTCTAAGCAATTTGTGGACGTTAGTATACTTCTGTAATATTTTCTCTTGGTTCACACATCATTATTGAGTTAATTTAAAGCCCTCCCAACAGCACTAGCAAAACAATCCACAAGGAACATAGTCTGAGCTCTGTTCAGGTACAATCTGTGTATGTACTTTGTACAGGCGCCATCTTCCTCAGCGCCAGCGCCAGTGATCCAGAAAGTTGTCCCCCCCACCCCCCACCGCACCACCTTTCTAGCTACTCATTCATTTTCCTTATCCTTCTATTTGTGCACTCAATTGCATGTGACCCTCTTGAGGTATAGTTTGCTAATTTTCCACCTAGCTGCTTTAATCCTGATTATAGGGCCTCATTCCTCTTTCTGCCTAAATCAATAGTCCTAATGTGTTCACCCTGCCCCCGAAGAATGTCAGGCAACCAGTCTGTGAGATCCTTGATCCTGGCACCAGGTAAATAATGTACCATTCTGGAGTCACATTGACAGTCACAGAAACACCTGTCTGATCCCATAACTAATAAATATCCTTTTTTATTGAGCCTCCTTTCTTCTTTCCCACATACGACAGTGCCAGAAATATGGCTCTGCCTGAACTCCCTTGAGTAACCAGCAGCCTCATCAGTTTTCAAAACAGAGAACCGATTTGTGAACAGGACCCTGCAGGACATCTACACTATGTACCTGTCTCTCTTGGACTGTTTGATGGTTACCCATCCCCTATTGGCTTTTAAACCCTGAAGTTGCGGTCTGACCACCATTCTAAATGTGCTATCCATATAATTCTCAGCCTCATAGATGCACCATAGTGATTTCAGCCTCTGCTAAAATCAGAGTTCAGGTTTCTACAGTTTGTAGCATTTCCTGCACATGTGGTTGACTCAGATACCAGCAGATTCATTTCCAGGCCAACATTCTACTCCCACAAGCTATATCTTAAATTTACTTCCCTTATATTATTCTCTTTTGGGTTACTTATAATACTTTACAGTATTGGCCCTGAGTTTCCCTCATTGCTGTTCTTACTCGGTTAAATTCAATTGTACCTACTTCTTTCAAAACAATGTGCATTTCTAATTTACAACAAGTTAAAGACAGTCCCTAATAGTAATGGCTGAAACAGGTTGCTGTTGCTTTGATAAGGTGGTTTTACTTTGATTTCTATTAGTCAATATTGCCTTGGGATCAAACTGCCTGCTTTGGGAATATTTGGTTAGGTGTTGGAAAACTTGTGCATTTTATGAAAAATTACAATCTTTTAAATGTGGATTTCTGAAGAAGGGTCCAGACCCAAAACGTCAGCTTTCCTGCTCCTCTGATGCTGCTTGGCCTGCTGTGTTCATCCAGTTTTACATCTTGTTATCTCAGATTCTCCAGCAGCGGCAGTTCCTACTATCCCTAACAGTAGTTTTCTTTAACCAACCAATGAAGTTACTGGGAAAGAGCAGAACAAAAAAAGCACCTTATCACTGCTCTTCACAAAATCCCCACTCGATGACTTTACTTCATGTTGTAAACTTTACTTAAAGCATGTCTTTCCTCCTCTACATCAAATTCCCACTTTGAGCCAAATTCCTGGAAAAACTACATCAGCCTCTGTCTCACTCAGTCAATGCTTCCCTCACACTGACCATGCACCCACATTGAGATTATCATAGCTCCACATCAGGACTGCATTACTTACTAAGATTACAGCTATCACTTCACACTGGGTCTTATTTACGGAGGTCAGACACATTACTCCGCATTAGGACAGTGTTACTCACCCAGGCTATCACCATTTATCCACAATAGGACCGCTGGTCCTTTGTATCTGAAGAAAAGTTTCTTTAGAATGGTTTTTCTTTTACAGTTTCCAGTCCACCTATTTGACTGCTGTAACAAGAAAAAAGATGTGAAATAATAATATGACATTAGATAATGCATTGTCCTTTTATTTAAGTGGTCATTTTCAGCCTTATTAACATAATTAATTATGTGATGTCATCAAAACAATCAGTTAAACTTTATCAGCATTTAAAAGATTGTAATTTCTTCATAAAATGCACACGTTTTCCAACACCTAACCAAATATTTCCAAAGCAGGCATTTTGATCCCAAGGCAATGTTGTCTAATAGAAATCAAAGTACAACCAGAGGCAAAGCAACAGTAACCTGTTTCAGCCATTATATCAAGTCAATATTTATCCTTCAATCAACACCAAAAACAGATATTCAGAAAGTACTTCCTTGTTGTTTGTGGGACCTAACTGGACCTAACCAATCTGACGTCAGGTTTATCCATGTTATAAAAGTGACTTGTTATCAAGACATTTAACTGTTTGTAGAGCACTATGGAATCATAAAAGATTCAATATAACTGCAAGCTCTTTGTTGCTTCCTGCACAACTATTTAGTAGAAAACATCTCATTCACAATATAGATAAATGTACTTAACCTGTACATTTATTTAGCAAACCCTACCAATATTACTTTACAACTTCACAGTTTTCCTCTTTTACCGTTTTTTTCAGGCACAGTACATCAGCTCGGCTTCTGGGTATTTAGCCAGTGATTGTCGGTTGGACTTGGGTTTCATCAGTGATAGTGACAATGTCATTTCTCACATCAAGACCTAATAAATTTTTCCCTTCACTCTATACAACATGCAATGGGATGCTGCTTGTCTTTTGCCACAATGTGCCCCCATTGAAGCTGACCATTACTGATCAGGAATTTTGTTTTCTTCAAATAATCTGGACTGGTAATGTTGTCCATTCAATTCCAGGTTGTGCCAACGATGCAGTTATTATCTTGTAAGGTGATGTCTTCCTCCCTTCCTCCACCCCCACCATGTTTTTATGTTGTCACCAGAAACAGCATTCGTACAATTTCTATTAAAATTACTGATGAGGGTCAGAAGCAGTCAGTCAAGATTTAAGGACTAGTCATTTACTAAAACACCAGGCAGCCAATTTCATTTCAGCTCAATGGGAGATAACAATTAATCAGCGGGCCACTGCAGTGTTCTCAATTCAAACTACTGAGTTTGAGGTCTGTCTGTACTCCATGACTCTGTCTGAGAATTGAATCACATACTCTACTAATTCCATCAATCACTATTTTATGTTACTAACTATTTTACTGCGAAAATAATATCCCTACAGCAAAGAGAATTCTTCCCACCAAAATGAAAATTATTTTGTATTCGTATAGTTATAATTGGTACAAAACTCAGTGATAAGCACTTTTAATTAATGAATGTTCCTGGACCCTGAAGTGATTCCTTGAGCTCCTCTAGCCCAGACTTACCCCTGCCTCGTAGAGCTAGCATGGGCTGTCAATAACTGCATGCTGAGAACATTGCTTTCCAAGTGCAGCTTCTTCAGACAGCTGGCTATCGGGCCTTATTCAAATGAGGCCCAGGAAGTTAAGGGAACCTGTGACACACACAAAGCTCCCTGCAGGATGACCCTCCTGTTCCACAACCCCATGACCATAGTTATAATCAATCCTGCGGTTTCTCAATAACCTCAGCTTTCTGTGAGCTACCCATTTGTTATCACAAGTGTAGGTAGCATTGAGAACAGAAGGTTCCTGGGAATTAAGAGACAGCATAAACAAGTTGACGTATTTCACAACCTAACATCAAATAACATTAGTCATTGATACACATATTTTATAAAGAAAATATCATTTAATACAACTTACTGAAGCAGTTTTCAGGCAACTAATTTATGGACTAGTTGTAAAGAATGGAAGCATAGAAAATACAATGCCTTTTGCATCCATTGTAATCAACAAGCAAAATATAGATCAGTTATGCTCTGAACTAGACACAGAATAAAGTCTCAGTGACTATATTTAAAAAAAAACGACACACACACCCCACTGTGAGGTTTCAATTACTAACATCCTCTGTAAGTGTGAGCACCAGTTTCATGCCATCTGTGTCCCAGGGCCCATGCCCATGAGGAATTGGTTCAAATTATTCACACAAGACCTCTGCAGTCTGGCAAAAAGTGAATTTGTGTAGCTTGGATTCAAACCCAGAGCTAAGGAATGAACAATTAAACTGCCTCACTCAGCCACCACACAAAATATTCATGGAAATGAAGGGAATTCGTAAAAACTAATTCATAAAGTTTCAATTATATTTAAACCACCTCATAAGGTTACTTCTCTATCTTTTAAAAACTCTTTTCCTGTCTTGTTCTTTTATTTATTAAAGTTTTGTTACAAAGTTGTGAGTAATGTTCACATACACAATTTGTTTATTTGCACCTCACCAACTTCATTTTGCACTTAGAAACATGAAAATAACTGCAAAAATGTTGATTTAGCATTAAAAGTTGGAGATTAAGATAAACACTTTCTTGATTCGAATCCTAATAATTAATCTCCAGGATATTGCACTGTACATAGTGCCCTTCAAATCCATATTCGACTGAGTAGTTCCTTGGCTACTAGGTCAATTTTTTTTCAAAAAATGTTACAAATGCTGTGTAGAAATATATTATAATGCAAATAGGTTAGTTAGGTACAATACCCCAGAGGATTATGCCACAATTATACACATTCAATTAGAAAATTCTTTAAGAATACAAAGCAACACTCCCCTCATTACCATTGGCATCACTAAAATCTATTGATCAGATTTTGGTACCTGAGTTGAGAAATTTGCCAACTCACTAGACATCCAGTTCAGTAAAAATTAGTCTAAAACTATTTTTCCCTCTGTGTGGGGTGGTTGGCAGGTTTGTGTTAGAGTATAGAGTGCAGGAAACAGAGGCTAGATTGACATGAAATTGAGTAAGTGCCAAGGTAGGCTGATCCTGTTGGTTTTCCGGGACTTTATGTCAATTGTTTTTAAACAACTATAGCCTCATCCCTCAATCCACACAGCCCCTTGCACCATGTTTGTCCCAACATTCACTCCATGCCCACTTAATATCAACTCCTGAAACACATACCCTATAGCCCTTCATACCATTCGTGCCAGCTAATTATCAATTCATGTCCATACTTAATGCCATGGCTCTTGATACCTTTAATGCCATCTCTATACTAACCACCCAAAATTCATCATGATTAGATCTCAGTAGCCATATGGAGATAAGAAAAATTACCTCAGAATAATCTAACATAGATCTCACTCCTACATGCTTTACAGTGAAAAAAATCTCATTCATAAAATCCTTTCAAAGATTCTAATTCACAAGTGATTAATCCTTTATAAAACAAACTTCTATCAGACCATACATAAAATAAAACTAATCCTTTAACAAATTCTTTAAGCTGTCAATCAAATTGAAAACTCAGAACATCCCTAATGAGATAATTGTAGATTTTGAAGTTCACACAATCATTTATCACATAATCATTTATTATATCATAATGGTAGCTCTTGTGAAATGTCAATAAAATGATGTCTTGAAACTGAATGATCAGATGCTATGTTTTTTTTTATTTGATCTACACCTCTCATGCAAAACAATCCAGCAGAGAGGTTTTGTTGTAAATTCTCACTGACAGTTGTAACCTTTTTAACAGAGCAAGACATTTGAAAAGAATTCAGATCATGACACCTACACACTCCCAACACAACCTTCAGAAGCGTTTGTGCCCACTCCATCAACTTGTACACTGTCATTGGATGGAGACCCTTGAAATAGGCAAAATGAGGTCTGTGTGAACTCAGAAAGTTCAGATTTCCCTCCTGTGTGTTCCCATTGCCTTTCATCTAACATAAAAGATTGGAATGGTCAAGAATGGAAATGGAACTTACTCATTCAACTCTACAAAAATCTGGCCCTCCGTTTCATATCAATAGGATAAGCAGTTAGATATGTGAGCAAATGGCACCTGGTTGAAGGAAGTCAATTGACACAATTATGGTTTTAGTTTTGCACCAGCGTTTGTTCCCCGGAGTTATACCCATTCCAGAAAATGCAAAATTGTGTAAAAAGCATCCTCATAAAAAGACTCAATAACAAATTGCATGTTTTACTTTCATTGTATAGTAAGTTGCAAAACACAAACAAGGCCCCAAACATTTTTATTTTCAATTTTAGTTCTAATTTTCATACAATCCTTAGTTCAGATTCCAGTTAAGTCTAGTTTCTAACTAGAAATATAAAATTAGAGACCAAGGGCAGAATAACCCCATTTTGAGTTAAGGTATTTTGTTGAGTGAGATTCACCGTGCTTGGTCCAGCAAGGCTTGGAGAGACTTCTCTCCTGCAATATTGATCTTTACCTTATTAATTATACAGCTGGGCTGTTGAGCAACCTTCTCATGCAATTTCATCATGGGATACATAGAAGTACTCAGCACGGCAGGACTTTGAAGTGTTCTCAGTACTGGCATTGAATTCAAAAGCCCAGCCGCACACAACTTTAGATGTTGCAAGCCAGGAACCTGTCCTTATGCTGTGGTGCTCCACTTCTATTACTGAACAATAGCCCAGAAAGGCAATTTCACACCCACTTCGGAGACACCTGGAGCTGCTGGTGGACAGGGTCGTGGAAATGAGGGCCATCTATTCTCAACTGACTACCATAGGCAGCCACACCAGCAGACACAATCAGCCTGGGCTCAGATAGTAGCCAAGGTCAGTGCTGTGTCCTGGATTATAAGGAACACCCAGTGGTACACAGAGAAGGTCAACGACCTTCATCATTTCACAAGGGTAAGCGTCATCATCTTCTCTCGACTAACTCACACACACAAGGGCAACACTCATTCGAACTCTAACGCTGTGCGTCCAAGTCACTCAGGCTCATGGGCTACAGCACTCAATATAGCAAGCATAATGACAACTCAGTAGCTATCACCAACCTCATCTGACCACACTACTAATCTTTCCTACTTTCTACACTTCCTACTCCCTCACTGGAAACACCTCACCACCTATCCTGCTCCTACATCACCATGAATAAATGTTGTATCTATTTCCATCACATTCAATCTCTCCCTTTGTCTCAATGCAGGAAAAAAGAGGCCTATAACTAATCCAAGAGGGCCTATACCAGTGTTGGGGATGGTACCAGACATCATGCTCCTCAATTCTTATGAGGTCAAAATTTTACTATTGGCCAGAGAATAGCACAACCCTATATGTGAGGACACAGAGATTGCAATGACTAACCTATCCAGTAAGCTTCATTGAACTACACGGCACTTCTGCCCCATTATTAGCACGGTGAACTCATTCTTAATTTAGTCAAGCTTTTACCCTCTTAAACAACTCATCTCCTTTCTTCTCTTATGCAGATGCTAACAACACCTAGCCAATGTCAGGAAGAGAACAGCACTGGACAATTTCACTTCTACCTCCAACTCTGAGAAGGAAACCTCTCAACCTTCAGAGGATACACTAACATGGCTTTCACCTGCACCTTCCACTAGTTCAAATAGTTTCACCTCAGTGAGTAATCTATCTAGATTAGACATGGGAGCATAATATGATGGTCACATCACTGGCATGTCTCCACAGCTGGTTCAGGAAGAAACACCCAAAGTCTCTGATACTGACTACACAAAATATGATCCAGTGGTTTCAGCCAAAATGAGGAGACAGGTGGAGGGACAGCAAAAGATTTGTTAATGGCATTCAATAAACTGAATCAAAGGATGATGGAGTCCACCAACATTATCACTGCAATGCTAGTTCTGGCTTGTGTGTGTCTAACTATTTCCATGGAGAGGTTGTTGGCTACTGTGGAGACCCAGGTCCAGCACATTTATTGTCTGCTAGATATGCACACGGGCCTGAATTGCATTGCTACAGCCATAGGTGTTCAGCCTCAATGGCAAGACAAGACGAAGATGAGAGTTCTCAACCTCACTGAAGGTGATCCTTCTTCTCAAGAAGGCAGGTTGCCACAAGCAACCCATAGGATAGAGAGTCCACACACAGGATCCCCAGAAGCTTCTTGACTGAGCATTGCAGAGGCGCTCCACCCTTCCTCATTCCCACTGCCTTTGATCTCAAAACCCTCAGATGTTCAAAGTTAGGAGGATTGTGTTGCTTCTGGACAGGACACTGTCAGCAGGTCTGTGATCTCTAGGCCCAAATGACAAGGGAACAAATTTGGTTGCCTCATTTGTTGATGATACAAAGATAAGTAAGAAAGTAACAAGTGAAGAGGACATGAGGAGGTAACAATAGAATATAAATAGGCCAAGTGAGTATGCAAAGACCTGACAACTGGAGTATAATGAGGGAAAAAGCGAAACTTTCCATCTCAGCAGGAAGAATTAAAAATAAGTATGTTCTCTAAATGGTGTAATATTGCAGAACTCTGGGATGCACAGCGATCTGGGTGCACCCAATATAAAAGCTTAGTTTGCAGGTACAGCAAGACATGAGAAAAACTAATTGCATATTATTGTTTAGTTTAAGGGCAATTGAATAAAAAAAGTAGGGGCGTTACGCTTCAGTTATATAGGGCACTGGTGAGACAACATTTGGAGTACTGGATATAGTATTCGTTGGCCTATTTAAGGAAGAATATAAATGCATTGGAAAGAGCCCAGTCAGTTTACCAAACTAGTACCTGGAATGTGTGGGTTTTCCTATGTGGAAATTTTGGACACGTTAGTCTTTATTTGATGGAGTTCACAAGAGTAAGAAATGATTTGGTTGAGACATATAAAATTGTGCGCAGTTTTAACAGCATAGTTGTGGAGAGGTGTTCCCTCTTATGAGAAAAGCTGGAACTATTGTTTAACAATAAGGATCGCCCATTTAAACAGAGATTAGGTGATTCTTCTTTCTCTCAGAGGGTGGTGAGTCATTGGAATATGCTTCCAATGAGGCAGTGAGATCAGAGTCCTTGAATAGTTTTAGAACAGTGGTACACAGATTCTGAGTAAGCAAGGGGTTGAAAGGTTATCCAGGGTAGGTGGTAATGTGGAGTTGAGGTTACAATCTGATCAGTCATGATCTTATTAAGTAGTTGAGCAGGCTCCAGGGTCCAGATGGCAGACTTCAGCCCCTTAATTGTATGTTCGCAAGTTATTGGTGTCCTTGAGCTCCAAAGTAATGTGTTGGAGGTTTGAAGTGATGTCTGTGTTGGTTCAAGAGCAGGCATGATGATATGATGAGGCTACTGGTTTGCTTTTAACAACTTGCATGGGTGATGGATTGAGGAGGATATTGGCCATGTACAATGCAAGGACATTGTGCTAAAGATACAGTTGGATGAAGGCTGGGACAAGCAGGGAGATGCAGCTACCAGTGACCTACACTGGGAATTAGCACTGTCTACTTTCTTGAAGAAACAGAGGAGAATTGGGATGACATTTAACTGAGGCAGGTTGAAGTACAAAGGGATGGAAGGTCTGTTGTCAAATTTGCTGAAGATACAAGGTAAATAGTAAAGGTAGTTATGAAAAAGACTTAAGGATGTCATAAGAAGGCATAAATAGATAAATAGAGAGCTCTGAGAAAGAGAGGAATCTCGATATTGTGCAGCATGAGTCATAAAAAGTTAGTATACAGATACAAAAAATAATTAGGGAAGCTAACAGAATGTTGTTGTTTATTGTGAGGGGAATTGAATGGAAAAGTAGGGGAGTTGTCCTTCAGTTATACAGGGCACTGGTGAGACCATATTGGGAGTACTATGTACAGTGTTGGTCACCTTTTTGTGGAAGGATGTAAATAAAGCAGTTCTGAGAAGTTTAATAGAATGTGTGGGTTGTTTTATGAGAAAAGGTTAAATAGGCTAGGCTCATATCCATTGGAATGTAGAAGGGTAAGAGGCAACTTGATTAAAACATACAGGATCTTGAAGGTCTTGACATAGGATGCACGTAGAAAGGGTGTTTTAGTCTGTGAGGGAACCTAGAACTAGGGTTTGCTCTTCTTCAATACGGAATTGCTGAATTAAGACTGAGATAAAGAAAACATTTTTCTTGCTGAGGATTATGAGTCTTTGAGACTCTCTTCCTCAAAAAGTGGTGAAGGAAAAGTCTTTGAATATAGTTAAGGCAAAGGGATATATTTTCTTTATTAGCAAAGAGCTGAAGGGTCATCAGGGGTGTGGGAGTAATTAATTCACTTATGATTATATTTTATAATGATGTCAGCTTGATGAGCCAAATTGCCAATTCCAGTTCCTAATTTTCAAGTTCATTTGTCGAGTATTCCAATCAGTAATTCAGTCTAATGAACAAATGCAGCTTGTAACAATATATCAGGGGGATGCTATCATTTCTATTCCACAGCCATGTGATCTCTCAGGTATGTGTACAATGTGTCGGCAAATAGATTCTACAAACACTAAAACACCCAACCTTCTAATGCGTATCCGAATTTGTGTACTACCAGGACAGAATTTTAAATCAAAACAGATCATTCTCATGCTTCTTATCTATAACATATGTATTTGTTACACACAGTGCTTGGTTGTTCAGCATACAGCTTAGAATGAAAATATCTTTGTGCTAGAAAGTATTTTACTTCCCAGTATCAGGGACCCAATGTTAGCCACAAGCACCTCTTGAGCAAGTCTAGCCTGACCAATTGTTTCTTACAACCCCCTCAACTTGGCTGTAAGAATGCAGCACTATTAAGAGACAGGAGAATTCCCTGTACGGCACATTCCTCTTCCGCCCTCTCTAGAGATTTCACACTCTTGGAAGAGTTGCCATTATCATATGCAATGATTGCAAATTGAGTTACTTGTTATGTATAGCTATCACAATCACCAACATTAATGACACATATTTCTGGAACGTAAGAGTGTTATCCAACAGTCTGTGAATATTCCTTTCTCTGCTGCACAATCATTGATTCTGCTGTCTGTATGGTAAACTGCCATTCACATATTCACCATTTTTCAAATTCACTCATCCCCACGCTTGACTCTTTGCAACATATTAACCATCATGGAGTCAATTCCCACAAATCTACAGCTCCGAGAGGCAAAATTATGATGGGAAATAGCCAAAACGAGTTGAATTAAAATTAAAATAACCCTGAAAACGACCACACGTACAGAAGGATTGCTGCAGCACACCATGTTTCCAGGTCTGCAAACCATTCTGTGCATGTGTCAGGTGCTGTGTGGCATGTGGGTGAACAATTTTGAGCAGTGCAGTAATTTGTGGTTTTACTTAGCTGCAGTCTACACTATAAGTCTATAATCCTGTGCAGTTCTGTTCATTATTGGCATCATTAGTATCAATATGTACAGTATGGGGCATCATTAGACTTTAGTGTGTTTTTTTTTAAAAAATGACTGAATTAGAATGAAGCAGTAAATGACCTAGCAAAGTGAAAATGCTTGCTGAAAAAGTGACAATGCTGGATTGGCTTCATGTTGGCTAGGGAATAAAGCATTAATGAATCTACAATTAGGTACGTTAGGCAGTCGGAAAGATAAAATAAGGGACAGTGTTAGGGGCTTTGCTAATCATACTGTCAAGCTGACCTTTATGAGTAGGAAATATCCATCCCTGGAAGAATTGGAAAAGTTACTGAACAGACAGATTGAGCCAGCATCAAATACAGATGCCAATAAACAGCCCAAGTACTAGAATCAAGACACTTGAATTGTATGAGTACACAACAAGTTGTAGATAGCATTGGCACCACTAGAAAGATAGTAACAATGATGGGGCATTGAAGGGCCCCCTTTACCTTCCAGAGGATTTTCAGGCAGTATAGTTCAGTACTGACTGCTTTCACAGTATTTTGCTCTTCATTATGTGAAGATGGTTGGGTGAGGTGCAACAACTGACCATGCAGCTGCTGGAAATTTCCTGAAAAATCTGCAGAAGCACATTAATGACATAGGGTACAGCTAGAGCAGGTATCTATCACAAGAAAAAAAATGGTGTTTACTGGAAGATAATGTCATTTAGGATCTACAACTCAAAGGAAGAAAGGACAGCATTTGGTTTTAAAACAACAAAGATAGGCAAATGCTGTTAGTGTGCGCCAGTGTAACTGGTTTTAAGTGTGAAGACATGCTGGTTTATAGGAGCATAAGAAATAGGAGCAGGAGTAGGACCTTTAAACTGTCAAACCTGCCCTACCCTTCTCTAAGATCATGGCTGGGTCAGAAAACCCTCAATCCCTTCAAGTAAAAGACAAATTGCATCAACCAATGATTTAGAAAGCAAACTGCCGAGTCGGTGTTAGCAACAGTGTTTCATGACTGGTTTGAAAATTCCTTTCTGCATGAAGGCCGGGTTTATTAGAGAAGACTGGGCTTGTTCCTCAAGGTGCTATTAATCCTTGATAACATGCCTGAATATCCTCTTGCAGACCTCCTGCACGTGGCCTGCAGCGGTTCAAGAAGGCAACTTACCACCACCTTCTCAAGAGCTACTCTGAAAGGGCAATGAATGTTGGACCAGCGAGTGACACCCATGTCCCACAAATGAATGAATGGATAAAAAGATAACCATTCTGATGGTGAAATTTTGATTTTATCGCCAGATATAACTCAATCATCCAACAAATAAACCAGGGATTATTGCAACCTTCAAAATATACTCCACCCAAACAACTTTAAGCCACATCTTCAGCCCCATGTAAACAAACATGACCAATACTGGTTATGATGTTGGAAGGTAAAAGAAATCAACTGTCAGACCCTGCAAGGGAAACAAAAATGCTTTGTCTGAGGCTGTGTATGATTTTGTTAGATTTTGATGCTGAAGTAGTCAGAATTGGGAAAACAAGTTGGAGGGGAGGAATTGGTAAATCATGTTTGCAGTTTGTGATTTTGTCATTTGTAATCTTCTTCAACAATATACACGCACAAGCTGTGGGACTTCAATGCATATGCACATAACAGTCACACAGGTTCTTAAAATTAGAAGGTTTCTATACCTAATTAAGTAAAATTTAATTGAGCAATTGCAGTTGTTATGGAAATTCATCCTATTACTTGTTGTACTTACGTAAGCTTTCATCTGAATGAAGATTGAGGTTCACAAATTCTCAGATGTTCCAGGACACTGTACCACTGGCAGAAAAATGACAAAGTACTGCATAAGTAGAGTCTTAGCTCCCAATTTCCATAAAATTTTATTTGGATTAGAGTTTCTGAATTTCCTGTTTCTGTCTTCCAAACTCCCTATATGGAATTCCCATCTTGCTGTATTTTTTTCTTGCAAGAAAGCTTGCCTTGCATTAAAAGTCAACTTGCTTTCTTTTTGAATGAAGAAAAATATTACTTTTCTTGCTCACTTCCTTCACCATACCCATTGTAGAAATGACTTCATATGCCTAGGCCCTAACGATTGGAATTTCCTGCCTGAATATCTCTGCCTTTTTATGTTGCATTCCCATTTTTCAAGATGTTCTTTAAAATCCCTCTCTTAAAACTTGGTTACCTCTTTCAGTATCTTGTTTTGCAGGTTGGAATCAAATTTTATTTGATAACCTTCTTTCAAGCACACAGACAGTTTACAATATTAAAAGCTGTTGCATAATGAGAAATTATTGCTGTAAATGTAATCTTGCCATAATTTTTCAGAAGTAGTAGGAACTGCCTAGGCCCGAAACGCCAGCCTTCCTGCTCCTCTGATGCTGCTTGGCCTGCTGTGTTCATCCAGCTCTACACCTTGTTATCTCATAATTTTTCAGAAGTCTATTTCTCTTAAACTCCTACTTTGAATATTTTTTTAGCTATTGTGATAAAAAGGCAGGTCCAAGATTTTCCCATTAAGTTTGACAAATCTGTTACGACTCTACTCAATAGAATTACTAAATTCAAACTGTGGAATTTCAGAGTCAATGTGATTATGTGACAACATCTAAACTGTAGTGATTGTAACAAGGTCAGCCGGTAGACCTCATTGAATATGAGTTCCCTGATTGGGGCTGTTAATCTGGTCCAATCAGGGAGTCCTGGCTGACAGAGTATTTCCAACATTTTCTGCTTTGATTTCAGGTTTCCAGATTATTCAGAAACTCGCTTTTATAATCTGAAAGTTATTGATCATCACCTACGATAAGATTGCGTAATGCTAAGAACCTGCATGTTAACTGGGGTGTTGAGGTAAAAACTAACACCACCAGAATAAAGCCAATATTTCAGCCTGACATAAATCACAATCTGGAGGCTGGAAGAACACAGCAAACCAGGCAGCATCTGGGGGAAAGGAACAGTCAACGTTTCGGATATTACTCTTCTTCAGGACTCAGACTGTGACTGTAAAGAAAGTGCTGACTTTAAAATTTTGCTTATGATGTCTTCCAAACAAGGGTTGACATCTTGATTTCACTGTCAATTGCTAATAATGGAAGTGACTGATGCTCCCACAGAGAGACAATACGCTGCATTCCTTCCCTTCAAGAAGATAGCAGGTAATGTGAGCACTTGGCTTACCCAAGAAAGCTGGCAGGTGCAGGGTGCAGGATACCACTGACTGCACAAACCACTTTGCAAACATTCAACGTCAATTCAGAGATGTACCACAATCCAAAGGATTCCCTTCCCTCAATGCGACCATGCTCAGAGCCTCACAACGCTGGCAACAGTTACACCAACTCACTGGATCATCACTCTTTGGACCACCATGAGAGACCAGAGGATGGTGACTGGAAAAAAGTGGTTATTCAAAAGCAAGTCATTTGGTTCATGACTCTAGGACATAACCCACACACATGGGAGCAAAATGCATAGCGAGAGAATTTTTCCTGCATAACAAAGTGCAATTGAGCAGGCAATTGAGGATTTAAACAATACTTTCATTGGCCGGACCCCTGAGAAGAACACTACAGTACTTGCGATGGCAGGTATCACGATCCACTGTGCTCTGCTGCACCCTTGTACAATCTTATCATCATGAAGGCATATGGCTACAGCCAGGGAGGAGGAGTAGGAGGAAGGCAGGAGGCACTTCTCATATCTCCTCTCTAACTGGACAGTCAGTGATTCAGTGTCTAAGCTGGATCAAAGTGAACACAATTCCAAATCCACCCTCCACCACAATCCCACACCTTACTATTGTTTATATCAGCAACTTCTTGACCACAGAGCTTATATAAAAGGCCCCACAAAGCAACCATTCCAAACCAGTTTTATCAAACAATCCATTCAGTATTCTGTGCTATAATCACTCCTGTTCCTGTTCTTCAGTGTGTCTTTTCCAAAACTTATTGTTCTTTGCAGTGCTACCCCCAGGGCCTGCAGCATGACTGGCGGGAGGTGGCCGAATTTCACTGGGGAGGCTGCCGATGCACGTGTGAGGAGCTCTGGCACTTGATGTCTCAGCTTTGATTTCATGCCAATGAGAAAAGACACCAGCATTGTTACTAGAAGCCTGGCACGATGGCAGAGAAGGGAGGACAAGTGTTGTCATCTTGAGAGAGAAGAGCAACTCTGTGCTCAAATGAGCTACTGTCCTTCCTCTGAGGTAGTTTCTCAGCATTCTAGTAATCTGTTGGGGTCACACTTGGTTGAACTGCTGTGACATTATGAAAGCTCCTTTGAATACTAGAAGCTGCAGCCAGCTAAGCTTCACTGTAACACTCATGACAGTTGGTGGCTTCTGCTATAATAGAACCTGAGGCATCAAATGCCAGAGGAAAGGACGTGCTCCAATCTGTTTACAAAACCATGTGCAAAACTGGAACTGGATTCCTCCACATTCCTTGAGCATGGCAGCATATTTTCTTGCAGGTGTGAAAATACACCAACCATTTCTGTGTTCATACCATCAGCCTCTTTCTGTACACCAACTATTGAAATTCTACCTCATTCCACACAGCAGAATGTATGTACAATCTTGATCTTCAGTGAGCTGGCACCTACACTTTCCCCCCTGCAATGCTCCAAGTCACTGTCACCACAATCAGACCCCAGCTCTAAGGCATCCTTTAAATTATAAGCTGTGTCAGTATTTGAACTCTTGTCTGTAAGCATGAGGGTAAGTGACAGAATTTGACTATCATCAGTCTCTTTTGCTTTATGTGCACTTCTTGCTCCTGTACCACTGCCTGTTCAAGATCTCTGAAATGAGAAAGGAGCAAGAGTAGGATTGTCAAGGATGGTAATGGCTTGGAGGATGGTGATTAATAGCAAAAATTAAGACATATATCATCTGGAACTAGTAAAGCAGAAGAAATTGTAAGATGAGGGAAAGCTAGGAGGAAGATTAAAATGATACATGCTGGGAGTCTAAACTCTGCTGTAAGTGGGGAAATCTAAATTTCCTCAGTTTCTGATAGGAACTCCAAAACCCAACCCAACTTAGTAGTGTACCCTGTCAAGACACCGCTCAAATTATTTTGACAAATAATTTAACTATGATAGTGCCTGTTTAATAATACGTATAGTTAATAGTTAGAACATTGAAACAAATATTTATATACTCAATATTATTGCAGCTCACAGTCAGACCTCTTTTAACTAAAGCTGTTTAAGCATATTAAAAGTCACTAGTTTACTCACAAGCTAGATCCTTTGGCCCCTGTGCTGAGCCATGTACAACTGAATTGCGAAGAAATCCGCTGTGCAACACTGAGTCTGATCAGCACATGAGCTTTTGAAATTTTGCCTCCTTTCTGTTCATCTCCCAATATCATCATGGCCAGGTTTCCCAGGAATAAATGGTCCTGGCGGAATTTCATTGTACAGGGTGTTGCCAGGCACTGTTTGCGGTCAAATACTTGTGAATGTATAATGCATTCCAGCTGGAACCATCTTACTGGTGTGGCAGGAGCGAAAGACTTATCTGCAGTGAAGTCAGCCAGCAAACAGAGAGCAGGCAAGATGCCATGAGCCCATGTCAGGAAAAGATGTAATATCCAAACTGGGTCCGTGCACAATACAGCTGCATCTGGTTCAGGACATCATGCAGAGTCCAGTCTATGAGGAAAAAAAATGACAATAAAGTACAAGATTTCACTTTTATCTTTAAAAGAAACTGAAGGGTTAGCCCAAAAATAGACATCTATCCCTTTTATTAATTAGGCAGAATGAAAAGACATTACAATTGTAGATTATGAAAGCAGACACTGTTTTGCAATCTAAAAACCACTTGGCATGGCCTATTATTACTTGTTGGTTAAGCACAGTAGCAGCCAAGCTTCTGCGTGTCATTTTTTTTGTGCTGGCTGAGCGACTGTTGTTGTTTGCAATTAGTTCAGCTCAAAATTACATGGAACAGGTGTGAGTGAGCTTGCCATTCTGTTTTCAGAGCCGTTGGCTCTGTTATGAGCGTTCACTTCAGTTAATAACATTACCATTTAGAGTGGATGACTCCAATTTTGTTTTCTTCTGGTCTCAACAGGGCTATGAACAGGTCCTTTTTTTACACAAAGCAAAAGGGCACATTAAGGATTGCATCAATCTCCTTTTCTTGGTCCAATAGCAGCATGAAACAAAAGAAACCTTTCAAAACCCATGAAAGACATCCCAACCACTAATAGTTCAAAGCAGGAGCCTCATTCCCCATCTACATAACACTCAAGAAGAGCAGCGTTTGTAACAAAGATAGAAAATTGAGGATTTGTTTCTGTGAGCCCCAATGCAATAAACAAAATATTCACATCCTAGTGGCACTTTTTTGAAAGAATATTCTCTTTTCATACAGAGATGAAAAGGGGAGACTTTTTAGGTCACAGGCTTTGGGGGGAGAAAGAGCTAATGTCTCCTGGTGCTTTGAAGTTACAAGTGCTTCTTCATTCAGTGAACACTGGAGCTGTAAATTAATCTACTGGTAAAACGATCCAGCATTTATCTTGCAGCCATTGCTTCACTGTGGGTGGGAATGTGCTTATTTTAAAAGAATATATTGTTAGACTTTCCTTACATATGGGTGACTTGATGAACGCATGCAAGAGTAAATGTTAAGGACTTTCATTCCCAGCAGTAACTCAGACAAAGTGAGGTTCACCAAATTTTCATTCCATGCCAGAAGCTGAGTTTGGAAAATTTATCGTATAATCAATAATTTAACAAAATAATTTACGATTTTTTTTATTTGTCACACTGAAGGATAACAATGCTCAGCATGGACCACTTTTCTCACTTAGGTTATCCAATGTCAGCATCAAGAACAAAAATAATGGTCAGACATAAATCAGTTAATTGCAAATTAAAGTCACTGTACTTTGGCTACATATCATGCCTTAATCTCAACTTTTGATCAAAAGACAACCTTTATTGTGGCCTCAGCACAAATGCTTCAACTTCCCACACTTCCAGTATGTATGCTTTCCATGGATGATTCTACCGAATTAATTCTTCATTTGGGACAGCTTTCCCTAAGATGCTATCCAAATATATTTTGAACTCCTAGATTCAATGGAGAGAAAAGCCTTTCATCCTTGCAGAAGGGTTGCCAAACTTTCTGCACTCAACAGGAGTCTTGCAGGCCAAATTATAAAGTGCTCTCCCATCTTTTGATTTGTTGTCAAATTAAAGGATGAGAAATAGCAGCTGAATTGCGTGGATCAGGGCTCATTGCAACACCAAAAGTCTATCCCTCCATCATAAAATCAGAAATGAAGGTAATTGCAAGTAATTGTACAGTGTGTAGGAAAGGGCCTATGTTATTTAATAAACAACGTGCAAAGCAAATTCGCATCTAATGGTGGACATTGAGGCTAATATGAATAGAACGTCCACCTTGAGATTGATTCTGCTATTGGAGTTCATTTATTAAATAATCTGCACTGTGCTATGAATTATACCAGAAACCAATTTATGATCATTAGTTTGGTTCACAGATTAATTTGCATTAGCCAAAACCTACAAATATTAATGCACAGGACCCTATTTTACGTAGGTAAAAAAGTACTTATGTAAACATTAAGACAACAAGGTGTCGAGCTGGATGAACACAGCAGGCCAAGCAGCATCAGAGGAGCAGGAAAGCTGACGTTTCGGGTCTAGACCCTTCTTCAGAAATG
>NC_063336.1:45395146-45588421 GCF_021869965.1 Rhincodon typus
TAATGTCAGTTTTCCTGCTCCTCTGATGCTGCTTGGCCTGCTGTGTTCATCCAGCTCTATACCTTGTTGTCTCAGATTCTCCAGCATCTGCAGTTCCTAATATCTCTGTAACTATTTATGTAAACATTGCACCTTTTCGTGGAAAAATAAAAGACATGAAGCTTAACAATTCCTGCTACACTCTCTTGACAACACCTTGGCCAATCACAATCTACCTGCTTGATCTGAGAACTAAGATTGACAGGTAACTGCTCTATCTGCATCTGTATGCCTACAATAACCCAACCAATCAGCATACTCTTCTCATCACCTATAAATCAGTCTCCAACTTTTCAAATCTGCTCCTTGTGTCCTAGTCCTCATGAACACAATACAAGAAGCTTTACCCTCTTGTCTCTGTTTAAACTCTATGCTACCCAGCAGCTATTTTCATTATGAACCCCACATTACCAACATCCTTGGGGTTACTGTTGACCAGGAAATGCTCTCGATGAACCATATAAATACAGTGGCTATAAAAGCCAGTCAGGGGCTATAAATACTGCAGCAAATAACTCATCTCCTGATTCCCCGAAGCCTGTGCACCATCTACAAGTCAGGGGTATGGCGGAATACTCCCCACTTGCCTGGATGAGTGCAATTCCAACAAGACTCAAGAAGCTTGACACCATCCAGGGCAAAGCTTAATAGGTACCATTTCTACAAACATCCACTCTCTCCATCACTGACATTCAGTAGCAGTAGTATGTACTGTCTACAAAATGCACCACAGAAATTTGCCAACATCCTGAGACAGCACCTTTCAAGCCCACAACCACTGACATCTAGAAGGACAAAGGCAGCAGATACATGGGAATACCACCACCTGCAAGTTCCATTCAAATCACTCACCATCCTGACTTGGAAATGTATCACCATTCCTTCACTATCACTCAATCAAAATTCCAGAATTCCCTCCCTAATGGCAGTGTGGGTATCTACAACACATGGACTGCAGCGGTTCAAGAAGGCAGCTCAACACCACCTTCTCAAGGGCAACTACAGATGGGCATTAAATGTTGGTCCAGACAACAACTCCCATGTCCGACGAGTGAATTAAAATAAAAGCATGGGAATCAATGTTGTGGCCAAACACTTTGAAAAAAAATAGGATTATATTTGATCCTGCCATGTGTATGCATGTACCTACAGACCATTGGTTGCATCAAGATTTCTGGAAAGGCCACAGAAATGAGTAGCAATGGATTTGTTAGATTTTAAAGGGAAGATGTATTTAATACTAGTCGACTATCATTGAAGGTAGATTGAAATGGCAAGGTTTCAACAGCCACAGCAGATTCAGTCATCAAGAAACTGCAAAGAATACTGTCAATACATGTTCTCCCTAAGGAATTAGTATCATACAATGGCCTCAATTCGTGAACAAGGATTTCAGGAATTTCACTCCAGAGGCAGATACCAACCAGATGACAAGTTCTCCAACACATCCTCAGTCAAATGGAAAAGCAAAAAGAGTAGTTAAGGCTGTGAAGTCATTGATGCATAAGAAGTTCTACTGAGCATTAGCTCTAAACAGTTACAGAGCAACACCATTGATTGCTAGGTAATCGTGAGTGGAATTGTTCATAGAAAGGACCTTAAAAACACAACAGTTTTAAAATGCAATCTCAGGCCTACTGTAACTTCTTAATACCACACAAAGGTCAAACAAATATAAAAATGCTAACAAAATCAAAACAGAGATGCTGCAACTCCAGACACCAGGACAAAAGTCTGGCTAAGGGACAGGAAGTCGAAAGTCACAATCATCAGAGAAACAGATGAACTGATTTTTTATTCAGAATGTCTGAGTGACATTCAGAAGAAGCAAGAAGACATTGATCTTATTCAAGTCAAGAAGTGACACCTAAAATGATGAGCATAAAACGTGGGACAGAGTGAACATAGTGGCACAACATTTCCAGATATGATACAGCATCATCAGCATCATGTTGAAATGAAATGAACAAGATCAGGATGTCCAGTCAGAGTTCCAGATCTTCTTGACAAGTGAGATTCAGAATTTGATGGTGGTGGACGTGAAGGGAGAGGTGAAGGAGAGAGATTTAATGATGGTAATTGTGATGTTAATTATTACAAAGTCTTACAAATAAGTAAAATTCAATTCCTGGAATAATGTAAACTTAGTAGAAATAAACCGGGAGGGGCAAATGTGATATGATGATATATTCAATTATTATTGAAAAAATCATTTTGTTGACAATTTTCATGTTGCACTGATCAGGACAATTTGGAAGAATACCAATTTGAGAGGAAATAAAATTTATGCCTAGCTGACAGGGGAGTGCTGATTGGGTACTCTGGCAGATGCATTGCCATGGGGAATGCACTATTTATGGTGATTGACAGTTAATTGCCAGGCATTTAGGCCAGGAATTGCCAGGAAGGCATATTGTTATCTGAATTGTGATAGATTAGGAAAGAGGAGGTGCAATGAGACCTCTGTGGCCTTCCACACCATTCACTGAAAGTAAGCATGCAGATACAGCCGGCAGTAAAAAAGGAAAATGGTATGATGGCCTTCATAGTGAGAGGATTCAAGCAGATGAACAGGAATTTCTTGCTGCAACTGTGCAGGGCTTTGGATGAGATCACACCTGGTGTAATTTGTGCAGCTTTGGTCTCCTTATCTGAAGAAGGATATTCTCGTTATAGAGGAAGTCCAACAAAGATTTACCAAACAGATTCTTGGTATGGTACGACTGATATATGAAGGTAGACTGGATTGATTAGGACTTTATTCACTGGAGTTCAGAAGAATGAGTTGGATCTCAAGAAACCTAGAAAATTCTAACAAGATAAATGCAGGAAGGACACTCTCAATGATCAGAGAGTCCTGAATCAAGGGTTACAGTCTAAGTATACAGGTTGGGCCGTTTAGAATTGAGAAAAAGAGACATTTCTTCATCGAGCAAGTGATGAGCCTATAGAATCATCTGCCACTGAATGCAGTTGAAGCCAAAACATTGAATGTTTTCAAGAAGAAGTTAGATATAGTTCTTGGTGTTAAAGGGTTCAAAATGTATGGGGAGAAAGCAGGAACACAGTGCTGGTGTGGATAATCAGCCATAATCATATTAAAGAGCCAAACAGCCTATTCCTGCTCCTATTTTTATGTAACTTGTGATATGACTCAGACATCAGTAAGAGCGACATGTAAAGAAAGTAGTCTTAGGCACTACGCTGGAAAGCTGTATTATACAACCTGTAATATATAGATAGAAAATCACACTGTTACAGATCCTTTGTTAAACTTACGGGGCCAACAGCCTTAGAGATAGTATGTATTGACACCCACAGCCCAGAGATACTAAAGGCTTATTTTAAATGTGCAGGTAGCAGTATTTGTTAAAAGCATATGTTAATGTATTGCAGCAGGTGAGTAGTTAATTGAACAGAAGAATAGTCTACCAATTAGAAAGTGGAGAAAAGCAAAACCAACAGAAAAGGAATGGAGAAGTCCTTACCATTACTTGAGTACTTTAAGCAAATTGCAAGCCTAACAGTGGTTCAAATAGCATCGCAGATTTGCCAGATATCGCTCTACATCTGGATTAACTACAAAGCCTAGCAAGGAGCAGAAGAACACTATTTTGGATGCAATGGGAGCTGGCGTACAGAATGTTCTAGTCAGACAGGGGTTGATGAAGAAACAACGTTTAATGATAAACTAATTTAAGCATTCAATGCCTACTTTAGTCTCAGAAATAAACACAAGTATTGAGTAGGCAAAGTTTAATAAAAACACTTCTCAAAAGGGAGAGAGTATCAATTTGTTTATTAATGATTTATACCAGCTAGCAAAACAATTGGGAATATATGAATTCAAAGGAAGAATAAATTCAAGATCAAATTATTTTAGCAGATTAGAATAAAGAATCATACTGTAATTTGAGGTGAAGAGGAGACTTTATGATAAAAATACACTGAATCTATGCAGTTTATGACATTACAGATTAAAGCATGGTTGCCCGGAAACAGCGGAAGTGCAAGAAGAGTACGGTAGTTGCCATAATATAGTGTTAATGGGTTGGCAGGAAAATTGCAACATTGGTGTAAACATTGTTTTGCCTCTACCAGAGAAGGCCCCTTAAAAAAAAATGAGTTATTTTGAAGCAGTGTGCCATAGCAAGAAATTTACATTTTAGAAACAAATGGAAATCTCACAAAGACTAGGAATATCCAAGAAACTGAAGATGTAAATGATATAGGGGAACAGCTGCTCCTGAAAGAGATTAAAGGATATGCTGAGTGTCATTGGAGTGGAGATATTTTAGATAATAGACAAAAACATGTTTTAAACTGGAGCTGGAGTTTTGTTTCTTTCAAACACTAAACTGTGATTGGAGCAATATCTTATTCAGCCATTGAAAAACTCCATTGACTAGGAAGAATTGTACTTAAAGCCATAGGACATATGATTATTACACTTGAATATAATAAGGAAAATCACAGAAACCTTATATGTAAAAGAGAACCAGGCTTGTTCAAGTTTAAATATAAGAACTTCTATAGGTTTGAGCCAAGAGAAGCCTAAAGATTTTAACTGGAATTTCCACAAAGTGCCTGGGAAGCTCAAAACAGCTTATTGCATCACTTTATTTTTCTGAAGAAGGGTCCAGACCCAAAACGTCAGCTTTCCTGCTCCTCTGATGCTGCCTGGCCTGCTGTGTTCATCCAACTCTACACCTTGTCTTCTTATTGCATCACTTTATGTGTTAAAACAAAGGCTGTGTGTATATTCACACTGAGAAAAGTGTCTCACACGTTTTCTTTCAGAAGGTAAAGTAAAAGGTTGATCAAGGTTACAGCAAGGAGTTATTTCACCGATAACAAAACCTATGAGATGGTGTTTGGGTAAGACTCAAACACTGAAATAAAATGAATCCCTAAGAATCTATGTAGATCTAACACAGTTGAACAAAGGTATTGGAAATCAACATAAGCAGCTCTCCCCTCATACCTATGCAGTAGCTTTTGTTTAAATTTAAGTTTCTTGCTTGGCATATGTTGTTTCTAAATTGAATGTCGAATTCAATTGTATTATAATCACCACTTTTGCATGGATCTTTCACAATGGCATTACTAATTAACACTGTGTCATTGCAGTTTAACTTTTTTTGTGATTTGCATATGCTCATCCATATGCCACCGAGACTGCAACTGCCATTTAGAAAGGGCAGAGGACCGCAAGTATGCCCTGAGCACAAATATGCCCTGGTCTAAATCCAGCCAGAACCTATGTTTTGAAGCTCAAAATCTCTAAGGTTGTAAGTACCCTTGCTTCCAAATCCATTCTAAGTTGCCTCGTATTAAGAGTTCTGATGTTCTGATGAAAGGTGTAAACCCAAAATGTCGACTTTCCTGCTCCTCTGATGCTACCTGACCTGCTGTGTTCCTCCAGATCCACACTGTGTTGACTCTGATTCCAGCATCTGCAGTTCTTGCTATCTCCAAGTGACTCTTCCAAGGGTACCCATCTTGAAGAAGTTGTTCTCCTCTCTCCAAAAATACCTCAGTGGATCTCTCTCCAACTGTAACCCACTAGTGATCTCCTCCATTCTGAAGCTCTTCAACTACATACTGAAACAAACCTGGTACTGCAGCCACGCCTCCTTTCTCGTTACCTGCCTACGTAGCCAGCTCATCCCTCATGGACTTCAAACAATGTTCAGATCATCCCAATTTGGACCAAACTGTGACAACCATTATCTACAATATATTCAGAGCCTCCAGAAACAGTTTTCTCTGTGGATCCTCAGCTCCACACTTGCAGGCTTGTGCCAGCATCTTCTCACACTGTAGTCAGCCTTACCCCAGCTTAGAGTCTCTCTCTCCCAGACCTGCAAAGGACCTCCACTGTTTTTCATTCTACACAGGATCCACACCCTCAACCAACACTTCTTCTCTGCCCTATCTGACCAGGTCAAACAAGGATGGCAGTTTTCTTCCCTAAAGGAGAACAGTGAGATGGATTTTTCCAGCAATCAACAATGGTTCGTGGTCATCATCAGATGCTTAATTCTGGATTTTTATTGAATTCAAATTCCACCATCTGCCACAGCAGGATTCGAACCTGGTCCCCAGAACATTACATGAATCTCTGGATTAACAGTCCAGCAATAATACCACAAGGCCATCACCTACCTAATTAAAAACCGAAAGAACTGCGGATGATGTAAATCTGGAACAAAAACAAAGTTGCTGGAAGAGCTCAGCAGGTCTGGCAGCATCTGTGAAGTAACCATCAGAGTTAACGTTTCGGGTCCAGTTCTGAGGAAGGGTCACCAGACCCAAAACGTTAACTCTGATTTTTTCTTCATAGATGCTGCCAGACCTGCTGAGCTTTTCCAGCAACTTTGTTTTTGTACTTCCTGATTTATTTTCAGTATTCAGGTGATCCGCGTACGTTCGAAGCAATAAGAGTTAATGGAAAGTTGATCTCTGTGATTTTGGTTTTATTTACTTCACAATTATAAATACTGTTGTTATGAGAGAAGGAAAACTTCCATTGAATCCTCATCAACTGAGACCAGGGAATGAATTCAATTATATTCTTGTTAATTATAGTTAATCGCTAACAGTTTCTGTAGGGAAGAAATCATATAGCTAATCAAAGATAAGGCTTATTGTTTTATTACTATTGTATGGCTTGGGCTAATGTGAACTTAAGCTAAAATGTGATAATGTTTTGAGGCAAAATGTTTTTATTCAAAGACATAACCATGTTGTAAAATGCTAACTCAAATTATGTATACTTAGTATATTAGTTGCTATGGTTATTTTGAGCTTTAATCATTATAAATATTAATAGTTATTATGGAGTCACACATGATTCTTGTCATTAAAGGACATTCCGTAATTATGGAGAACATTCAAAAGAACCAATTGGGAAATTCAGGATGATACTAAATCACTAGGAAATGATACCATGTACCCTATGCAACACACAAATATTATTCATTAATCCTATGTTATCTTGGTAAAGATTAATGAAATTGGTAAATTAAGAGGAGCAAGTTATCATAGAAAGGGTGATCTTACAAAATAATTGCCATGTGAGAGTATGAAGGAGCCAATGGGAAATTATGTCACTAATTTGATCATTACTGTAACAGAAACCAATCAAGAATAAGGCACAGAGTATGTAGCCAATCTAAGATTGGCCATTTGATCAAAAGCCAAATACTGCGGATGAAACAAACACAAAGAATGCTTGAAAAACTCAGCACTTCTTACAACATTTGTGGAGAGAGAAACAGAGTTAATGTTTCGAGTCTGGTGTGTTTTTTTTCAGAATGAGGAACCCAAGTTTCTCCAGCATTCCCTGTGTTTGTTTATGGTTAATTATGAACTATTCATGAATTGTTCATGCAACAATAAGCCAATTAGAGTTCAAGGTGTCTTTGATCATACACAGATGCTAACTGTGAGTAAGGGTTAATAAGGCCTGGATTTTAGTCATTTCATGTTGTAAAGAAGGCACATGGTGTGTTGTCTTTATTTGGCAGGGGAATTGAGTTTAAGAGCCGCAAGGTTATGCTGCAGCTATATGTAAAACTCTGGTTAGACCGCACTTGGAATATTGTGTTCAGTTCTGGTCAGCTCATAGGAAGGATGTGGAAGCTTTAGAGAGGGTGCAGAGGAGATTTACCAGGATACTGCCTTGATGGTGGGCAGGTCTTGTGAGGAAAGGTTGAGGGAGCTTTTTTCATTGGAGCTAAGAAGTATGAGAGGTGACTTGATAGAGGTGTACAAGATGATGAGAGGCATAGATAGAATGGATAGCCAGATACTTTTTCCCAGGGTGGAAGTGACTATCACAAGGGGGCATAATTTTAAGGTGATTGGAGGAAGGCTTAGGTGAGATGTCAGAGGCAGGTTCTTTACACAAAGAGTGGTGAGCATGTGGAATGCGCTGCCGGCAGTGGTAGTGGAGTCAGATACTTTAGAGACTTGTAAACGACTCTTGGATAGGCACATGGAGGATAGTAAAATGTAGGGTATGCAGAGTAGATTGATCTTAGTAGGATAATAGGTCCGCACAACATTGTGGGCTCAAGGGCCTGTACTGTGCTGTACTATTCAATGCTCAATGCTCATGGACAAAAAGGGAGACCAAAGATAAGGCAATAAGACCATAAGACATAGAAGCAGAATTAGGCCATTTGGCCATTGAGTCTGCTCTGCCATTTGATCATGGCTGATATGTTTCTCAACCCCATTCTCCTGCCTTCGCCCCCATGCCCTTTGATTTCCTTAGTACTCAAGAACCTATCTATTTCTGTCTTAAATACACTCGGTGACTTGACCTTCATAGCCTTTTGCGGCAATGAGTTCCACAGATTAACCACACTCTGGCAAAAGAAATTCTTCCTCATCTCAGTTCTAAATGTTTGTCCCTTCACTCTGAGGCTGTGTCCTTGAGTTGTAGTCTCTCCCATCAGGAGAAGCATCTTCTCCATGTCCACCCTATCCAGACCACTCAATATTCTGTAAGCATCAATGAGGACCATCCTCACCTTTCTAAACTCCACTGATTACAGACCCAGAGTCCTCAACTACTCTTCAAGCACTTCATCCCAGGATCATTCCTGTAAACCTCCTCTGGACCCCCTCCAATGCTAACACATCCTTCCTTAGATATGGGGCCCAAAACCACTTACAATATTCTACATGCAATCTGGCCAAAGCCTTATACAGCCTCAGCAGTACATCTCTGCTCTTGTATTCTAGCTGTCTTGAAATAAATGCTAACATTGCATTTGCCTTCCTAGCTGTTAACTGAGCCTACATGTTAACCTTAACAGAATCTGAAACCAGGACTCCTAAGTACCTTAGTGCTTCAGATTTTCAAATCCTTCCCCCATTTAGCAAATAGTCGACGCCTCTATTCTTCCTACCAAAGAACATAACCTTACACTTACCACATTGTATTCCATCTGCCACTTCTTGGCCCACACTCCTAGCCTGGCCAAGTCCTTCTGCAGCATCCGCACCTCCTCAATGCTCTCTGTCCCTCACCTACTTTTGGTGTCATCTGCAAACCTTGCAACAATACCCTCAGTTCCTTTGTCCAGATCATTAATGCCTAAGATGAATACTTTTTTCCCAATACTGACCCCTGGACAATCCCACTAGTCACCGGCTGCCATCCTGAAAATGATCCCATTATCCATGCTCTCTGCCTTCTGCCAGTCAGCCAATCCTCTATCCAAGCCAGTACCTCATCCCTAACACCACATGCTCTTATATGGCAGCCTCCTGCATGGCATCTTGTCAAAGGCCTTCTGGAAATCTAAATAGGTCATGTCCATTGGCTCTTCTTTGTCTAACTTTTAAAAACAATTTAATCAAAAGAACAGAACAAGAGACCTGTGCCCAGAGACCTGTGACAAACTGGCATCCTGAAGTAGTGGACCATAAAACCATTACTTTCATGAAGTATTATTGCTTTTGTACTTGTTATGATAAACTTAGTAAGTTTTGTAAAACCTGTGAAAACATCTTTGTACCTGGAAGAAGGCTTGTAAATAATAGAAACAAATAAACTTTAGATTAGCTCTCTCCAACATAATGAATAATCATAATTGACATATGTCTTAAAATTAAAGTATACCCAAAAATCTTATAACTCCAGATTCCCACTGCCCTGACAGTATTTCATACTGAATTAAAAATATTTGCATTGCATAACATTAGCTACAACATACCTCGCACTTAATTAAACCTTTTATCTTACTAACATTAAATCTCAAGATACATAACACTACAATGCAAATCAACTTCCTAGCAACATATGTTTTGTCCACAGAGTCACAAAAATAATTTATCTGAATGATTACTGCAAGAGCACAGAAAATGTGAGATAATGTTTCAAAGATATATAACCATACAAACTTACAAATTAGGAATAGAAATAGGCCAGTTGTTGTCTCGATCCTGCTACAGCATTCAATAAGTTTATTGCTGACCTATTTATATTTTAAATTCTACATACCACCCTGCTTCCTGAGAAACTTTGATTCCATTGTCTAACCAGAATCTATTTCCCTCTGCTTTATAAGATCTTTGAAACCGTGAGTTATGGGGCAGTGTCCTTCCGTATATTTAAGGCTGAATTAGATGGATTCTTGATCAGTTGGGGAACCAAGGGTTACAGGGAAACTGCAGAACAGTGGATGTGAAGAATGTCAGATCAGCCATGAGGCTATTGAATGGCAGAACAGACTCGAGGGCCTGAATAGCCTCCTCCTGTCCCTATTTCTTACAGCCTTATGCAATGATCCCAACACCTCCATCTTTAAAGGCAGAGAGTTGAAAGCTGCACAACCTAATGAAAGAAAGAAAACTCTCCACATTGCGGTTCTAAAAGGGTAATCCGTCATTTTAAAACAGAGCCTCCTAGTTCTGAGATAACAAGGTGTAGAGCTGGATGAACACAGCAGGCCAAGCAGCATCAGAGGAGCAGGAAAGCTGACGTTTCGGGTCTGGACCCTTCTCCTAGTTCTGAACTCACCTGCAAAAGAAACATCTTTTCCACATCAACTTTTTGAAGACTGTTCAGGATTTTAGAGGCTTCAATCAAGTCATCACTTAATCATTTAGAGTCATAGAGGTCTACATCACAGAAAAAGTCCTTCGGCCCATTGTGTCCAGGCTGGTCAAAAACAACTACCTAACTATGAGATAACACAGTGTGGAGCTGGAGGAACACAGCAGGCCAGGCAGCATCAGAGGAGCAGGAAAGTTGACATTTCGGGTCAGGACCCTTCCTCAGTTCTTGCTATCTCTAACTACCTAATTATTCTAATTCCATTTTCCAGCACTTGGCCCATAGCTTTGTATGCCTTGCTGTTACAAGTGCACATCTAAATTTTTCTTAAATGTTATGAGGGTTTCTGCCTCTACCACCCTCACAGGCAGTGAGTTTCAGATTTCCACCACCCTCTGTATTCTTCACATCCGCTCTGAACCTTCAGCCCTTTACCTTAAATTTAAGCCCGTAGTCATTGATCCCTCCATCAAGGGAAAAAGTTTCTTCCTGTCTATCCTATCTATGCCCCTCATAATTTTATACATCTCAATCACGTCCCTTCTCAATCTCCACTGCTCTAAGGAAAACAATCCCACTCTGTCCAATTTCTCTTTGTAACCAAACTCTTCAGTCCAGGCAACATCTTGGTAAATCTCTTCTGCTCTCCAGTGCTATCACATCCGTCCTACAATGTGGACTCCAATATCTATGACAATAATCTAGCTGTGGACTGAACCTCTCCTAATCTCCTGTGGAAACAAGGCCAGTCTGTCCAACCTACCTTTATTAGACATCCCATTTATTCCAAGTATCAATATAATAAACCTCAATTAAAATGCCTCCAATGAATTTGTATCCTTCTTTAATTAAAGCAGTTAAAAGTGTACAAGTACAACAGATGTGGTTATACTCTACACAAGTGAAGCATAATATCCTCATCTTCATGTTCAATTCCTCCCATAATAAAGGATAACATTCCATGAGCTTTTTTAACTACTTGCTGTGCTTTTAGTGATTCATGCACAAAAACACCTAAAACTCTCTCAACCTCAGGATTCTGCTGTTGTTCTCCAGATAAGTAATACTCTGTTGTCTTATTATTGCTGAAAATCAACCACTTCACATTTTCCCACATTATATCCTATCTGACAGGTATTTGCCCAGTCATTCTATGTCAATCTGTAACCTCCTTACATCTTCTTCACAACATATTTTCCTACCTATCTTTGTGTCATCTATAAATGTAGCTACCAATCCATTGCTCTCCTCCACTCAATCATTGATGTGAATAGTACAACAAAACTTAAAACTCCAATACAAACCTCTGAGACTCTCCTCATCAAATCCTACTAATTAGAAAACCTCCCAAAAATGGACTAAAAATGTAACACTGTATCTCTCTCCATGGATGCTGTTAGACATGTTGAGTTTCTCTAGAGTTCTCTATGTTTGTTTGTATGAGTTGACCAACTCATTTATCTATCCATGCTCATATGTTACTCCCAACACTATAAGCTTCTACTTTAATAAGCTTTGCCGTAGCACTTTATCAAATGCCTTCGCAAAATCCCAATGAGGTATATCTACAGGCTCCACTTCATCTACAGTGCATGTTACTCCTTCAAAGGACTGCAATAAATTGGTTAGACATGATTTCCCTTTCATAAAATCCACACTAACTCTTCCTGAATAGCTTGAGCTTTTACTAAGTGCCCAGCTAGAATCTGTTTAATGATTGATTCTAGCACCTTTCCACAACAGACATCAAGTTAACTGGCCTATCATTTCCTTTTCTTCTGCCTCTACCCCTTCTTGAATATATGGGTTATATTTGCTACTTTCTAACCTGATGGAATCTTTCCATAATCTTGCACATTTAGAAAGGAGCACCAACACATCTCCTCATTAGCCACCTCTTCTAAGACCCTAGGACGAAGTCCATTTGAACCTGGAGGCATGTCAGCCACAATTCAGCATCACTTACAAGTGGTTGCAATTTCACCAAGTTCCGCTTTCCCTTTCACCTCCTGATTTACAACTATTACTGGAATATTTTTTGTCTCATCTATAGTAAACACAGAAGCAAATATTAATTTCATCCAGTATTTCCTGATTGTCTACAATAACACCCTGGTCTCACACTCTGGAAGACGAGCGCTTATTTTAGTTACTCTTTTCCTTCTGAATTCCTGTAGAAACATTGCTATACATTTTTACATTTCTAGCTAGCTCCCAGGATACTCTAATTCTTTATTTTATGATTAAACTTTTAGTCATTGTCTGCTGTTCTTTACATTCTGTACAAAATTTGACCTGCTATTTACTTTTACACAATTGGATGTTTTTTCTTAGGTTTGATGTTTTCCCTAGCTTCTCTCGTTAATCACAGTTGGTGGGTCCTCCCCTTTAAATGTTGCTCTTCAGTAGAAATATACTGAGTCTAAGCATTCAGAAATATACGTTGAAATATCTGCCACTGTTGCTTTATTGATCTATCCCATAGCCTAGTATGCCAGCTCAATCTAGATGACTGAGCTTTCATATCTACATAGGTATCCCTTATTTAAGTTTAAAATGCTTGTCTTAGACCCACTCGTCGCCCTTTCAAACTGGATGTGATACTCAATCATTTTATGGTTACTGCTACCCAAGGGTGCCTTTTCTCTGAGGTCATTAATCAATCCAAGTCTCATACAACTGCTCCTCTGGTATAGTTCTAGAATTGCTGCCCTGAAAAATTACCATTGCTGATTTGATTTTTCCAGTTTATAGGTAGGTTAAAGTCACGCATAATTATTGCCATCCCTTTGTAACAAGCACCAATATTCTCCTTGTTGTTATTGTTAAGAGGTCCATAGACCACTTCCACTAGTGACTTTTTTGCCGACAATTTCTCATCTCTATTCAAATTAAGTCTACATCCTGATCTCCTGACTCTTGGGATATTGCAAAGGCCATGGGCCTTAACAACATTATGGCAATAGTATTGAAGACTTGTGCTGCAGAACTTGCCATTCCACTAGCCAAGCTCTTCCAGGAGAGTTACAACACTGACATTTATCTGACAATGTGGATAATTGCCCAGATTCATCCTGTACGCAAAAAACATCACAAATCCAACCTGGCCAAATACTTCCAATCATCAGTAAAGTGATGGAAGGTGCCATCAACAGTGCTATCAAGCAGCACCTGCTCAGCAATAACCTGCTCAGTGACGCCCAGTTTGGGTTCCGCCAGGGCCACTCAGCTCCTGATCTCATTACAGCCTTGGTTCAAACATGGACAAAAGATGTGAATTCCAGAGGTGAGGTGAAAGTGACAGCACTTGATATTGAGGCCGCATTCAAGTAAGTGTAGCATCAATGAGTTGTAGCAAAACTGGAATGATTGGGTACTGGGGACAAATTCTCCATTGGTTGGAATGATATCTGGCACATAGGAAAATGGTTATGGTTGTTGGATGTCAGTCATCTCAGCTCCAGGACATCACTGCAGGAGTTCCTCAAGGTAGTGACCTAGGCCCAACCATCTTCAGCTGCTTCATCATAAGGTCAGAAGTGGGGATGTTTGCCAATGATTGCACAATGTTCAGCATTACTCATGGCTCCTCAGTTACTAACTGATCAGCTTACCAGATGCCTACGTGGTCACTCTTAATTTCATCTTTTTTTCAAAGTGAGCACATGCACTATCCCCAGCAACCATAGTGATGCACACCAATATGTTACAACAATGAATGGTATACCTTCTTTACCCCCTATTTCACTGGACTTCCACTAAACCAAACTCGCAAACTTCCATGCTGTTGGCTACACTCAGATCTTCAGATAACATTGATAAATTGCAGAAGCTTCTTCTTTTGTAATTTTATCTAAAGGTCTGCATGCATTTGTTATCTGGGAAGTCTTCAGTTTCTTTACTACTTCATTTGCACATTTGTGCTTGTTTTCAGATTGGTGTTCTGCATTTCTGGAAACTTTTATCAAGTTGCATTTTCTTAGTGTGTAAAAATTATATGGGTCACCTGCACCTTTGAATAACATGGTTACTAGCATTTTATCACCATGGCCGCGTGCATCCAAAACATCCGAGATGCCTGGGTAGATTTATTGCTCTCAATCATTTTTGCTCAGTTACTGATACCATAGACTGGAAGATACAGGAGTAGAAATAGGCCATTCAGCCCATCAAGTCTGCTCTATCATTCAATGAGTTCATGTGATCTGATAACCCTCAACTCCACTTTCCTGTCTTTTCTCTATAACCCTTGATTTGCTTACTGGTTAAAATTCTGTCTATCTCAGTCTTGAATAGACTTAATAACCTAGTCTTGACAGTCCTCCATGGTAAAGAATTACATAGATTCACTACCATCTAAGAGAAGAGATCCCTCCTAACCTCTGTCTTAAATGTTCAACCCCTTATTCTGAGATTATGCCATCTGGTTTTAGACTCTCACACAAGGGGAAACTATCTGTCTGCAACTACCCTATCAAGACCTCTAAGAATCTGAAGAAGTGTCCCGAGCCAAAACGTCAGCTTTCCTGTTCCTCTGATGATGCCTGACCTGCTGTGTTCCTCTAGCTCCACACTGTGTTATATCTTTCAATAAGGTTGCCTCTCATCTTCTAATTTCCAGTGGGTACAGGCCCAACCTACACAACCTCTCCTCATCAGATAGCGCCTCCATACCTGTTGTTAGTCTAGGGAACCTTCACTAAACTGCCTCCAATGTCAGTGTATGTTTCCTTAGATAAGGGGCTCTAAACTTTTCACAGTAGTCTAGCTGTGGTCTGGCCTTGTATAGCTTTAGCAAAACCTCGCTACTTTTATACTTCATTCCCTTTGATGTCACATAGATAAGGATACCCACACAAAGTTTTAAGCAGAACATAAACTCAATCTTGATAAACTGTAATAGTTTATTTCAAAGTATTTAATAGTTAATTGTAATACATCTGAGATACATGGTAATCTCTTGTGAGATTGTAAGATTTGGCTTGTAAGTGTACATGATTGTCAGTTATACTGATCTTAGCAGTTACAACTTAATGCTGCAACACTGGTACATTTATTGGTTGGCTCCTCCCAGGATCAATCCTTTACATCCTGATGGGTGGAGCTTAGCTTGTGAAATCAGGTACAGTTGGTTCTGCTACAATGCGATAGTTGCATTCCTGTGCAACATTGTGTTATAGAAATAACAGGGCTGATGGGAAAAGCAGGGTTAGGGGCAGACCAATAAAAAAATCACTCAAATCGCTCAAAAATCACTCAAAAGTTGTACACAAAGGATAGCACAGTTTGAATAAATGTTTCATTCGTATCTAATAACGAAATCAAAGTAAATTTAACACCTTACCTTGAATAAAAGTCAAGTTGACTTGGTTGGGCAAGAGGTTTTGAGGTTGCTCTGTAATTAATGCAGGGGCTGAGGGTCGTCATTGTCGTCATCATTATCATCATCATCAGCATCATCCCCTTCAGGTACATTTGTGGTTGCAGGGTTAGGGCAAAAAATAGTTAATTCAGTAGTGGATGGCTGTGGTTCATTGTCTTCTGGACTGTTTCTTGGGTCTTGGCTTATAAAAGACATCCAGTTTTTGCTGCTTTGCCCTTTATCATCTTTCATGAAGAAGTTGTTCATAGGGTGCCAAAAAAATCTTATTTCACGAACTGCTACCCTGCTGCATTCTGCATTGTAATCGTTGCCCTCTAAGAGCTGCAACCACTTCTCAATTTCCTCAGGAAAGAAGATAAAACAGAAATGGAAAGCTCTCATGGTGCTGCATCCTGGACTTCATCTTCTTCATCTCCAGCTTCCACTTCCCCCTCAGGGACAAGTTGTTGTAGATCAGCTGTACAGAGGTCTTCACAGTGGGACTCAAGTAGCTCTTCAACATCCTCACTCTCCACTTCTTCAAATCCAACTTGCTTTGCAAGATCAACACAACGTTCTTTGATTCTTGGGAATCGGATCAAAGCTTTTTAAAATCTTGAAAAAATCTGGTAGAAGTTTCTGCCAAACTGCAGGCAAACAGTCCTTACTGATATCACCTCGGACATCCACAATAATGTCAATTGCATTTTTGATGTCAAAGCTCTCCCAAAATTGAAGAACACTGTCCTTATCCCCCTCAGTGGCTGCAATCAGCCCTTAAATATGTGCCTTAAAAAAAACTTTAACAAAAAACAAAAATCAAGGAAAACTGTGATAACAAGGTGTAGAGCTGGATGAACACAGCAGGCCAAGCAGCATCAGAGGAGCAGGAAGGCTGACATTTCGGGCCTAGACCCTTCTTCAGAAAAATGAAGTGTTCATCCAGCTCTACACCTTGTTATCTCAGATTCTCCAGCATCTGCAGTTCCTACTATCTCTGATTCAAGGAAAACTGTACCTCTCACAGAGAAGCGCTTCACAACAAAATCTGCAAAATGATCACATGATGCCAGCACAGAAACTCTTTTGGTGCTAATATTATGCGTACTCAGGACAAAGGCCCCAAAATGATCAGGTGATGTCAACGCGTACTCCTCCACACACCAATGGAATCGCATTTTAGAAGTAGCTTTCCCCTGGTCATCAGTCGCATTATAGGCAAATCGCATTGCCGGAACATGCGTCATAGCAGAACCAACTGTATTAACTGCCTTATATAAAAGGTCAAACCTTGGGGAAAACTGAAACTGCAGGGGAGATTTTACAGCCCCATAGCCATTGGGTTAGAGGGCAAGAGGGCCATCTAGAAAATAAATTACTTTATCCCATTGCTGGTGGAGAAATCTGCAGACCATTTCCCAATACTAAATCTACTTCAAAAAGTAGCTAAAGTCATTATGGCACAAAATGAGGCTCATCAAGTCGATCCCTTTTCACTATAGAACAATTTAGTTAGTCCCATTCCCCTGTTTTAGTTCCACTGCCCCATAAGTTTATTTCCCTTAAGTACTCATCCAATTTTCTTTTGAAATCATTGTTCATTTTTTACTCTGGCAATGAGTTCCAGGACATTAGCATTCACTGTGTAAAATGGTTCTTCCTCACATTCTTCCTGTTTTACTTGCCCACAACTTAAATCTGTGTTCCCTAGTCATTGTAGACATCATCAGTTAACAGGAACAGTTTTTTCTTGCCTATTTTATCCAATTCTATCCATCACCTTGTACACATTTAGTCGATCTTCCCTCCAATTCCAAGGGAGATTATTCCAAGGAAACTTCCCTATGTCTAAAAATTTAAAGATTCAAATTACCTTAAAGTATTTTGTGACGTGTTGAAGACATGAAAGGTCTAAATGCAAAGTGTTTTCTTTCTTCTTGCTGAATTTTCAAAGAATCAGAGGCTAATTAAGCTGCATTGTGTTGGAATCAAGAAGGTAACAGATTCAAGCACTAGTCTTGATTCAACTTGCAAATCCCAGGTGTTGGCAGAACATTTGACAGTACAAAGCATTGCCTAGGTCTCTTGGTCATGTTTTCCTCTGCACAGTAACAGGTAACAGTAAAGATATACAGAAGAAGAAGACACCTATTTTCAATAGGCATATGGAATTCTAAAATACTCTTTTAATGAATAACATATCTAAAACTAATTCTTAATCAAAGTAAAACAAAGTATTTAATGCAGTGCTGAGCACTCAGGAAGTACAATGCAGGATGTTGTGTGCAGCAATGAAAATGCACTATGGCGGTGATATTTTATGGACCACCCCTTGAATTCATTCCAAATGATAAGTCTTGTTAAATCTCTATTCTCAAAATTCCTTGTACAATTGACCAAGTTTTGCAGGCTTAGCAGTCACTGTGCCATTCTGCACGTTTAATGCCAGAACCTTGCCTTTTCCATTTTTTAGTAGGTGCTTTCAAAGGAACTGAAGTCTGACCAAAGATGACTGTGTTAGAACCCTTTACTCTTGTCACATTCTAGAATTGGGACTGACACTGGTCACTCTCTGCTGTAATGTTGTATCACTATCCAAGTAAGTACACTGTACAAGTACAGCCCTGGACAACTGAAGCCTCCTATAGATCAAGACCGTTATCATTAGCTATCAAATTCAGATTAAAGCGCAATATAGATTACAATTAAAAATGAAAATAGGATACCCCGATATCAAATTCTTATTTTCAATTTATACCTGCTTCATTGTGATACATCCCAACAATTTTCATATCAACTGAATTGAAAAATGTGTCGGATTCTTTCTGTGAAAATGAAGGATTTTGCTCATTGCATCACACGGCTGAATTTCACACAGTTTCTGTCACTTTCCTCCATTGTTAATTTGCAGTTTGTGAATTAGAGAAGACAAAGCAAACTTTTAAATCACACTCAAGGTTTAACAAAGCAAGTAGCTTTAAATAATATTGAAACTTTGCCTCATTTCTGGCTACATATCAGCATGTTCTAAATGCTAGTGTGCCAATTTTATTGAAAATAACTTTGTCCTTCATTGACATCCATAAATACAAAGCTTTTCTTCATTTACAATAATATTTTAATTATGGTTATTTGTCTTTGCCAATTGAACCAGAAATCATTTATTTGTTCTCTTGGCCACTTGTATCACTACAATGCCACATCCAGGCCAATGAGATATTCCCCATCTGCGCAAGATAATGATTGGGAAACAGTTACTTGCTGTCCTCAACACTACTTAAAATCAGCGATCTTTGTTATGCATGGTGCATGCTATCACAAAACATGAATTTCATCCAATTTCCAGCTTTACTTCCTCAACAGGCCAGCATTTGGGAATTATAATTTATTCTGTAGCAGCACAGCGCTGAGAATGTTTTTTTTTCTTTTGTTTTTTTTTTAAAGAATTCCTTTCACTTTCTACCCTTTCATTTTCCTTATATCTCAAAGAACAAAAAAGAGACTTCATTATGCTGAAGCTGAAACTTCTCGATGGTTGAGTGAAAGCAGTAAGACCTCTGACAGAATCATTCACATAGGCTTAAGGTGATATGATGGATTCAGACAAACTAAGTTCATAAGAGGGTCCTGCAGAGTCTGAAGAGGGATACACAGTGTTGCATTACATAATGTAAAAGCATAGGGCAATTATATAATTTAGCCACTACCAAACCTCCAGCCACATTAACCAGTATTTTAGTCAAGTATGCCAATGTAAAATGAAATGGATTTTTCTGTGTACATATTGTTTAGGATCTCTATGGGAAATTAGGAGTCTATTTGAAAAAATATAAATAACTTGCTGTGGGAGCTTAAAAAGGAGGGATAAGAAACTGTTGAGGTAATATTGAAGGAAGAATAAGTGAAAATTACAGGAATGGCTTAAAAAAATTGGATGATGGATGATAATAATGTTTTCAGTTATGGAAAGTTGATGTTTAAAAATATTGTTTGAGCCTGAGGGAAAGTAGAGGAAAATATTGCATTTTATGATGGCTTTAATTAGGTTTAAATCATGCAGGGGAAAGCATTTTAACTTTCTGTTTATTGTGTTTGGCGAAGAAGATTTAAGACAGGTCTAAATAACTCTCCGATTAAGATGAAATTAGTTCTGAGAAAAAGAACTCTGTTTTTTTTTTGTAGACTCTGCCCTGCTCAATGTGCCTTGAATTAAATTCCTTTCAGGCCTCTCACAGTAAATCAGCACTTTTTTTGTCCTTTTCTTCTTGTGGACATTAACTCCAGATGGAGCTGAAAAAAAGCAGCAATCTGCACAGACGAAGAAATCAATCTTTTGTCTATTAATCTAAGCTCAGAAACTACTGGCTGAAAAAAAATCTGTATCAGCTTTGTGACAATCAAATTTCATTTTTAATTTTCTTCAAATAAGCCAAGCAACTAACACTCTCACAACTTGAATTATAGCATGCTGTAATTACAATAACACCTCCCTGAAAGAGAGGATCTTATCGTAAGCAGCAATTGCTTTTGTTTTTCATAATCACAATTTCAATCATTTTCTAGGATATTATCACAGTAAGTAATTTTATTATACTCCATCCAGTCTATCCTAACGTCATATATAAATACAAGAGTTCAAGTTAAGTAAATAATAAACACATTACCCATCAAGTAAATCACCAGCACTATTGTCAAGAATTGACTCCTTCCTGGTCATGGCTCAAATGGAACTGTTAGCAATTTCAATGTGAATTTCGATCTCACATTCAGTCCATCACAAATACCACTTAAATCCACCAAATTGCTTACACCTTTTGGGCCATCTGCTGCTTGAAAATATTTATCCATATCTTCATCACTAGCGTTCTATTCTCTGCCATCTGTAAATCCTCTACTCACTTTATCCCCCCACTTTCATCTTCCTATGTAGTCTCTCAAGGTACAGAATGACTTGCCTTCACTGTGACTCAATGGGTTCGGAAATGGCTAATAAATCCAGCACACAATCTGCAGGGTCTAGCATGTGATGCTTATAGGTTTGTATAATTGGGTTCATAGATCATAGAATCCCTACAGTGTGGAAACATGCCCTTCAGCCCAACAAGTCCACACTGACCCTCAGAGCATCCCACCCAAATCCATCCCCCTATAACCCACCTAATCTACACATCTCTGAACACTACAGGCAATTTAGCATGGCCAATCCACCCAGCCTGCACATCCTTGGACGGTGGGAGGAAACCGGAGCACCCGGAGGAAACCCAAGCAGACATGGGGAGAACATGCAAACTCCACACAGACAGTCACCCGAGAGTGGAATTGAACCCGGGTCCCTGGCGCTGTGAGGCAGCAATGCTCATCACTGAGCCACTGTGCCACCCCAATTTGTTGTTTGGAGGTTTTGTGCACATCTAGACTTCAACCCTACACATTCCTGACAAAGTCTCTCAATGTGTTTGGTGCCTCCCAAGAAGAGCCTCCTCCATTGTGATTGGTCACAAATGTGGGTACTCCTATGCCTTGGTAGGTATGCTTGATCCCCTCTAGGGATGCATTGAGGACATTCCTAAAACACCTTCATGGTTTTCCAGAGAGTGTCCAGGCATGAAAATCTTTGAGTGGAGTAGTTTCTTCAGGATTCTGATGGCAGATGGTAAGAAAACATATTCTACACAGTAGAGCAGGTTTTGAGTGATTCATATCTAATTGCTGGGCATCTTGACTTGGAAGGGGAGCTGCAGGCTGATTTCCTTTTTTGCAATCAGGTTCGGAGAATCTTGTGAAGACGCTATTAGTGACACTTCTCTAATACATTGAGGTATCCATTGTAGGTTGGCCAATTCTCACATGCAAGGGAGCATGGGAATTGTTACTTCCCAGTAAACCATAACACAGTTCCTGGTCTTCAGATACTCTTTTCATCAACTGAATAAGGACTAAGCTGGCCCATTAGAGGTGATGATGACAAATCTAATCCTGCACTCACCATCAATCAGGTCTTAGCTGACCAAATGCAAACCCTAACTCTTAATATTGGGTGGAATTTCATGCTCAATCCCACAGTGAGTTAGTTATTCACATGTTCACCCTGAAAATCTAACACTATTTCAACAATCACTTCCTGATCACCAGCAGGAGCATCATCGGTTTGTGCACATGGTTTCACAGCATCAAATTAATTAATTGAGTCTATTTTTTTTCATGGGTTATGTACTATATTTCCCCTAATTTCTTCATCTTGCTATACAGACCTATGCAGTCCAGAACTGAATGTCAATGTGTTGGCAGGCCGATAGGTCTGAGAGCAAAATATAAGGAACCTCAGAGCAGTTACACAGCCATGCAGCCTCACAACTTAGAGAGAACATTGGTGGAGGTGGATCTCATTGGCTGGGCCAGCATTCATTACCCATCCCTAGTTGCCCTTAAGAAAGTGGTCGTGAGTTGCCTTCTGGAACCATTACAGTGTAGGCTGTTACAGAGGGGAATTCCCGGATTTGACCCAGTAATAGTGAAGGAGGTGTGATATATTTCTAAGTAAGAATGGTGAGTGACTGGAGGAGTATTTACAAGTTAACATATATATATATAGATGCAACAAAACAATCGGATATTGCAATATATCACACTCCCTTTTCACTTATAACAAAACTTGTAAGATAAAATGTAAAATTAAACATATTCTTTATTCCCTAGAATACATAATGAAGAAAAACTGATATCAACATTACCTCAATTTAACATGTTTGTTTTTATGGTAATCACATCCAAAACACAGCTAGGACAAAAACCCTTAGAATAATTTAAATATTGTTAATATTAACCAAATGTTTTGCATAATACCAGTATGTGCTATGAGAAAACATCATTATTTGACATGAAATAATGAAAAGAATCTTTTCTTTCTTCCTTCGTACGCACTTTCAATTAACCTTTCTGACTCTTTCCCTTTCTGTCTGCATATCTCCTTCCATTTCCATTAGCTTCACTCCGCTCTCTCATGATCTTTGACTGGGTCAATTTTAAACTATGACTTTGACTACCAACTCCACTTAATGGTTGGGACTGTTACATTGATTGATTTGTTCTGATCAAAGTCCATGACTCACTTTGCTTTACCAGTTGACTCTGTAACACTGGCACACTTTCAGTTTCCTCTTGACTTGCATTTTATTTCTGACTTCAACTTTGGGCTGTAGAAGGAATATGGATTATTGAAGTTTTCTCTTGCTCTCCCTTTTCCAGATTTCATCTTTCGAGTAAATCATCTAAATGGCATTGACAATCTCAATCTTCACTATATACATGAATGTTTCCAATCTCTTAACAAAATCTCCAATCACATACTGCTGCTTAACGCCTCAGTGATTTTTTTTGCAGCATAAACTTCTGACCAGCCCTGAAATCTCTTAAAATTCGTACCTCATTTGTTACAACTCATCTTCACTTTGTCCTGCTTTTCTCTTACTTTGCTATTACATCAAGCTTAATCAAACTCGGGGTGGCATGGTGGCTCAGTGGTTAGCACTGCTGCCTCACAGTGCCAGGGTTTGATTCCACCCTCAGGTGACTGTCTGTGTGGAGTTTGCACATTCTCCCCATGTCTGTGTGGGTTTCCTCCAGGTCTCTGGTTTCCTCCCACAGTCCAAAGATGTGCAGGCTAGGTGGATTGGCCATGCCAAATTGCCCGTAGTGTTCAGGGACATGTAGATTAAGTGGGTTGTAGCAGGATGGGTCTGGGTGGGATGCTCCAAGGTTCAGTGTGGACTTGTTGGTCCGAACAGCCTGTTTCCACACTGTAGGGATTCTATGATTCAAACTAATTGTTGTTGGAGGAATGTGTTTAAGAATAACTCATAAGGTAAGCAACCTGTGGCAGTCTGGGAGGTTATTCTGAGAAGATTGGGAAATTACTGTCTAGCTCGTTATCCAGTGTAGGGATGCTATAATCTACTCGTAACCTTGTACTTATTTCTTCACCACTGTTTGTTGTTGTGTGATATATTGGTATGGGAGTGTGTTCATTTTTAACTAAAATACTTCAAATTCTTCTGACATAATGTCAACACCTCTAGCAATTTATAATTTGCAAACCACTTTTCAAAACCTTCATATATTCGTCATTGACTCAAAAGTTATCCACTTCTTATGATTCTGATTCCAGCAAAAGATAATACTGGAAAAGTCAGATTCCATAGTGAAATCTGGTTTGATAAAGTGTAAGTTGGTTACCATGATGGTCTGACGCTGAACACATTAAAATGAGGTTGTTCAATGTATCCTGACAAAAGAACTGAAGTTGATTAAATGAAAGAACAGAAAAAAATAAGCCACATAAAAAATGATTTGGAATGATCTTATCATAAACAGCACAGAAAATTCAACCTTCTTTTTCCCAGCCATATCCTTTAAAGACAATCAACCCTAGTGAAGTGTCATTTCTATCTTCACTTTGAAATTTCACACTTAAGGGACAAGGTCACAAGAATGTTTTTTGGTCACTTTCTGTACACAGACCAGATGTGATTCTTTTTGTCTCTCCCAGAGGCACACAGATGAACTGACAATTTCTCACTAACCTCTAAGAAAACATTAGTGGCTTTTTCCAACACTGTCTATTTGCATTGCTAAAACAACGAAAGACTTCTTTCCAGTTCTGATAGCCTGAAGACTGTCAAAACTAAAACTGCCCTTATGCTGATCTGAATATTTCTTCTTCTGAACTGAAGCTGCATATGGCCTTTGGCCTCTCTTTCTATAATTTGCAAAAACTCCAATTTAGCACACACTTCAGCAGTTATGTCCACAGGATAGCTTGCCTATTCATTTAGCTTAAGTCTTGTGTTTTCTTTGAAGCTGTTTAGAACTCACTGTTAAAAATGACTTTTGACCTTTCAACAAATAATACATGCCATCTTCAGCAACCTGAAACCAAAACCCCTTTAATGTTAATTTACAATCAAATTTCACAAATGATATTATGACAAATTTTCACCACATACCTGTTAAAGGTATCTATTGTGGACAGTCCTGCAATCAGCATTATAGGGAGAATGTGATAGTACTGGAGAGGGATAGCAATGAAGATTTACCAGGATGTCGGCAAATGTAATTTATAATTAATAATTAATTTATATTATTAAATTATATTTTGTATTTTTGTAATTTAAAAAGGGACAGAGACCTGATTGGTCATTTTTAGAGTTTCATTTGCAAACTTGGGGACTAGGTGACAAGAGTCTGGAAGCCAGGTTATGTATGTGCATTTTAATGAGGTTTTGCAACCTTGAAGTGAAGAGCTGGGAGTTAAAATTTTAGTTCATTTAAAAAAAGAGTTAAAGGTAAAGTCACCTAATGAAAGGACTAGGAACAGACAGAGAGACAGAAGAATTCCAGAAGTTAGTCAATGTATGTATGGTTGTACTAGGGAATAGATTTTGAAGTGTTAAATCCTCTGGTAAGAAGCATAGCAAAATCTTCTGGAACTGCAGTTTGGGAAGTCATAGGTTTGCTCTACAGTTAAAGTAATAGTGATTTTAGTTTGCTGTTAGTTTACAAATCTCAGGGACACATACCCGTTGGAGAAAAGTAGCATCTTGTCCACTAAAAGGAAATTGGTCATAGCCAGGCCAAGAATTCTTAATCATAGAGTCATAGATAGAAGTCTCCAGCACAGAAAAAGGCCCTACAATCCATTAAATCACTAATGGACAAAAACAACTACCTAACTTTTATAATCCCATTCTCCAGCACTTGGCACATAGCCTTGTGTGACTTGGCATCACAAGTGTATATCTAAATATTTGTTAAATGTTATGAAGGTTTCTGTCTCTACCACCCTCACAGGGAGTGATTCAAAGAAATTCCTCAGAACTTCTCTAAACCCTCTGTCCCTCACCTTAAATCTAAGCCCCTGGACATTGTTCCCTCCATCAAACAGAAAAACTTCTTCCCATTTACCATGTCTATACCCCTCATAATTTTGTACACGTCAATCAGACCTCCTCAGTCTCCTCTGCTCCAAGGAAAACAACCACAGTCAAGGTAGTCTGTCTTCATAATTAAAACTATCTAGACCAGCCAATATCCTAGTCAATTTCCTTTGCTATCTCTCTCCAGTGCTATTATATCCCTGCTGTCATGTGGATTCCAGGACTGTGCACAACACTTTAGCAGAGGCCTAACAATAGATGCCTTATACAGCTCCAGCATAACCTCCCTGCTCTAAAACTCCTATGCTTCAGCTAATAAAGGCAAGCATTCATTTGCCCTTTTAACCACTTTACCTATCTGTCGGTTACCTTAAGGGACGATGGACATGCACAAGAAGATCCCATTGGTCCTTTTCACTGCCCCCTCAACAAATCCAACCTATCTCCCTCCGAACTGACTGCACTCCGTGCACTCAGATCGAACCCTAACTTTGTCATCAAGCCTGCCGATAAGGGTGGTGCTGTTGTGGTCTGGCGTACTGACCTCTACCTTGCAGAGGCTGAGCGCCAGCTCTCAGATACCTCTTCCTACCTTCCCCTGGACCATGACCCCACCATGGCACATCAGGCCATTGTATCCACTATGGTTACAGATCTCATTTCATCTGGTGATCTCCCCCCATCTGCTTCCAAGCTAATAGTCCCCCAATCCCGCACAGCTCGTTTCTACCTCCTGCCAAAAATCCACAAACAGGACTGTCCAGGCAGACCCATTGTTTCAGCCTGCTCATGCCCCACAGAACTCATCTCTTCCTACCTTGACTCAGTCTTCTCCCCCCGGTCCAATCCCTACCCACATACATCCATGATTCACCTGACGCCTTATGCCGGTTTCAAAGCTTCCAGTTTACCGGCTCCAGCCACCTCCTCTTTACCATGGATGTGCAATCCCTTTACGCATCCATTCCCAACCAGGAGGGTCTTAGGGCTCTCCACTTCTTCCTGGAGCAAAGACCTGAACCATCCCCACCCACCACCACTCTCCTCCGCTTGGCTGAGCTTGTCCTCACCCTCAACAACTTCTCTTTCAACTACTCTCATTTTCTTCAGGTAAGAGGTGTTGCCATGGGTACCCGCATGGGCCCTAGTTACGCCTGTCTCTTCATGGGGTACGTGGAATATTCCTTGTTCCAGTCCTATTCCGGCCCCCACCCACAACTCTTTCTCCGATACATCGATGATATCATCGGTGCTGCTTCCCTCTCTCATCGAGAATTGGAAAACTTCACCAATTTCGCCTCCAATTTCCACCCTGCCCTCACTTTCACCTGGTCTATCTCTGACTCCTCCCTTCCCTTCCTCGACATTTCTGTTTCCATTTCTGGGGATAGATTGGCCACTAATATCCATTACAAACCCACCGACTCCCACAGCTACCTGGACTATACATCCTCACACCCCACTTCCTGTAAAGACTCCATCCTATTCTCTCAGTTCCTCCGTCTCCGTCACATATGTTCAGATGAAGCTGACTTCGACAAGGGAGCCTCCGAAATGTCCACATTCTTCCTCAACCGAGGATTCCCCAGCTCCATTGTCAACAGGGCCCTCAATCGGGTCTGATCCATCTCCCGCACTTCTGCCCTCACCCCTCCTCTTCCCTCCCGCAACAGCAATAGGGTTCCCCTTATCCTCACCTACCATCCCACCAGCATCCATATCCAGAAGATCATCAGATGCCATTTCTGCCACCTCCAGCAAGATGCCACCACCGGACACATATTCCCCTCCCCTCCCTTGTCCGCCTTCCGCAGGGAACGTTCCCTCCGGGACACCCTGGTCCACACTTCCTTCAACCCCAATACCTCCCCACAGCCCTACGGCACCTTCCCCTGTAACCGGCAAAGGTGCAACACGTGCCCATTTACCTCCTCCCTCCCCAGAATCCAAGAGCCCAAACATACCTTCCAGGTGAAACAACACTTCACCTGCACTTCCAAGAATCTAGTCTACTGTATTCGCTGCTCACAATGTGGTCTCTTCTACATTGGGGAAACGAAGCGTAGACTTGGCGACCGCTTCGCAGAACATCTATGTTCTGCTCGCAAAAAAGACGCTGAACTACCTGTTGCCTGCCACTTCAATGCACCACCTTGCTCCCTAGCCAACATCTCTGTCTCCGGCTTGCTACAGTGTTCCAGTGAAGCCCAGCGCAAGCTGGAGGAACAACACCTCATTTTCCACTTGGGGACCCTACAGCCCTCCGGCCTCAATATTGAGTTCAATAATTTTAGGCCCTAAACTCTCCCATGTTCCAGCCCCCAACCCCATACACCAGGCCTTGTTACCACATAGCCTGCCACTACACACCCCCTGTTGTTAGTCACTAACCATCCCCATTAACAACTATTCACCCTCCCAGCCTGATCGTTAGCAACTCCTCTGTCTGTCCAACTGTTTTTCTCTCTCTTTGGGCTCTATCCTATCATTTACTCCCTACCCCACCCACCTCCCTATTTTCTGCATATAAACTGACGTTTTCCCAGCCACCATCAGTTCTGAGGAAGGGTCACCGGACCCGAAACGTTAATTCTGTTTTCTCCTCCACAGATGCTGCCAGACCTGCTGAGCTTTTCCAGCAACTTTGTTTTTGTTCCTGATTTACAGCATCTGCAGTTCTTTTGGTTCCCATTGGTCCTTGGTGCTTCACAGGATCCTACTGCTCATCATTTATTTCCTTGTCTTGTTTGTCCAGTCTAAGTGCATCATCTCACATTTGTCCGGATTGAATTCCATTTGCCACTAATCAGCCCATCCAACCAGCATACCTATATCCTCCTGTGGTCTAAGGTTATCTTCCTCACTATTTACAACCTTGCCAATTTTTGTATCATCCATGATAATGGTAATTCTTCACTGAGTTTTAGGTGTTTGCGAGGATATTGCTGGAGGAGAAGGGGTGGTGAGAGCTTGAATTTGTTTCTAGATTTTGTAATAAATCTCTCCAGTCTTTTTATCTTGTGTAACTTTTTTTTTAACTTGTGTGCATTGCATTCTGTGCACTAAAAGTGCACTGGCAAACTCTTGTTGATGCGTTCACTAACAGACCTCCATGGTTACAAAAGGGCAAGGTTCTAGCAAATCAGATTTTACTCTGGGATCTATATTGTTCAGTGTTAACATCAGCTGTGATCATAACACTATAGCTATCAACTCTTTGGTTTCTACTACAAAGAATTTGATATGCAGTCATTTCCTCCTAGTCCCATCATCATTATCTGTTTCAAGTCAAAAATTACTCTTTTTCGAGCTCTGAAGGAGAGTCCTGCTGGACTCAAAACAGTAATTCTGCTTCTTTCTGCACAGATGGTGCCAAACCTAAAAGATTTCTCTCGCATTTTCTGTTTTTATTTCAGATTTCTAGCATCTGCAGTACTTTGCTTTTATTACCTTTCTGTTATGTATTGCACAGAGAAAACAAAACATGTGGACTCGCATTCAGCATTGGGGTGATGGCCACTGATTTGAGTCCAAACCTCAAGCTTGACTCCCCTACCATTCCAGTTGCACACAATTGTGTTATTCACTGGTCTGTTCAGTGAGATGAACTGTACTAGAGTCGAGCACTATTGCAGTTGAGGAATCCAAAATCCTGAGACAAGACATGCCCTATCCCCAGCCTTGTGCCTCAATCTAAATCAGTGGACATCAATTAAACAGTGCTTTTAGAAAGTCCCTTCATTTACAGTCATGTCTGTTGTGATATATGAGTAAATACAAGGACAGCCAACTTTATAACTTGGAAAAGATCAGTAATAAGGAATTAAAGTGATAATGAAGGAGGTTACCTGAGGACTGGCATTACAGGATCAAAGAAGACAGCATATTACTTAATGTGAAACCAATATTGTTTGGGCTGTTCTTTTTGAGAACATTTGTTAATGAGCATAAGATTTTCTGTTAAATGGATTAAAAGAAACATGTATTGGAGTTTGAAAATTTTGCCTATTCTGTTATCCTTGTTTAAGAATCAAGCAAAATGTGTGAAAATCATTTATGATGAGCATTGTGTTAACAGCTGAACAATGAAATCAATACTGTAAAAGAATGTCCCAGATCTTCTGATCTACAGGACCAGCCTAAGGTCCAAACCCAAAGTTTGTGAAAGGATCTCATAGATGTCCTGATGTGCTGACTCTATGGGATTTGTCCACAAAGTTTGAAATTCCAATGAGCAATTTCACACTCCCTGGGACCTTCCAAAAAAGTAGCTGATTCTGAGTTAGCAGCAGACACTTTAGAGAGTTCCAATATATCTTACCCAAGAAATGTTAAAGATAAAGGGTCCACTCCAACTCTTGGATACAATACAACCGATCCCATCCACTATCACTCACGCTGACTGCTCGACCCCATCAGCTTCCACCTCCACCTCACTGACACCCTCCCCTAGCAACCTGAGTTAACCCACTGACATCTCAATGAATTCCAATGATCCAACCCGGTTATCCATCCTGAGCCAAGCGCACTAATCCTCCAACCCCACCTGACCAGCCCTTACCACTTAACTACTCACCCAATCTGACCTAACAACACCTGGACACAACTACCCACTCACCTACCTGTCTCCCAACCCAACTGCCAAACCATCATCTACCCATCCACCTTCAAGCCCTCCAACCCATGCACTCATCCACCTGTGTTGGGGTGCAGAAAAGAAGAAGCAGAGCAGAAATCGGTTGTTGACTGTTGCTTTGTCAGAAGTGCTTCTAAAGTATTACTGAATCCGACTGATTAAGAATGTTGAATTCGCAGGAACATTTCAGACTGAAGGCTTTGTGGTTAATGATTTTACCTCTACAGATATCAATTCCACTCCTATCAACTCTGCTCGTTCGATCCAGTTACCTTAATGATCTCACCAGTACTTCCATTAAACAAAATATATCTTTCCATAGTCGCTACAAAAATCTAACTGAAATAAAGGAATAAGAAGGTCAATGATTTCATTAAAATTCAGTTGTTATATAAAATGCACAAGTCGCGATGGCGACAATTGATCTTTGAAGTACAATGCTGCATTTTTATTTTAATATTACACAACAGCTGGTCAGTTAAAGGTTAAATTTTAAAAATAAACTTGGAAAGGGCAAAGAAGGTTAATCCCACTTTAGGGTTTTTTCTGAAGTTTTCTTCAAACTGTTCAAGTCATGAATTTCAGGAAAGCTTTTACTATCACAGATACAAATATACTATCATTTTTAACACTCAATGAAGTTTCACAGTATTTCTTCCGCAGTAAGAAATAGTCTTGTTATTTTCTATAGTCATTTTTATACAACATATAAATACAGCTGGTGGCTAATCTCCACAGTATTACCATAATCTTGCCTGCTCGAGTTTTAGCTGCAGTGCTGGGACCTTTGTGATGGGACTAAGTCTAGTGTAAAAAGGAGGCTGTTGAGATCTAATTTTTGATAGCTATTAAACAGCACCCATGTAAAAGTGAAAAAGGGAAAGTGTCACCTTAAATTTTACTTCATCCTTTCAGTTACACTGAAAAATGAAAAAGGAATAGAGCTTCCAGCTATTCAAAATTCCCAACTGAACAAACGACTTAAATTTGGGAAAATGTAATGCATTTTAAATCCTGTTTTTTTTTTCAGAAGCAGCCAGTTGCAGTGATCAGATGGCATTCACACATGGAATAATTCTTTGTGGGATTTTCATATTGCATATAATTATAGAGCAATGGCACTGCACATCACACCAGCCTGAGCATGGAAAGTGTAATTTATGGGGAAGGTTTTGCGTGGACAGACCAATGGATTTTCTGTTTTATTCTGCGCTTAAAATTAAAGAAAAATGAACTAAACTGGAGAAATTAATAACGTCAGTTTCATGAAAGGATTTTGCTTTACACAAAAAAGAAACTGTGTTCCCAAGTCTCAATTGTTGGCCACAACATTCTCCCCAGTAAGCTGTTTTGGAAATTGCTGAGCTCACTTTCTATTTAACCTTCTAATGCAATAGTCAAATATAGGTATTTGGAGTTCCTATCACGTCAGATTGAATTTTGTTTACATAGAAACATAGAAGATAGGAGCAGGAGGAGGCCATTCAGCCCTTCGAGCTTGCTCCACCATTCTTAATGATCATGGTTGATCATCCAACTCAACAGCCTAATCCTGCTTTCTCCCCATAACCTTTGATCCCATTCATCCCAAGTGCTATATCTAGTCTCCTCTTGAACACATTCAATGCTTTGGCATCAATTACCTCCTGTGGTAATGAATTCCACAGGGTCACCACTCTTTGGGTGAAGAAATGTCTCCTCATCTCCATCCTGAATCTTCAGACTGTGGCCCCTGGTTCTGGACACACCCACCATCGGGAACATCTTCCCTGCATCTACCATGTCCAATCCTGTTAGAATTTTATAACTCTCTATGACAGTCCCCCTCATTCGTCTGAACTCTTGTGAAAACAATCCCACCTCATCAATCTCTCATCATATGTCAGACCCACCATCCTCGGAAGCAGCCTGGTAAACCTTTGCTGCACTCCCTTGAAAGCAAGAGTATCCTTCCTCAGAGAAGGAGATCAAAATTGCACACAATATTTCAGGTGTGGTCTCACCAAGGCCCTGTATAACTGCAACAACACGTCCCTGCTCCTGTACTTAAAACCTATCGCAATGAAGGCCAACATACCATTTGCCTTCTTTACTGCCTGCTGCACCTGCATGCTTACCTTCAGCGACTGGTGCACAAGGACACCGAAGTCCCGCTGCATACTCCCCTCTCCCAGTTTATAGCAATTAAGGTAGTAATCTAAATTCTTGCTCTTTGCTTCCCAAGTGAATAACCTCACATTTATCCAAATTATACTGCATCTGCCATTGATTTGCCCACTCACCCAACCTGTCAAGATCATGCTGAAGGATCTCTGCATCCTTGTCACAGTTCACCCTCCTACCCAACTTGTTATCATCTGCAAACATTGAGATTCACATTTTGTTCCCTCATCCAAATCATTAATATATATTATGAATAGTTGGGGTCCCAGCACCGATCCCTGGGCACCCCACCAGTTACTGCCTGCCAATTTGAAAAGGATCCATTAATTCTTTGTTTCCTCTCTGCCAATCAGTTTCCTATCTATCTCAATACACTTCCCCCAATCCCATGTGTTTTAATCTTGCACATTAATCTCTTATGTGGGACATTGTCAAACACTTTCTGAAAGTGCAAATATACTACATCAACTGGCTCTCCCATGTCAACTTTATCGTTACATTTTCATAGAATTCCAACAGGTTTGCCAAGCATGATTTCCCTTTCATAAATCCATGCTGACTCTGTCTGATCCTGCCACTGTTTTCTAAATGTTCTGCTATAAAATCCTTGACATGGATTTGAGAATTTTCCCCACTACTGATATTAGGCTCACCAGTCTATAATTCCGTGTTTTCTCTCTATCTCCCTTTTTGAATATTGGACATTAACCACCCTCCAATCTGTAGGGATGGTTACAGAGTGTATAAAATCTTGCAAGATGAGCACCGATGCATCCACTATTTCTCAACTTACCTACTTAAGTACTCTGAGATGTGGATTATCAGGCCTGGGTATTTATCGGCCTTTAATCCCAACAATTTTCCCAACACCATTTCTCTACTAATATTGATCTCTCTCAGTTCTTCCCTCTCACTAAATCTTGCCTCTTTCAACAATTCTGGTATCTGGTTTGTGTCCTCTTTTGTGAAGACAGAACCAAAGTATGTATTCAGTTCCTCAGCCATTTCTTTGTCTCCTGTTATACATGTAGGGGACCTACATTTGTGTTTACCAATCCCTTTCTCTTCACGTTCCTATCGAAGCTCTTAGTATCAGTCTTTAAGTTCACTGCAAGCTTACTTTCGTACTTTATTTTCCCCTTCCTAATCAATTCCTTGGTCCTTCTTTGCTGAATTCTAAACAGCTCCCAATCTTAAGATTTATTATTTTTCTTGGCCAATCTGTATGCTTCTTCCTTGGATCGGATATTATCTCTTATTTTCTTTGTAAGCCATGGATTGGCCCTTTTACCCATTTTGTTTTTGCGACAGACAGGAATAAATAATTGTTGCACATCCCCCCATGCGTTCCTTGAATGTTTGCCATTGCCTATCCACTGTCATCCCTTTAAGTAACTCTCCCCAATCTACCAAGGCCAACTCACACCTCATATCCTCGTAGTTTCCTTTATTAAGGTTCAGCACCCTAGTCTCAGAATCAACAACCTCACTCTCCATCAAAATTTCTATCACGTTACAGTCGCTCTTCCCCAAGGGGTCCCACACAACTAGATGGCAATGACTCCCTTCTCATTACACAGCACCCAGTGTAAAATGGTCTGCTCTCTAGTTGGTTCCTCCACATATTGGTCAAGAAAACCATTTTGTATGCACTCCAGGGATTCCTCCTCTATGGCATTAGGGCTAATTTGATTTGCCCAATCTATGTGCAGATTAAAATCACCCATGATCACCAATATTCCCTTATCATATGCATCTCTAATTTCCTGCTTAATGTCATTCTTGACATCACCACTGCAGTTTGGGGGTCTATATGTGACACCTACTAATGTTTTTTGCCCCTTGGTATTTCTCAACTCTACCCATACAGACTCCACATTTTAAGAGCTAATATTCTTTCTCACTATTGTGTTTATTTCCTCTTTAACCAGCAATGACACTCTGCCACCTTTCCCTTTTTGCCTGTCCTTCCCAAATACTGAATATCCTGGGACATTCAGTTCCCATCCCTGGTCACCCTGCAGCCATGTCTCCATAATCCCGATTATATCATACCCATTTACATCTATCCACACAATTAGTTCATCCACTTTATTGCAGATGCTCCACGCATTAAGGCACAAAGCCTTTAAGCGTGTCCTTTTAACAGCGTTTGTCCCCTCTTTATTTTTCTCAATAGCCCTGTTTGAATCTCATCCTTGGTTTCTCAGCCTATCATTTTTCTTATTCCATTTTTTGTTAGGAGGTAAATAAATGGACCAAATCAAGTAATAACCTATCTGAATTCATCTTTTACTAAAATTAAAATAATTAGCATCATCATAAAGTAAGACAGGAGAGGTTTTCCGTGTTCTCTTCTTTTTCCTTAGATCTCAACATACCTAGCTTTTTTTTTCTCTCTTTTACTATTCAAGATGTTCTGCTTTTTATTTTAAAAACGCTAACACTTATCTGTAATGACTCAAGATTCAGGTGTCTAGGGTAACATCAAACATTTTATTAGTTTACCGCTCATCTGATTTCCTTTTCATGTTCGTCGATGAAGGGAAATTTTGAGCAGCTATAACTTGCATTTAGTCTGATAATCCCCATTAAACATAATTGCTAAAGATTAAAGTTACACTTAACATTAGTTTCATCTTCCCTTGATCATTTTGTATTAATTATTTTAATCCAAATCTTATAAACAAGACATTTTCTTGCTAGCAGTAGCACTGTGATAAGGGAAGGTGGTAATAGAATGGTTATAGCACTTATCTAATAATCCAGGGTCCCAAATCCTGTCACAGCAAATGGAACTGAAACTAAATTAAGAAAGGAAACCTGGAATTGACTGCTAATCTCAGTAGTGGTGACTGCAAAACTATCATTTGATTCACTAGTGTCCTGAATGAAATCTGCCACCCTTACCTAGTCTGGCCTACGTATGACTCCAGACCTACAGGAATGTGATTGACTCTTAATTGTTTTCTGAAATGACTGAGCCAGCCACACCAGTTTGAGGGCATTAAGAATGAGCAACAAATGCTGGATGCCATATCCTACAAAAGGATATTTTGCACAATGTAAAAATAGATTTTATAACAAAAATGAAAAAGTAGTGAATTAACAGCCCACTTTATGTCTCAAATTGATCAACAGAATATGCCAACTTGTCAATACCCAAAATATATCCCCAAGTCTCTTAGCATCATGAGAGAAAGTATCTGTAACACTAAATACTTTGAATCATTCCCAACCACAGAGTTATTCTTTCAAACTAAGCAGTGCATACATTTCCATTTACCTTTCTACATGTCTAAGTCTGTGAAGTCTTATACACGTTACATCAAATATTATTAAAACAACACGACTAAATTGAATGACGAAATACATGTTACTAATGTACTCAATTAAGATGCATATATTTTGAACCCATGTTATTTTCACAGCAGGCCAGAAGCTGATACTATAGTTCAGTTGAAACATGAGCCCCTGGAGCACTGACAGGAAAACAGTTAGCTGTCAGAACAGAACCATACTGGGACTGATAAAGTGTGAACAGTCTTTTTAATGGGCAAATATTTTCCAACTACCTGGACTTTAACTCTTTGAATGAAGAACACTTATGAATTTTGAACCATAAACAGTTTATGTGTAAAATGAAATATATTGCACTGAATTACCTCTTGGTACTACTTGCTTTAAAGGAGAAGGCTTGTACGAAGCATAGTGCAAAGCAGCAGTGTGGAGCTTTTAAATAATGTGGTAAAATTGAAGCACAGATTGAATCTAACTACTCTTTTGAGTTCCGATCATCAGTTAAGTTGCTCCAAGGAAGCATGATGCAGATATTGTTCCACTCCCCAGACGTGAGAAAGTGAGAGAGATTTTAAATTAAAGGGTGATAACCTAAATTGGAGGGAAAGCTAACCATGTAACATTGTGAGCAGACCTCTCAGCCAGACATAACAGATCAGAAAACAGAATAGAATAAAGAGTAAATTCCTTTAATAAATGTACACCATATCTCTCAATGATGCTGAATTATTATGCTTCATAAACAGTTTTAATGCAAATTGAAAGAAAAAAATTGTGTACAATGTTCCTAATTATTCATTGTGAAATTTCCACTGAACTCTGGAAGGATATTAGTTTTGAGCAGTTTTGACTATTGCTAGTTTTAAACTATGACATTCAAAGTCTTTTTTGTTAAAATGAAGTGTCTCCTGCTTCTGTACAATGTCTTGTTTGCTCCTAAAAGCTGAAACAGTGCCTGAGTCCACTGATGTTGGCATGACAAAGAAATTTCAACAGAAGTCTCATGTGAGGGTTTCCTGGTCTCTACTGAGCTACTCAATCAAAAAGCAGACAGTGGTAGACACTTCTTTGTGAAGCAAGTTAGTAGAACTGCAGGACGAATGATTCTTTACAGGTAGCTTTGCAGTGGTATTAGCAGCAGCACCTCAGCTGGTTCAGTGAGTCAATAACATATGAGTACAGTAATAGAGCTAGTTCCAAGATAACAGTTCCAAGATCCATCTTTAATCAATGCTATATCAGCTGATGTCATTCAGTGTGGATGCTGAAGCGTCAAAATGGACATCTATGTCTGAATCAGGGCAGAGAAAAGTTTCACTCCTGATGACTACCCAGTGAATCCTCCTGGAAGATGAATGTGCAGTGCAAAGGATCAGCCTCAGCTGTCCCACTCAGCTGATGTAATCTGTGCTGATATATTTAATTATCGGCTGATACAGTGTTAAACCTTCTTCTACAGAAAGCACCAAATAGGATTATGTAATTGGAGCAGTATACAAAATAACAACAACCTGGCAATAATTATAAACATCAGTAACTGTTTCAATTTTTCTCTTCTGTTCTTTTTGTATGACATTGCAATCTTCCATATGAGTGGGAGGAGCAGCAACATCATCATCCCACAGATGATATTTCATGTTATATAAAAAATCATCTCAACTTTTGCTGTTCCAGATTATCCTACATGAAGCAACGAATAGCTTTGTAGATTGATATAAACTGCAGCCTTTAAGAAAGGAGCAATAAAGAGAATAGCCTCATTGGCGGAGACAACATTTGCACAATCCTACTTTTAAGCTAAGAATATTGCACAAAAAAGAAGCAGGAGAAACTTAAGACAGCAAAGCAAAACTAAAGAAGAACAAGAGAGCAAACAACTCACTTGACATGCATTTACAGCAAACATTCAAACTAGGAGCAGGAGATGGTCGTTCAGCCCCATGAACCTGCTGTGCCACTTATAAGTGCATGGCTGATCTGTTTGTCACCTTAAACTTACTTTCCTGTCTCCCCCTGCAGATATCATGTGGTTCATTTATTAATTAAGAATCTATCTCCTTCTCAAAAATATTTAATGGTGTTGATTCCACCACTCTTTGAGGAAGAAAGTTCTGCAGACACACTTAGAGAAAAACATTCTTCTTCTGTAGTGGATGTTAAAGACCACACATAACTCGACTGATGGCCAGAGGAGCTGCTACTGGTGTCCTGGATAATAATTATCCATCAACCAATGTCATTGAAACATATTATCTAATCATTTATCTCATTGTTTGCAGGATATTGTTGTGTGCACATTCAATGCTCCAGTTCCCCACAGTACAGTTTGGGCTACACTATAAAGTTACTTCAGCACAAAAGCAAAATAACAGATGCTGGAAATCTGAAATAAGAACAGAAAATATTGCAAAAACTCAACAGAAATTAGTCAGCATCTCTGGCGAGAAGTAGACTTAATGTTTTGAATCAATAACTCCTCATCAGAAATCTTTAGCGTTCTTACTTATTCCGCTGGTTGTAAAATGTCTTAGGATATCCTGAGGTTGTGAAAAGTGTGCCTTTTGTCGTATTCAGAATGCCCCAATATTTGATATTTCATAAGTGATAACTGACACAAAACTCACTTAGATATCTGTCTGCAGGGAATTTCAAAACAGGGCCCTCAGAAAGTGATTACAATGAACAGCAAAACTATTGGAGAGATCTTGATACAGCCTTCTGGTGTGGAAAATATTTTATTTTGAAGAAAAAATGTCCCCTTACCAGGCGCAGATCAGAGTAGAATTAGGTTAGTACAATATTAGCTATGAAATTGCTAGTTATCTTCAAACAGTCAGTGTGAACCACCAGTTTAAATCACAAACTATATCACTAACCCAAAGCCGTTCTCTGGAATGTGTATGACTGGACTAATGATGTTGTTACACCTAGTATTCTATTGGTTAGAACATAATGTTTAAAGATAATTCTTGTTACTGTTCTCCAGTGATTTTGGCAGTTCAGTTTTTGTTTTGAAGTCATGTAGGGTGCAACAGAACTTTATCCATATTTCCCAATAGTCATCGTTGTTCATGCTTCTGCAAATATTGATAGATTTGTTATGTAACTTAAAGGACCCTCAATTCAGAGGCATTGAAGCTGCAACTCAAAAGATGATTTTTTTCCCTTGTATGAAAGAAGTGGGAACAATATAGAAATAAATCCAAAATATCTACTTTCAAGTTTGTGCAATATTTAAAAGATCACATGCACGGTTTTTCAAATAACTGCAACTTCCATGAGGTTAGCTATTGGCTGGATGTAGAGACATCTCTATTCCCTGCCACAACAAAGACAATTGGGTAATTCCCTCATCAATCATACTTGAAGACCATCTGGCTGGAAGGAACTGGGTTTGATCAAACACACACAGTTTGTATGGAGCCATCCTCCACTGAGTGCATTTTACTGGGCAAAATGTCTTCTCTTAAATTAGGAGATGTTGTTTTTGTTTTAGACGTGAAATACCATCTGTAAATAGACTTTTAGTTGGATTTTCTCACAGATTGTGGGTGGAAAATTCAATTTCCTGAGTAATTCCTTCCGAGTCTGTGACAATGGGGATTCTGCAGGATCTCCATGTGGAACCTTTATCAATGCAGTTATAATAACTGTTATAGTAGCAGAAAATATGGGCCAATGTGTTCTATGCCCTTTGCTGAGTTTTACTCACTGTAACATCCAATGGTAAGTTACATCTAAATAATCAGTTGACATAGTGTTGCCAATGGATACTCAATGAATTATTTCCCCATCCCTTCTTTTGCAGAAGTAGGCTATTTGGTTCATCATTCCTGTGCTGCTATTTAATAAGGTCATGACTGATCTGAACACATCAACTTCCCACCTATTTTGATAACTTTTCATCCCTTTGTTTGTCAAGAACCAAGCTATAAAAATACTCACCGACTCTGCTTCTACTGTTGTTTGTAGGCATGAATTCATGATACTCTGTGAGAAAACTCTTCTCCTCTGTGACTTAAATGGGTGATCATTTATTGTTAAATAGACATTCCTGGTTTTATTTCTCCTACAAGGTAAAACTACTCTCCACATCTACCTGGTCAAGATCCCTCAACATCTTATATGTTTCAATCAAGTCACTTCTTGCTCTTCTAAACTCCAGCAGAAATGAACCAAATCTATCCAACTTTTCTCATAACACGACATACCCATTCCAGATATTAGCATAGCAAACTTTTTCTGAATTGCTATAAATATATTTATATCCATCTTTAACTAAGGAGACCAGTACTGTAAACAGTACTGCAGATGTGGTCACACCAATGTCCTGTATAGTTAAGCAAAATTTACCTACTTTTGTATTCACTTTCCCTTACAATAAAAATGATATTCTATTAGCTGTTCTACTTACGTGCTCTACCTGTATATTAACCATTTTCCAATTCATATACTTGAAGAACCAGATCCCTCTGCATTTCAGAGGTCTGCAATATTTTAACACATGGATAATATACTTTTTATCTTATTTTTCTGCCAAATGTACAATTTCCCATATTATACTCCATTAACTAGACTTTTGCCCACTCACTTAATCTATCTATGTTTCCTTGTAGCTTCCTTATATCCTCTTCACGAGTTATCTATTTTTGTGTCATCAGCAAATTTAGCAAGCATGCCATTTATATAAACTTTACTAAAAGGCGACAAGGAGTTGATGCTCTTTGTCTTGCAGTTATCGGGTCGAGATTGAAAGGAACAGACTTCACATTAAGGATACCAATTAATACAGCATGCAAAGGGGCTGCTGATTGGTTTGGCACTGAGCGGCATGGAGATACAGCCAGAACAGTTAAGTGTCAATCTTAGTTCTCAAAACAGGCAGACAGATTCTGGGAATTACCCAGCCGTCTTTGTTATGGCAAGGAACAGTGGTGTTTCTACATATAGCCAATACCCTAACCTCATGGAAGTTGCCATTTATTTGAAAAAACTTATAGAAGATATTCTTTTGAAATGTTGCACTAACTTGAAAGTGGAAATTATGTATTTATTTATATATTATTCCCAATTCTTGCATACAAAAACAAAATTTTCTTTTGAGTTTCAGCTTCAACGCCTCTGAATTGTAGGTTCTTACACTATGGGTGCTGCCATGGGAATCAGTAGAGATTAGCAATGTCCATGATCCTTTATTTCATGAAAAAAGTGTAATGTATAATTACCTTTTGTTTACATAAAGCAGAGTCCTCTGCATTTACATACATATGGGAATATATACACACATATAGAGCACATGAAAATACATCAGTATAGTTTCCCATAAAGTTGTAGCTGACTAATGACCACAACAGGTAGAAGCAAAATCAGACCACTCAGGTCATCAAGTCTGCTCCACCATTCAAGAGCTGATCTGATAATCTTCAGTGTGAAATGATCTTAAATTGGTTTCTGGTGTCATTTTGAGCACGGTCTGGATTATTTAATATATGGAGAATTCTCTATTCTGAGAGGGTTATGTATCAATGGAATTCTTTACCACAGAGGGCTGTTGAGGCTGGGTCATTAGTATATTCAAGGCCGGCACAGACAGATCTTTAATTCGTAAGAGAATCAGGGGTGATGGAGTAAAGGCAGCTAAGTGAAGTAAAAGATTATCAAATCAGCTATGATCTCATTAAATGGCAGAGCAGATCTAATGGGCTGGATGCCCGAATTCTGCTCCTATGTCTTATGGTCTTACGTCATATGTTCTTATGTCTAATGGTTTTGTGATTTCCAGCAGCAGAATCACATCTAATGAGATTTGCAAGCATGGACTTTTTTTTTTGATTTCTCTTTCACAAAACTATGTTGGCTCTGTCTGACCTTGAACATTTCTAAGTGCACACTATAACATCTTTAATAATAATTTCTAACATCACCATGACAGATGTTAAACTTGCTGTATTTTCTTGCTTTCTGTCTTCCTCTCTTCAGAATAAAGGAGTTTACATTTGCGATTTCCTATTCTAATGGAACTTTCCCTGAATCTAGGGAATTTTTGAAAATTAAAACCAATACATTAGTTATCTTGCGAGCCAGGTAATTTAAGACCAGAGGTTGAAGTCCATCAGGGTCCAGAGATGTGCCAGCTCGTAGTTCTAAAATTTTGCTCAGCACCACTTCCCTGGCAATTGTATTTTCTTGAGTTCCTTCCTACCTTCCATTTGCTATTTCTACGATATTATTTGCATTCTCTGTAATGAAGATTAATTCAAAATAATTCATCTACCATCTTCTTGTTTTCCATTATTAATTCCCGGATTTACTTCTTATCGAGTCAATGTTCACTTTGTTGAATTGTTTCCTTCTTAAATATCTGTAGAAATTCTTACTATTTGTTTTTATGTTTCATCTCATAGTCTAACATTTTTCCTACCTTATTAATCTTTTGGACAGCCTTTGCGATGTTCATATTCTGTGCAATTTTTTGACCTACCACCTATTTTTATGCAAATATATATTTTCCTGTAGGTTTCACAACATCTTTAATTGTTTTTAGTTAATCATGGATAGTAAATTCCCATTGGAATCTTTCTTTCTTATTGGAATATATTGATCCCACGAAAAGGCTGCTGCTGCATCTCAATTGACCCAACTCAAACCCAATTTGTGAATTAATTTTAGCCAAGTATGCTTTCATGCATTAATATTTGTCCCTATTTACAGTCAGATTACAAGTACTGGACCAATCCCACTCTCCTTCAAACTGAATGCATAATTCATTTATATTATGATCACTGCTATCTTCAGATATCTTCACTACAAGGTCATGAACTAATCCAATCTTGTTCACAATACGACGTTTCATACGATTTTCACTCTGGTCAGCTCCAGAACTTTATGTGAAACTATTCTGAAAATGTTCTATAAACTCCTGTTCTAGTTTACCTTTGCTCAACTGATTTTGCCAGTTAATATGTAGATGAAAACTCCCCATCGTTATTGCGGTACCTTTCCTGACAATCTCACATTAGTTCCTCCAATATGCTCCATTGTATTGTGTGGTTATTGTTTGAGAGTCAGTATATCATTCCACAAGTGAATGTTTACCTTTATCATTTTTCAACTCTACCCAAATTGCTTCTGAATCCCGACTGCCTGAACTTAGATCTTCCTATTCTATTGTGCTGATACAATAACTAGTTAACAGAGCTACACTTCCATTTATTCATAACTTCAAATATCCCATACCATTGAATATTCAGGTCCAGATGTTTTTTATAATAATCAATAATAGTTTCATAGTCACCATTGCTGACAGTAGCTTTCAATTCCAAATGTATTGATTGCATTTATTTTACAACATCAGCTATGTTGGGATATGGGGTCACAACCCAAGAGTATTAGCCTGGGTTTTGCAATTACTTTTTCAGTGACAATACCCTATACCACAGTCTCCCCATAACTAGTGAAAAGAGAAAACCACATCTCCGTGTCTCATCAATACCTCAAGAGGCTCAGGCTTTCATGACAGTTTACTATTTATACCTGAAACAAGACGTCCTTTCAAGAGGCAACTGGTGGGTATGCATTGGCAATGGTTTACTGAATGTTTGTTAGAGGGAGCAAAGTCCCCAATCCTCCACTCCCACCATTCCAAAATGACTGGTCAGTGGCTTTCCACGGAAAATGGAAAAGGGGTGTTATCTCAACTGGAAAGTCACAATCCTGCCTACGTCGACATTCTTGATTAAATTTCCAAATCCGTATTACCAACAGAGAGCCTCCTCTCTCAAAAGCAAATATTAGAAATTCAAGTGGGCAATTATCTACCCACTATGGTTAGAGATAATTCCAAATTGCATTCCTGATCAACAAGACTTCCTTTGACAGTATTGACAGCTGAAATGATCCCATTAGACTGATATATCTGCAATGGATGTGTTTGATAAGTTCTCAGTTCATAGAAAAAGTGTTTAATATCAGCATGAAGATGTTCAACAGATTTGTCTAAAAATTCCTTTGTCCTTGGATTTAACAAAGCATTAGTCCTTATATTTTGAGTAACAAAAACAATGTGATACTAATATGTTAAGCGTATATATATATATATATATATTAAACAACTACATTTCACATCAGTTAACTATGTGAAAATATTGTTCAATGGAAATAGATAATAAATAACTCCAATGCCAGCAGTTCTCCAAGGTCTGGAAAAATGGCATAAACTTTCAATCTCCAAATGAATCAGAGTTGGAGACTTCAGACAGCTACGATTAATTTACCTGGATGTTTACCCAGAAAACATTAGGCTGAAAATATCCTAGCCTAACCCTTGGGTAACTACACAACTGACAACTCCCCCTTATAAAATTCTGCTTGACCACTCCCTCAGTCGTCCTGACTAACCCCCATCGCCCAACTCCCTACAACCCGAGCTGACCGAACTGATCATTCAAGAACTGCTAAACCCTAACTCCTAGCTTCACACAATTTGACAAGTCCCACCATCTGACTCCAACTGACTCACTTCCCGAACCACCAGCTTCCAAACAACCTGACCTGGCAACAACTCCTAATCCAAAACAACTACTCCCGACCCACCTACCCACCTCAACTACCGGCCATCCTACCTACCAAATAACCTACTCTACATACCTACCACCCTAACCACCTGCCACGTGACTCAGTTACCCACTAACCTCCCCCACCTGCCCACTCTACCATGATGCCAATTCAGTAAATGACATACACTCACTCTTTCAGTTCCATTCTCATAGGACCGGACATTTGAACCCACCTTACAGCAGCGAGTGCTGTAGTAAGAAAGGGGGTGGTGGCTGTGTGGTTTATCTTCCCCGCTTATGTGACTTCACCATGATGAAACCTTTTGTTGGATGGCTTGTCCATATTTCTGATGATCCCAGGATCAGAAGAGCTGGCCAGAAACATGGATCTCTGACAAGGCAAAGAAATATAGGGGTGGAGCAACAATCCAAAGGCAGTTGCAACTTCACACTGGGGAAGGTCCCAGAGGAAATTCTACCTTAAGTCCTGGCTCCCAAAATTTGCAATCATTAACCTAAGTATCTGACTGTTGAATACAAAATGGTTTCTCAAATGGCCTGCCACCAAATCAAATCCCTGTTAAGTAGGTTCATTACTGAGGCACTTCAGAATAAGCAGATCACAACCTAAGTTAACTAAGATGCCTAGATACTGAACTTTCATAGCCAGGAATTACATCAGCTCTAGACTATGAGAGGAACAATAATATATTTATAGTTCCCAATGCAAGATTTAGAATTAAATTTCCACTGTGGTCACAAAACCTTTTGTTTTGTTGCAGCTTGATAAAACTGCCAAGAGAATCTGGTTTATGCTATTTCAATGGGCAAGGAAGGGGACAAAGTTGGCCGGGATTCCAATCTTTGTCACTAACTGAATACGCCTGCTGCAAAGTACCTGCGCATAAATATTGGATGATAAAAGGATTAAACAGAGAAGTGACACTTTCTGCAGATGAATAACTTGCAATAATTCAACGTATCGGACCCAAACATCCCTTAAACCTGACCACTCTCCCTCATTTATTGCCCAACTATTTCCAAACCTTTAGTTATCCTCCTGCCTCAGCATTCATTTTTGACCAATTCCACCCCTTCCCATTTACAATCTATTATCTCTCAATCCTATGGTCTGCAGCACTGATTCAATCAATCTCATTGTGAGCTTCAGGAATAGTATCCAATCTCTCTCTTGGGTGGTCCGAACATCTTTGGTCTGAACAATTACATGAGAAATTTAAGATATTAGCTAATTTACCATTTTCTTTGCAGTAATAGTGCGATAGTGCATTGAAGAACCTGTTCGGAAAGTAGGTTGATCCAGTTGCAGATCTTTAGCCAGAACGGAGTTCTTGTTGGCTTATTTGTGCTTTGGTTTTATTGCTGATATGGAATTGATGTACCCCCAGTTGATACTTATGAAATTTTAGTTTGCGGCTGAACCACAAACCAACTTGTACTTATACATTGCCTTTAAATACAATAACATCTCAAGATGATTCACAGGAACATTAAAAAGCAAAATTAAATATCGAGCCACTTAACATTAGTGCAGATGACCAGAAGCCTAGTCAAAGAGATAGGTTTACAGAAAATCTTAAACGAAGCAAAGGAGGTCAGAGTCAAAGAGTTTTAATGAGTAAATTCCAGAGACTTGGGGTCTAAGCAACAGAAGACACACCACTTCAGTACTTTGCTCATTCTTTGCCTCAGCATTCACAAACTGGAGCTTTGCAGCAGAACACATCACACTAAATACCACCATTCTCACCAAATTTACAGACTCCCTGTGCTTCAGGAAACTGAATTTAAGGTCATTCTTCACATTTTAAATTTTCACTAAGATGTTCCTGAGAAGCATTATATATAAATATTGGTGACAGTGATGGTGCTGCAGTTGTGTTTGTGGCAGTGATTATTACAATGGTAAAATTGAGAGCGTCGCTTATTTGAGATCTCCTTTTACAGCTGTCAGGCTTTGTTCCCTGAACTGGGAGGGTGAAGCATTCAAGGTCAGTTAATTCTCTATTGTTATTATTGATGCTGCTCCCATGATTGACTAGTGAAACTAAATTTCTGTAGATCAAGTATACCACAAGCAGTGCAGACATGGTTCAAAAGCTTTTCTTTCCATTTTTATAAGATGGAGATTTTATTTTTTGCATATTTCTTCATAAACTAATCAAATTAAAACTGATCAAATCTTTCGTATGAGAGGAAATAAGTCTCAAAGTCAATCAAGGTCAAAACTGACTTTGTAGCACTCAAGAAGACCTCTCCTATACTGGTTATACCATCAGGTCACGAAACAGACATTTCACATTTTTTGTGCATAGGCACATCCTTATAAGAAAATAGAAAACATGCCTGACACCATGCACTCACTAATTCAATCGCAATGTTTCTTGACTTCTTTTTGTTTTAACAATTCATCTACCTTCTTTTCTAAGTAACATTCAGGAATATATCTTCAGAACAAAACAAAACGTATGGAGTTACAATGGTGGATGCGATCTGAGAAGTTTGGAACAGTGCAACTGAACTGTGATAGATTCGAAAAAGAAAGAAAATATGGCTGCATTTCAATAGCAAAGTCAAATCCAATACCGTGTTATATTCCGTGTGTACGAAAGACAGAAAGAACAGTCAGAGTTATCTACAGTGACATTTCAGCTTGGATCCTTTTCTCATCCCGCGGGAGCAAACTGCATTGACAGCAGTCCTGTGTCAATTTCCATCTGACTGTCACTTTCACTTCCCTCTATTATTTGCAGTAAGCTGGGGCAGTTCCCAGTCTGGATAGGCTGCTGATCACTATCTCTCCAGCTCTAAGCTGCCCTACTGTGAACCTGACCAAGGCAAAGGGACGCTGATTCTCTTTGGATCCTTTTTTTACTCTCTATTCCTTTCCTTTTCTCCAGCGCCCAGTCTTTTGTGTCTGTTTTCGAAACTGCTGTTTGACTGGCAGCCTGTCACAGATCAGTTACCACCTAAAGCCGCTTGGCAGGGTGAGGTGACGGCCCAGGAAGGGATCTAAGTGGGTTTATCAGTGCTTCTTTACGCCTCGTGGGCTTCTTGACACAAAGGAAAGGGTATTAAAGATCTGAGGCGAACCTAAAAGCGTGAAAGCTCCTTATAGGCTGCAAAATGCAGATGTGACTAAATGTTTAAATATTCTGAGAAGCAGCTATTCATTCAGCCTATGGAGGAGAGAAAAAAAAAAATGTGTTTCTTTCAAAACAAGAAAAGGTATATGTTCCACTTGAATGAGACTTGGAGTCTCTGGAACAATTAGTTTCGAGAAGCTGTGGTGAAATGGTGCCAAACAAATACTTAAGCTTTATCCTTTTTCAGTGCTACTAAATCACAAATTGCATTCTTCCTCACTTCATGCAGACAGTGTATCAGTTCTGATTAAAACAGACCTTCAAGTGACAGTTTTACTTTGTTGTTTACTGCAGTGAATGTAAACTGGTCTTCTTGCTATGATAACATGAAAAGACTGTATTCATTTTCCACTAGTGTCAATCGACAAATTTCAGAAGACATTTGCTACTGTTATATGTTTTTACTGCAGAAAACTATTAAGCCATTCCTGTTTATTGTGAAATACGAAAAATAATTTAGCATTACACAGCATCAGAAAATCTTCACTTTACAAAACAACTGTGATTGCTTAAATTTATTCACTAAATTGCTTTGTTTTCTCCCTCATCTTCATTATAGTACCATCAGTTTTCTGAAGAACAATATAAAGAATGATATTTCAACATCAGATTCATGTATTTTTCTTCCTACTTAAATTGCACTTATATCATTTTTAGAAGGCAGAATCTTAATTACTTTCCAGCTCCAATAAATCCTCGAAAAGGTAAAGTACAGAAGTACAGTGCATCCAATCAATTCATTTTGCAATTATTGTTATTATACTTAAGACACATGAGAACTTACTATAATATGTTAATTTCAATATTAGAAACTAGGCTACTTTGGTAATATTCAGACAGCTGATTTTTTTTAATATGTTACACTGAAGACATATGTTATGGTTTCAGAAAATATACCTTCTGATTAGTAAATGCCAACGGCATGGTTCTACTTATTACAATTAGATTTGTACTCTTTGCATCCACTTTCAGTTGCCCTGACTTTGACCTGCCTTTCTCTGACAGGCACAGATAATGAATGCTCAGTGCATTCATCGTGCACACTTTGGATATAAAGCTACATCTTAAAACCATGGGCTGAGTCTTACGTTTATTAGTTAAGAGCAATCTTCGATGGGATTCTCGGCATGTGGTCTAGCGAAATTTTTTGGCATACCTTACCAAGCATACCTTATTAGTTATCTAGACTTTCCAATGGGATCCCTCATTTCTGATTCTACCCCATCTTATCACGTGCCATTCCCAGAATAACATGCCACTCAGCGGATATCTGTGATAAGATCAGCATTTCTTGAGCTGCACCATCTTTAAGACGAGAGTTGGCAGTCTGGTGCTGACCCTCACTAGCAATGCAACTGCACAGCATCTACAAAACCATGTTGCTCATGGCACATTACCAGCATGGCTGACCCACCTCACACATGCAACCCCACTCTCTCACCCTAGTCAACATTCAACCACCAGGGCAGACAGGTTACATGCCCTTAGAAACATCCCATCTGAAGACCTCTCAGAATCCCCAGTTTCCCCAATGCCCAATGGTCATCCACACCCAGCTCATATTTATAGGAACCGAGTGTCAATCAGGTCCTGTCTGCCACCAGACAATAAGATATAGGAGCAGATTTAGGCCATTTAGCTGATTAAGTCTGTTCCACCATTCAATCATGGCTGATATGTTTCTCAACCCCATTCTCCTGCCTTCTTACACATAAACCTTTGATCCATTTACTAATCAAGAACCCACCTATTTCTGCCTTAAATACATTCAGTGAGTTGACATTCAATGGCAATGAGTTCCACAGATTCACCACTTTCTGGTTGAAGAAAGTCCTCCACATCTTAGTTCTAAAGGGTCTTGCCTTCACTCTGAAGTAGTGCCCTCGGGTCCTAGTCTCTCCTATTAGTGGAAACATCTTTACCACATCCACTCCATCCAGGCCCCTCAATATTCTATATGTTTCAATGAGATCTCCCCTCATCCTTCTAAACTTGTGCTTGTGACACCAGTTGAAGCTGAACTCTTATCCACAAGGAAAGTTATCTATCAGCATCTATCACATCATCTTGCTGACTCTTCCAATAGTACAGAGCACAGCAGGCCAGGGTGGTGTGGCACATTCTGTTTGGACTCGTAAGGAAGACCAACCTCAATTACTCCAAGCAGTAGAACTGGGCTTTCAGTAGCCCTAGTGTCTGATCCACCATGAGCCTGGTCACAGCACGTGCACCAACATGGTGAGGCTTAGAGCAGAGTGACCAACACATTGGATTACAATGAAGTTGATTTGATTTAATATGATTTATTGTCAAGTGTGCCTAAGTACAGTGAAAAGCTTTGTTTACGACAGTAGGTAGATCATAGTAAGCAAGGACATACAGATCATAGGATGAAAAAAAAACTTGGATAGAATAAGGCATACAGGTTACACCACACAGGATGTGTGTTAGGCAAGATCAACACTAACAAGGTTTATTTGAAGATAAAGAGTCCATTCATCAGTCTAATAACAGCAAGGTAGAAGCTGTTCTTGAATCTGTTGGTGCGCGTGTTCAAGCTTCTGTATCTTCTGCTTGATGGAAGTGGTTGTAGACTAGCATTACCAGGGTGGGATGGATCTTTAATAATGTTGGCAGCCTTTCCACGGCAATGAGCCATGTAAATAGAGTCCATGGATGGGGGGTTGACTTCTGTGATGGTCTGGGCTGTGCACACCACCTTCTGTAGTTTCTTGCAGTCCTGGGCAGAGCAGTTGCCATTCCAGGCTGTTATGCACCCGGACAGTGTGCTCTCAATGGTGCATCTGTAAAATTTGGTGATGGTCCTTATGGACATGCCAAATTTCCTGAGCTGCCTGAGGAAGAAGAGACATTGTTGTGCCTCCTTGACCGTCACATCCATGTGGGAATTCCAGGACATGTTGTCGGTTATCGTCAGTTGTAGCAACTTGATGCTCCTCCTTTCTTTCTGAAGTCGATGATCAGTTCTTTAGTTTTGCCGACGTTGAGAGGCAGGTTGTTTTCATTGCACCATGTCACCAAACCCTCTATCTGTCTTCTGTATTTTGATTCGTTTTTGTTAGATATCTGTCCTGCTACAGTAGTGTCATAAGCAAATTTGTCGATGGCGTTCATTGGGAAATTGATCACAATGTTGTGGGTGTACAGGGAGTAAAATAGGGGGCTGAGGATGCATCCTTGTGGGGGCTCTAGTATTGAGTGTTATTGTGGAGGAGGTGCACTCGTCTATCTTCGCTGATAGCAGCCTATGGGTCAGGAAGCTGAGGATCAATTGCAGAGGCTGGAGTCAAGACCTAGATCTTGGAGGTTTGAGGTCAGTCTGGAAGGGATAATGGTGTTGAAGGTGGAACTGTAGTCGATGAGCTGGAGTCTGATGTAGGTGTCCTGGGTGTCCGGATGTTCCAGGGATGAGTGCATAGTTAGGGAAATAGCATCCTCTGTGGACCTGTTACATCAGTAGGCAAATTGCAGGGGATCGAGGCAGGCTGGAAGACTAGAGTTGATGTGGGTCATGGCTGTCCTCTCAAAGCACTCCATGATTATGGAGGCCAGAGCCACTGGGCAGCAGTCATTAAGGCATGTTGCATTGCTTTCTTTGGTACTGGGATGCTGGTGGTCTTCTTGAAGCAGGAGGGGACTTTGGCTTGTAGGAGGGAGAGGTTGAAGGTGCCAGTGAAGACCTCCACCAACTGATCCACACAGAATCTAAGTGCACAGCCAGGAACTCCATCTGAGCATGAAATGCCTGCCGCTCTCCAACCCTCCTCCCATCCCAGACCCATCTCAACAATCCCATGTGTCACTGAATTGAAGTCAACTGACATACTTAGATGACATACGATACAGCAATGTTCCCCTCATCCTATAGTACATTTGGAAGCTCCACAAATGATGGAGCGCTTTTGGCCTGTATTCATCTCAGTTATCAGTTATTGCTAATAACCTCTGCCTCACTAAGATGACAGTGTTAAATTATCAAGCACCAATGGTATGGTGCAATCCACCTTTGGCCAGCATTTGACATATGAACATTCACCCTGCATGCATTGCCTTTGTTTGAAGAAAAAGTTGCAAATGCTCGAGTTTGCAAACTTATCATTTATGCATTTGGCCCTTCAATGTCTTAATGTCCAGCAGACATGCATCCCATCAAAATAACACTGACTCCATCCACCCTGGGCATTGTCCAAGCCATTTTTCAGTAGCAGTACGCATTTTACAGAATGGCAAGCAATGGCAGGGAAGGTTGTTTGTGATGGATACTGTCAGCTCCGGATCCTACCTAGCCACCAGGGACACCCTAGGTCTCCATAACCCCTCTTAATTCACACTACTCAGGCAGCCCATTTCCTCTCAATCTCCCAAAGTGGGGACCCACTATCTTGAAATTTCCTTCCAACAGTCCTCCCTACCTCTGAATCCCAGCATTGTAAATATTTTTTACCTAGCTTGCTCCATTATGGACCCTTGTGGAGGCAATGGTACGAGTTTTCATTTATTTATTTCTCTGTCCACAATACACCAGAATTTTTGTTTTCAACCATTTACACTGTCGATTATAGGGCTTCATCAGTTTCCAAAACAAGTAACAACAGGAAAGGACAATAACTGTAGAAATTTAGGACAAATGGAAAAATTATTTCAACTCACTGAACAGCATGTGGCTTTAATAATATAAAATGTCACAGGCAACTTCATAGAAGTGTAGAAAGAAAATTTCAAATCAGACAAAATAAAGACTTATTGAAAGATAATCAGAAAAAAGTTTATACTAGATTCCAAATCTTAACTCTGTATCTCTCTCCACAGATATTGCTGACCTGCTGAGTTTCTCCAGCATTCTCTTTGTTTGTTTCTGATTTCCAGCATCTTCAGTATTTTGCTTTTAAGGAAATATTAGGACAGGTTGACAAAGTTTAGTCAAAGAACACTGTTTTAAGGCTTGTTCTGTGATGATGGGAGAGATGGACAGGTGTAGAAAGAGAATTTCAGAGCTAAAAGCCAAGGAAGTTGATGGAATGGACTCTAATGGTGAAGCAATGTCAAGAAACCTTAATTGGGAGAGTACAGGTATGTCCAAGAGTTTTAGGACTGGAGGGTGTTACAGACGTAGACAGCAGCATGACCATAAAGGGATTTGAACACTAAAATGAGCATTTTAAAGCTCGGGCACTGCCAGAAATTGATTCCATTGCACACCAGTGCGGAGAAAGATTCTACAATACGTTGAACTACTTGAAGCAGGCTAAACAAATGGCTATTGAGCTCATGAGATGGTTCACTTATTTGATTGAAAGATCAATCATCTGTTCAGCTTGTTTCAAACAGTCCAATATGTTTGGTTTCAGAGCCTTTTCTCACATAGCTGTAGAAAAGAATCCCATTATGAATGCTTGGCTAGGCTCCAAACCTACTTTTGGATTCCACTGTCTATCAGGTCTATTGCAACAGCAAAGAAGATTGTTCACTCTTTTGATTCACAGCTTTGTGACTTTTTAATAACTTTATTTTGTAATATATTTTTCTCAGTACCTTTTTAAATTATTTGGACAGAATTAAGTGGTATGAAAATGATTTGATAGTTTGCTTGATTAACAATGATGATGATATTGTGAGATGAGTACTTTTTTGAAGAGGACTTTGAATGTTTTTTGATTTATTTTGACCATGTCATCAGTGTTTCAGTGATTTAAATCTTGTCTTCCTCCATTCCAACATGGGCAGAGGCAGAAAATCCAAGCTAAAGAGACTGTGACTATTTAAGTGCACACTGCAGAAAGTTTGGTACAAGACCCAACAATGACCACTTTTTGGAGATGCTGTTAGAAGAATAAATAAGGAATAAAGGAGAACTCCCCTGGACTTATTTCAATCAGTTCATGAGATTTTTACATCCACCTAAACAAGTGAATGGCTTAACAGTTTAATATGTTATGCAGCAATAAAGCAACCCCATCACCCTATACCATTAATGTAGTCAAATGTTAGCCAAAATTGCTTGCTCCAACCCTTAGCTTTCCAATAGGATTGTCACAATTGAGCTAATGTTTCCACCGAGAATGACGAGAACAATGGAAGCATGAGAGCACAATGCACTATCCTGATTTGGAACTATATTGCCATTCCTCCTCTGTTACTGAGTCAAAATAAGACCATAAGGCTATAAGAACATAAGTAAGCCATTTGATTCATTGAGTCTGTTCTGCTGTTCAATGAGATATAGGCAGATCTGAAAATCTTTAACTCTACATTCCTACCCTTTACCCACAATACCGCAATTCCCTTCTTGACAGGATTTTTGGGTGTAGCTTGCTATCTCCAAACACCCATGCCCCATCTCACTTTCCATGGACCACAGCAGTTCAAGAAGGAAGCTCACCACCTCTTTCTTGAGGGTAATTAAGGATGCTCAATTAATTCTGATCAACGATGCCTACATTCTGCGAATGAATAAAACGCGGAGGGAGTTCCTCTGTGTACCAGCTGTATTGAAATTGTGAGTATGGTTTAAAGAAAAGATTTGGATTTTACTAAGCCAAAAAATGTTGTGCTAATTTTTTACCCTCACTGCCTGACAGTAATCTGACAGAGTTGAGCAATAGCACATTCCAGAACCTGTCCAACGTTCATCGCACAGGTTCCATAAGAGATGATGTATGGCATTAAATAATCACCCATGCAGTGCAGATAAAAGTTTACCCCAAAATTTCTACTCTTTGAGCGTTCATAAAATGCTTAATTATATTTCCACTGCTGTCAAATTTCTTTATCAATTCAGTGTGCAACATCATGTTTATGATTAAAGTGGAAATGTTTTGAACATGCTTTAAAAGCTTTGCAATAGAATAAATAACGTATACACCACTCTTCACTTTATGGCTTAACAAAGGTGCAGAATCTTCCCAAATTTCATTGAAATGATCAGAATTTCAAGATTGACTTATTGATTGATATTTTAGAACAAAGAATACAGCACAGGAACAGGCCCTTCAGCCCTCCAAGCCTGCGCCTACACATTTTGCCCTTCCATGTAAAACTGTCTTCACTTATAGGATCCATAGTCTTCTATTCCCTTCCTATTCATGTATTCATCCAGGTGTTTCTTGAATGTTGCTATTGTGTCTGCTTCCACCACCTCCTCTGGCAGCGCGTTCCAGGAACTCACCACCCTTTGTGTGAAAAACTTGCATTGCACATCTTTTAAACTTCCTTCCTTGCACCTTGAACCCATGTCCCCTAGTAACTGACCCCTCCACCCTGGGAGAAAGCCTAATACTTTCCACTCTATCCATGCCATTCACAACCTTATAAACTTCTATCAGGTTTCCCCTCAACCTCCTGCATTCCAGTGAAAACAAACTCAGTTTTTCCAGCCTTTCATCATAGCTAAAATCCCCCATACCAGGCAATATCCTGGTAAAGCTTTTCTGTACCCTCTCCAAAGCATCCACATTCTTCTGGTAGTATGGTGACTGTATGCAATATTCCAGTGTGGACTAGCTAAAGTTCTATAAAGCTGCAGCATAACTTGTCTATCTTTATACTCAATGTCCCTTCCAATGAAGGGGAGCAAGCCATAAGCCTTTTTTACTACCTTATCTACCAGCGCTGCCACCTTTAGTGATCTGTGGACCTGCACACCCAGATCCCTCTGCATATCAATACTCCAAAGGGTTCTGCCATTCACTGTCTCATTTCTACCTGTACTTGACCTTCCAAAATGCGTCACCTCATGTTTGTCCAGATTAAACTCCATCTGCCATTTTTCTGCCCATGCCTCCAACTGATCTATATCCTACTGTATTGTCTAACAATCCTCCTCACTATCTGCAACTCCATCAATCTTTGTATCATCCACAAACTTACCAATTAGATGAGCTACGCTTTCCTTCACATCATCTATGTAGACCACGAACAGCAGAAGTCCCAGCACTGATCTCCGTGGAACACCACTAGTCACAACCTTCTATTCCGAAAAGCATCCTTCCACCTCTACCCTCTGTCTCCTATGACTAAGCCAGTTCTGTATCCATCTTGCCAGCTCACCCCAATGCGATGTGACTTCACCTTTTGTACCAGTCTGCCATGAGGAACCTTGCCAAAGGCTTTACTGAAATCCATGTAGACAACATCAACTGCTTTTCCTTCATCATCCATCTTTGTCACCTCCTCAAAAAACTTGATCAAGTTAGTGAGGCATGACCTCCCCCGCAGAAAACCATGCTATCTATCACTAATCAGTCCATTTGCTTCGAAATGTGTGTAGATCTTATCCTTGAGAATCTTTTCCAATAATTTCCCTACCTCCGACCTGAGGCTCACAGGCCTATAATTTCCAAGATGATCCCTGTACCCTTCTTGAACAATGAGACAACATTGGCTATTCTCCAGTCCTCTGAGACCTCAGCTGTGGCCAAAGAGGGTACAAAGATGTCTGTCAATGCTCCAGCAATTCGTTCTCTTGCCTCCACAATATTCTGGGATAGATCCCATCAGGACCCAGGAACTTATCTATCTTAATTCTTTTTAAGACTTACAGCACCTCTTCCTTTTTTAATAGCAACCTGGCTTGGAAATTCGACACTCCCTTCCTTAAGATCATCCTCCACCAATTCCTTCTCTTTGGTGAATACTGACACAAAGTATTCGTTTCGGACCTCACCTACATTTTCTGGCCCAACATATAGATTCCCTCTTTTTGCCTTGATGATCTAACCCTATCCCTGGCTACCCTCTTGATTTTTATGTATGTATAAAAAGCCTTGGGATTCTCCTTAGTCTGTTTGCTAATGGCTTATCATGACCCCTTTTAGCCCTTTAATTCCTTGTTAAAGTTCTTTCCTACTTTCCTTATATACTTAAGGGCTTCGTCAGTTTCCATCCTCCTCGACCTTACATATGCTTCCTTTTTCTTTTTGACAAAGATCAGATTTATTTATTTATTTTAATAGACGGAGATTTGGTATTTATTATATGGGCATATACATTCTGCTATTAGGTACTAATTCATTCATGCAGTAATCTTCACTTCTATTTCATTTGGAAGATTTACATTATAAATGCTTTCCATTGATCAAATGTATACTTAAAATATGCAGACATGGTTAACTTCCATGTGTGTGGACTGTACTTTAAACCTTGGTACAGTACGTTGTACATTTAATTTCTGAATCATGAAAAGAAGTTTTATTTCAATGCATTCCAGTGTTATACATAGTTTATTTTAATATATACCAATATAATTGTACAATTAATCCCATTGTTGTTTAGATGTAGCTTTTATTCAAACACGTATGAACTTAAAGTAATAACAGTAAACATCAACTATTCATATTCAAAGAAATATTGCTTTTACTTTCATACAAGAAAACCTTATAATTGACTCGTTCATTTTGATCTAGTTAATTACATTTCAACTAAAGTGTAATAGCCACATGCTAAAAAAATGTAAAAAGAAACTTTGTCACAACCTACCGAGAGCAGGCAAAAAGAAAGGACCCAATTTCCCTTTTTTGCCTGGCTGTAACAAGCACAACTTATTTTACGGTATGTAGCTTAGTCCAAAGAACATGTGTAAGATGCAATTTGTTAAGTGTGGTAACTAATCATGACACATTTTTTTATTATGTTGACAGAGTGAATGACTTCAACTTCAAACGTTCAGTTTCTTCATTCTTTGGATAAATGGACAGTTTGAAGTGTACATTTTTAAACCATGACTGCATAGAATTAATTGCAGAATTGTAACTAAACAAATACTAAGGAAAGGAATTGTCTTCAACAGTTTTGAACAATTTTCTAAGTTGCAATTTTAAAATCAGGAGAGAATGTTGCAATAGGACTGTGACTTCTGGGTTTTGAAGTCGTTTCAAAAACACAATGCGATAGAATTTTTAAACCTAACGTCTTAGTTCTATGCTGTATGTTCAACTGAAATTAACGAGAACGACCTAGTTCAATGCTTGAGAATAACAAAGTTATGAGCAAAAAGAGAGTTGGATAGAAAAGTGAGTGATATTCCTGGAAAACTTTAGCAACGTTAAAAAAAGTTACAAAACAATAGGTCTGCTGTATTGGTATTACTGACGGGGCCAATGAGCTGCCACAGTGATGGCCAAATAATTGGTTATTCCCTCTGTCCTCATCTCGCCCTGACAGTTCCACTGATGCCCTGAACAATGCTCTAATGACAATGTTCATTGGGGGCAATTCCTCATTAATCATTTCAGTTTGACAGGAGTAAGAGCATTTACATCTGTAAAACTAACCCATGGTGTTTTCTTGTGGAGGTTATGCAGGTTTGGGGAAGGATAGAAAGCCACATTTACTGAGGAGGAGATAAGGTGGTTGAACACAGAAAAGTCATGCTTTATTTATTCATATTTACATGTTAACTATTTGATGGTTGCAGTTACTATATGCATTAAAAAAAATCCCATCAGCTTTTTTCAGCCTGTTCCATCACAAGAAACATAGGAATAGATGCAAGCCAGTCAAGCTCCTTGAGTCCATTCTGAAATTCAATCAGATAGCGTTCATTTAATGTTTTTACCTGCATTTACTTCATGGTAACATTGTTCAACAAAAAATCTATTAATCTTAGCTTTAAAGTTTTCAATGGATTAAATCTCAATTGTAATTTAGAAGAGTTTGTTTTTGTTCAGAGGATGCTGGAGTCGCTGGCAGAAGAGACATTAATTGCCTGAACCTCATTGCTGTTGAGAAGATAATGTTGAGCTGCCTTCTTGAACCTCTGCAGTTCATATTGTGTCTGCAGACCCTCAGTGTTGTACATTATTTCAGGATTTTGATAAAGCATAAGTGAGGGAATGACAATATACTTTGAAGTCGGGACAGGGAGTGGCACGCAGGGAATTTGCAGATGAGGATGTTCCCATGTATGTGTTGCCATTGCACCCCTAGGTGGCAAAGATTGCAAGTTTGAAAAGTGTCATCACATGAGCCTTGCTAAATTGAGCATTGCATTTTGTAGATGGTGCTGCAGCCTCTGTGAATTGGTGGTGGAGAGACTGACGTTTAGGATGGTGTATGGTGAGTCAATCAAGCAGGCTTCTTTACCCTGGATAGTGTGGAGGTTTTTGTGTCATTGAAGTAGTGCTCATCTGGGCAAATAAGGTGTATTTCATCAGATTCCTGACTTGTGCCTTTTTTGGATTTTTGACAAGATTTGGAAAGACAAGAGGTAAGTTACTTGCCACAAAATTTTCAACTTCTTCCCTGCTCTCTTAGCCTGTGTATTTACGTGGTTAGCCCAGTTATATGATAGCTCCCAGGATGTTGAATAATGGAGGATTCAGTGATGGTAAAGCCATCAGGGGTGAATCTCTCATGTTGGAGATGGTCATTGCCTGGCATTTGTGAGGCATGCATGTTATTTGCCATCTATCAGCCCAAGCCTGAATACTATCCAGGTCTTGCTGCACGTGAGCTGCTTTAGTATCTGAGAAGATGATATTGAACACCACAACCAGTGAACTTTGCTGCTTGTGACCTTACGATGGAGGGAAGGTCAGTGATAAAAAAGCTGAAAGTGATTGGGCCTATAATACTATCCTGTGAAACTACTGCAACAATGTCCTCAGGCTGACATGAATGGCCTCTAGGAACGACCACAATCATTGTTTTTGTGCTAGGTGTGATTTCAGCCAATGAAGAGTTTTCCAGCTAATTGCTATTGACTCCAATTTGCCAGAGCTCCATGATGCCATACTTGGTCAAATGCTGAAATAACATCCACTTCATGTCTGAAATTCAGCTTTTCCATGTTTAGAACAATTCTGCAATGAAATCTGGAGTCTACTGGTCCTGGTGGAACCCAAATTGAACTTTGATAAACAGATTATTACTGTGCAAGTGCTGCTTCATTAGATTTTTCTCTGATATTTTTCTTTGACATTTTGCGTCACTTTGATGAGAATTAGATGCAGACTGATTGTGTGTACCTGGGCCATTTTCCACATCATTGGGCAGGTGCTGAAACAGCCTTGGCGGGAGTTGGGGGATGCTAATGCTGGATTTGTTGGGCCAAATTTTCAGGAAGCATTGGAGGATGCCATTTTGAAGCTTAAATAAATATTGTTTAGATCAGTAAAATCGCTGTTATCATTTGGCCAGAGAATTTGCAGAAAGGTCATACAATTATTCTAATATATGCTAAACGTGTTGTAATATATGCAGGAGAGTAACATCTTCTAAGCATCTACTGTTTTGAATATATACTATTGTGTATGTTGCATTTTCATAACAAGAACATAAGGATAGGAAAAGACTTTTCAATTCATTGGAACATACCCAATCTCACCAGAATTCTCCTAAAATAGCAGCTGGGTGCATTTTGATTGCTTTTATGCCAGTTATCCAAATATGTAGATTATTCCCAAAATTGTCAATCTTTGAACAAAAGATGTATTTTGTACCAATTTAAATTCATATAATCCGGTCTATTTTCCTAGCCTAATCTGAAGTAAAACAGTGCCGGCCACAGAAGCAGATAAGTTTGTGTGTGTGTGTGCTGAAAGACTTTGACCTCTGTCCAGGTGACCCTTCCCTCCCAAGGAGACAGGGCGGTCCTAATAGGCACCCAGCCAGAGATGGAACCACAGACAGGTAACCCTCTCAGGACACTCTAGATGTGTCCATCACTATCACCTCCTCCCTGCCAGCAAATCCCCACCTCTGTAGAACTTCAAGCTGAGCAGAGTAAGACTGCATTTTGTCAGGGCACTCATACCATCTCTGGGCCCTCTAGCCACAAATGGACCTGAGGTTACCTGCCCAGAATTCCAAGGCCAACAGGTACTTTTGGAATACTACATTCAATTCTGGCCTCCCTGCTATAGGAAAGATGTTGTTAAACTTGAAAGGACACAGAAAAGATTTACAAGGATGTTACCAGGGTTACAGGGTTTGAGCTGTAGGGAGAGGCTGAATAGGCTGAGACTATTTTCCCTGGAGCATCAGAGGCTGAGGGGTGACTTTATAGAAGTTTGTAAAATCATGAGGGGCATGGATAAGATGAACAGCCAAGGTCTTTTCTTCAGGGTAGGGAAAGACCAGAACTACAGGGCATAGGTTTAGGGTGAGATGAGAAAGATTTAAAAGGGACCTGAGGGGCAACTTTTTCACACAGAGGGTGATGCGTGTATGGAATCAGATGCCAGAGGAAGTGGTAGTGGCTGTTATAACTGCAATATTTAAAAGGTATCTGGATGGGTCTATGAATAGGAAGGATTTAGAGGGATATGAGCCAAATGCTGGCAAATGGTTCTAGATTAATTTAGGCTGTCTGGTCGGCATGGACAAGTTAGACCGAAGGGTCTGTTTCCATGCTGTCCAAATAAAGGTACCAATATAGGGCAAGCTCCTCCAGCTGAGCTGTCATTCCTAGGACTGCATCTAGACATAGAGAGAGGGAAAGGGAAATGGAAGCTTTATGGGAGCACATAGCGGCATGGGTGATCCTTCATTCTAAATATGTTATGAAATTTGTAAATATTCCTATCATTCAATTCCTATCATCAGCTGTGTGAGTAACTGTCATTTTAGTTACAGCTATCAAAATGAAGCTACAGAAGCTAGCAATCCTTATTGCCACACAATGATCGAACACTGTCTGTGGGATAACTATCCTTTCTGTAGGGCCCATACCAACATGAAACTTTCTTACAAATTGAAAAAGGGAGCATCAGATGCTGTGATGGCTTCCATCAGTTTTTAGCCTCAATGTTTATTGGAACCAAGAGAAATAAAAAGAAAACAAAAAACAGTTGGCTGCATTTACAACTGGGGTTAAACAGGGGATAAAAGCAGAAGTCGCTGGAAAGGCTCAGCAGGTCTGGCAGCATCTGTGAAGAAAAAAGAGTTAGTGTTTCAAGTCCAGTAACCCTTCCTGTGAACTGATGGTAGCTTCGAAAATGTTGGTTTATATGCAGAAGATAGGGAGGAGGATGGGGTAAGTAGTAAACAATAGGCGGGGATAGAGCCCAAAGAGAGAGAAGAACAGTTGAATAGCTGTAAATGGACACGGTTAGTGGCTAACAATATGGCAGGCTATGTGATAACAAGGTTTGGCATTCTTTATTTGTAAAGTACTGCAGAAAACCCTACAGATCTGACCAGCATGCAAACTTGATGTTAAGAAGACATCTTGTGGATCTCATTGACCCCAGTGGAACAAGGTGCTCCATTGTGTAGATGCAGGGTATCCTGACATAGTATTGCCAGTTGATAGCATAGATGCCCTTGACTGATTGAGGCAGGACTCCTCTGGCTGAAGACAGATTCCCTGAACTCAAATAAGGATAATTGCCCTCAGACTTTGAGAAGTGGCCAACTGATTAAATCATATGCAGGGTGTTTGGTGCATAAACTGCTGGCATTGACATACCACCTTCCATACAGAAACAGGGCCGCCTTCTTGACTGATCATTGTTGGCAACCATTAACAAAATCCCTGGCTTTAAGAATTCTGCTAAAATGCAACGTGAGATTGAAGTACTGTGGAGTTGTAAGTTCAAAATGATTTGCCGATGAGCTGAAAGACAAGGCAAAGCAGAGATGCTTTGGCTATCCAAGTAGACAATTATACAAAGTAAAGCACCGCTGCCATTCGCTCATCTGCATGACATTCATGATTCCAAACTCTATCTCAATACTCTATTTTGGTCTAGCCTAATACTTTGGTTTCATATTCTAGACCCTTGACCAGTCTCAAATCACTCAAATACAGATCCTGTTCCCTCACGGATAAAAAGAAACGCTTCCTCCCCCTCTCTGGATGTGGTGGAAAACATTTTTTTTTCATTTCAATGGCACACGTGATTTAGATGAAGTTCGAGGACAATGAGGGTCGCACTTCACGGAATGAGTTGCAGTTTCAGCCTCTAATTCTTAGTGACCAGCCAAACATTCATGTAATTTCCCTCTCTCTGAATCCCTTATGGCTTGATTTTCCTCACAGACAACTTTTGTATTTAATTCTTCACCTCTGTACTTTACTCCCAAAGCCCGAGATACACAGGTCAGTTAATAACAATCATACTCATGCACTGCTCCCACCTTCGAAGACAGGATGGCGATGACCATCATTGATAACCACATTCACGTAGTGACTGGACTGGTTGCACTGGGCTGCAGGACTGACTGTAGCCTACTCTTGAGACTGGAAGAATATTGACCATTGACCCTGACCATCTCAAGTGGCTGAATGTCCATGTCCAAGCCCTTGAACTGATATTTGACGACACCCTTGACTGATTGAGGCAGGACCCCTCTGGCTGAAGACAGACTCCCTGACCTCGAATAAGGATAACTGCCCTCAGACTTTGAGAAATGGCCAACTGATTAAATCATATGCAGTGTGTTTGGTGCATAAACTGCTGGCATTGACATACCACCTTCCATACAGAAACAGGGCCGCCTTCTTGACTGATCATTGTTGGCAACCATTAACAAAATCCCTGACTTTAAGAATTCTGCTAAAATGCAACGTGAGATAGAAGTACTGTGGAGCTGTAAGTTCAAAATGATTTGCCGATGAGCTAAAAGACAAGGCAAAGCAGAGATGCTTTGGCTATCCAAGTAGACACAAAGTAGGCACTAAGAAACCTAGATATCCTTGTTGATAACTCACTGAAGGCTGATATGCAGGCACAGCAAGTTATCAGGAATGCTAATAGAATGTTAGCCTTTATTGCAAGAGAACTTAAGTACAGTGTTAGTGGCATCTTATGTCAATGGTATAGGAGCTTGGTTAGATCACACCTGAAGTGCTGTGAGGAATTTGGGTCTCCATATCTCAGGAAAACTATTATTGCCAAAGACAGTGTATTTTTTAACTCACTCACAGGATGAGAGTGTCACTGGCTGGATCAGCATTTATTGCCCATCTAGTTGCCCTTAAGAAGTTGATGGTGAGCTGACTTTTTGAACTGCTTAGTTCATGTGTTATAGGTAGACTCACAATGCCATTAGGGCAGGAATTCCAGGATTTTGACACAACACTGAAGGAAAAGCTTTATATTTCCAACTCAGAATGGGAAGTGGCTTGGAGAGGAACTTACATAGAAAACATAGAAAAACAGGAGCAGAAGTAGGCAATCCGGCCCTTTGAGCGTGCTCTACCATTCAATATGATCATGACTGATCATTCAAATCAGTACCCTGTACCCACTTTCTCCCAATACCCTTTGATTACATTATCCATAAGAACAATATCTAACTCATCCTTGAAAACATACGATGTTGTGGCCTCAATCATTTTCTGTAGCAGAGAATCCCACAGGCTCACCATTCTCTCGGTGAAGAAATTTCTCCTCATCTTAATCAGAAATAGACTATACCATTTCCTTAAACTGTGATCCCAATACAATGAATATAATACAAGCCGATTCAGTCTCTCTTCATGTGCCAACTCTGCATTCCCAGGAATCAGTCTGGTAAACCTTTGTCGCACTCTGTCCATAGCTAGAACATCCTTTCTCAGGCAAGAAGACAAAAACTGCACACGATACTTACAGGTTTTGTCTCACCAAGCACCTTGCTCCATAATCTGTTAAAAGGCATGTGAAAAGGGGTGTAAACCTGTCTTTCAGCAACTTCTAGTAGCTAAAGCAAATAAATCTCTGACACTCACTTTACATTCAACAAGTAACAATTTATTTATCTAAACCTAACAGTGAGCAAATTAACTAAACTATTAACAAGCCAAACAAATCCTATAAGACCATAAGACATAGGAGCAGAAATTAGGCCATTTGGGCCATCAACTCTGCTCTGCCATTCAATCATGGCTGATAAGTTCCTCAACCCCATTCTCCTGCTTTTTCCCTGTAACCCTTGATCCCATTGATAATCAAGGACCTATCTATCTCAGTCTTAAATGTACTCAATGACCTGCCCTCCACAGCTTTCTGTGGCAGTGAATTCCATAGATTCACCACTCTCTGGCTGAAGAAGTTTCTCCTGATCTCCATTCTAAAAGGTCTTCCCTTTACTCTAAGGCTGTGCCCTTGGGTCCTAGTCTCTCCTACCAATGGAAGCATCTTCCCAACATGCACTCTGTCCAGGCCATTCAGTATTCTGTAAGTTTCAATTAGATCCCCCCTCATCCTTCAAACTCCCCTGAGTATAGTCCCAGAGTCCTCAAACATTCCTCATATGTTAAGCTTTCTATTCTAGGGACCATTCTTTATTTTTGGGACCAATCCTTTCTAACTACTATCTATTCCTGAATAAAACAAGGTTCTAATGGTATGCTGTTCTAACAAATACAAGTCCCACTTAGATATACATAAAAAAAATAGAATTTAGTCTCCTGAAATTACAGCCAATTACTTCTTCCAGAATGTTCTCCGTCAATTCTCCTGTCGGGAATGCTTTCTCTGTCAATTCTTCTGTAGGAATCTTAGCTAGAAGTGCCATGATACCGTTGTGAATAGATGGTGCTCTCTTTAATATCTGAGAGCTGTTATCTCTAGCAGATAGCAGTTAGCTTTGTCGATTTTCCACTGCCCCCTTCTTTATACCCCTGATGACATATCAATTTCTTGCAATCGGATTGGTCCTAGGTTTTCAAAACCATCAGATGCAAATTTGATAGGTTTCTGGTATCTAAGTGCCTGGTTCAAATTGATTGGCTAATTTCAAAAACCTGTTTTCTTGATAAAAACGCTGCTTGGCCTGCCAATGGTACGGCCTTTTGATACAAATGTTTCAATTTGGGTGCAAACTTTCAAGCTGCTCACAGACATCTCCAAGCATAGAAAAAGTACAACCTTTTAAAGGGATTGCTTTCGCCCCCTAGCATTTTACAAACACCAAATTGTAACGTCCTGTCTCCCAATCCACAAATAAACTACCCAAATTTGCAACATGTATCAAAACCTTCTGAAAGTCTAAGTAAAGCCTATCTACTGACCCCTCCTTCCCCCTCATTGACTCTATGAGTTACATCTTCAAATAATCCAGTAAATTTGTCAAGCATGATTTCTCTTTGGTCAATCCATCTGACTCAATCCGATCCTGCCACTGTTTCTAAAGTGCCGAGTTACTAAATCTTTTATTATGGACACTAGCACTTTTCCCACTCCCAACATCAGGCTAACCAATCTATAATTCCTTGTTTTCTCTACACCTTGCAGGGAGACACTTGCGGGTGGTGGTTGTTTCCATGTATCTGCTGTCCATGTCCCTCTAGATGAAAGTGGCTGTGGATTTAAAATAAAAGTTCACCAGATTTGTTACCGAGATAATGAGACTATAGTATAATGAGCAAACGGCTTGTTTTCTCTAGAGTTTGAATGAATGAAAGGTGATCATTGAAACTGAATGACACTTACAGGGATAGACAAGGTAGACGCTGGAATGAGAGATAGTAGGAACTGCCGATGCTGGAGAATCTGAGATAGCAAGGTGTGGAGCTGGATGAACACAGCAGGCCAGGCAGCATCAGAGGAGCAGGAAAGCTGACGTTTTGGGTCTGGACCCTTCTTCAGAAAAAGTATCTCAAAATTCTGAATTCATTTTCTGAAGAAGGGTCCAGACCCAAAACATCAGCTTTCCTGCTCCTCTAATGCTGCCTGGCCTGCTGTGTTCATCCAGCTCCACACCTTGCTATCTCAGATGCTGGAATGATACTTCCCCTGGTCAGAGAATCTCGAACTAATTTAAAAATTACAGGTGAGCCGTTTATGTCCAAGGTAAGAGTATCCTTCTTTGGAATTCTTTGCTATCGAGGGCTTGGGAAGGTCAGTCTTTGAGTATGTTTGAAGAAGAGATTAATAGATTTCTGGTTACCAATGGTGTACAGGCTTATGAGACTGGGACAGATGAAAGGCACTGAAGTATTCATTCATGATCATATTGAATGGCAGGACAGCCCTGACCTAAGAATGGCTTTAAAGGAAGATATCAATTCAGCACCACTATCACAAGGAAAACACCAAAATTAAACAGCTGCATTTTTAAATAAGTACTATGGATCATCAAAACAATGTCTGATTGTATTTTTTTTTGGTTATGAATTTAACTTTTATCTATCCAGCCCTCACACTATGACTTGTATTTTGTCTGCTTGTTGTGTGCCCCTGCATGTTGAGCGCGTCATGGAAGTTGAGTTTTTTTTAATTTCAATAATTTTCCACATCTTTATCTGGCTAGGGTTTTATGAATAACATTTTCATTTATTTGACTGAAGGAATTAGGCTAGATTATTTCTTTGCACTGACTACATATATAAGCTACATTGGTAATATAGCATCCTTTGAAATATTCAAACTCTGTTATAACCAATGTTGGAGTGATCCATAGAGTCAGTTCAGTCCCCCTAATCAGATTGTAACAATACTTATGTATACTTCTGAGTATTGTAACTTTAAAGGACAAACATAAACAGTTTTTCTTTCGTAAGTTCCAGTCAATAAAGATGCTAACCATCAGTTTGTGCAACATCTTATGTGTAAATGCTATGAAACAGTCACTTCTTCAAGCAGGTGCATATAAAAAAGTGTGTTCCAGAGACAAAGCGTGCACTTATGTTATTAACAGAATAGAAGAAATAAATCATGTGATCTTAATTAGTCCTTTAAGAAGGTTAGTAGTGCAGGTCTAAAGAGTTTTTCTCTCCTGGTGCTTTGACGATAAATAGAAGGTGGAAGTTTCTAGATTTTCATTCAAAGTTGTGACTAAGCCTCTCTAAAGAAGTATAATCTACAGGAGAAAACAAACTAGCCCTTCTTCTCACTAACTAAAATTGATTGTTGTTTATGGCAGCTGTGAGATACTAGACTGACCTGTCCTAGCAATAACTATAGAATCCCCAAAGTGTAGAAACAGGCCCTTTGGCCCAACAAATCCACTGTGACCCTCAGAGCATCCCACCCAGACCCATTACCCAAACGCACCTAATCTACACATCCCTGAATGCTATGGGCAATTTAGCATGACCAATCCACCTAGCCTGCACATCTTTGGACTGTGGGAGGAAACCCATGCAGACAATATGCAAACTCCACACAGACAGTTGCCCAAGGGTGGATCAAACCCAGGCCCCTGGCACTGTGAGACAGCAGTGCTAACCATTGAGCTACTGTTCTGCCCCCACTAGATTTATTCTCTCAAACCAATTTTTGATCATGAGACCACAGAATCAATACTTCCATTCTGCACACAAATAATTTAATGGTGTAAGCCATTGACACAGAATTGGGAAAGAATGGTGGCCATTCACACTTGTTTGTGATTAAATGATGTCTTCATACCCTTCTTTGTTATACTTCAAGTTTGCAGACACTGAGTGTGGGATGACCGTTGCATTTTAACTTCTGTAAGAATCCAGACCAATAATAAATTAAAGGGGTGGTATGGTGGCTCAGTGGCTCAGTGGTTAGCGGTTAGCACTGCTGCCTCACAGCACCAGGGACCCAAGTTCAATACCCCCCTCAGGCAACTATCTGTGTGGAGTTTACACATTCTCCCCATGTCTGCATGGATTTCCTCCAGGTGCTCCAGTTTCCTCCCACAGTCCAAAGATGTGCAGGCTAGGTGGACTGGCCATGCTAAATTGCCTGTAGTGTTCAGGGATGTATAGATTAGGTGGGTTGTTGGGGTGGGATGTTCTGAGGGTCAGTGTGGACTTGTTGGGCCTCACCTGGGATAGAAATCATAGGTCATCAAATCCCTTGGACTCCATCTGGGTCAAGGTAAATTGTTCAAGTTCAATGCTGCTTCTTTTGCAAATCAAAAGGTAAAATTGTCCATCATCTTGATATGTTTATGGTCATTTGACCCAAATATGACAGATGATTTTCTCTCCTGTTTTCCCCAGTGACTGAAAGTGGGTGATTGATTATGTCTTGACAATTGAAGTTCTTGGAATGAAACCTAACTTGGTTGTTTTGAAAGTGCAAAATTGTTCCTTTCTGTTCTGCATTTCAACTTTCAGCCTGAGGAGGCAATGGCCTGAAGTTAAAAGTCAAGTGATAATGTTTGGATGAGAGATTATGGCTGTCAATGAAATCCATTAAATACTATATGATTCAACATTGGATAACTTTTCTGAAATCATTGTTTTTTTCAGTTATGTTATGAACAGTATTTGTTACGAAGAAGCACACTGACTAAAACTAAATGCTTCTTAGAATTGTTTTTGTGAAATGATCAACGTTTGTACGCTGCAGATATTTCCCACATTCTCTGTAGATTTTCTATTCAATAAAGGCGTGCACCTGAAACAGTGTTGTAGGTTAAAAAAGAATGATGTCAAAAAAAAATCAGTGCATTGAGCTTTTCCAAATAAGGTAAAGAAGGAAACAAAGATCTTGCATTATTATAATGCCTTGCATAACATTAGGCTATTCACAAATGATTTACAACTAATCGATTATTTTAAAGGATACTAAAAACGTCATAATGTCATATCCTTCTTAATTTTACATGTGCAACATTTCTGTCTCACAAAAGTGCATGTATTATAAATATGAACTGCATTACCAAAACAGCTTCACTGATGGAAATGCAAAGTGTAACTTGGGTGCAAAATCCTCAGAAGCACTCTTAGACTTGGGTGTGAGGATGTACTATCGCACTAGTCTGGCTTCACACCCACTGCAACATAACTGGGTACTTGACACAACAGATGGTGCACAACATAAGGAAAAGTAGAAAAGAAAGATAAGGAACTTTATTATTTAAACAAAAAAGCAGGAAAGCCCAATAAAATGATATGTTTAGGGGCAAATATAAAGAAAATGTCACAATATGGGATTTTATTCAGTTTGATTCAATATTTGTAATGTTGAATAGTTTGTTTTATTGGCTGAGATAATCTATCCAGGTATTGACTGGAGAAATTAAGTTTATTCACAAGAAAAAATACCAGTCCTGCAACATGGTCTTTAAGCTGGATGCTCATGGGTAACAATAAGTAGGCTCTGAAGTGAATATTAGGAGCAGAAAAAAGCTGAGAAGAGCCAAAAGCAACCATTATATTTGTTAAATAATCACTGATTAAAATAATGGGATAAATTGATGACAAAATGTAAAACCATTGCACCACTAATAACTACCACAAAATGCAATAATATTTTTTTCAGTTCAAATCAGATAACGAGTTTATCTTCCATTGAAAGCTGGGGTCTATAATAGCAATATTAACAGCACACTGAGCAGAATGTCACCAGTAGGTGCAGTTTGAAATGAATATCAACAGAATTGTATTACTAGGAATTATACCTACCCACTGGTGAACCCTTGAGAAGTAATGATCCTGATTTTCAAGGGTGAAAGATTGTCCCTCCTGCAGTGTCTGCGTAAGTAAAAAATATGTCCTGACAACAAACTATTTGAAGTTCCAACTGAAAGTGGTTGCAAGGGCTACTTCACACAGATGACAATTGTTCAAGAGCAAGTCATAATTTTCACATGTTTTGTCTTCCTCTGTTCACCTATATTAGAAAACATAGAGCCTACTCCGTACCTGTAGGTACAAGTGGAATCCAGGTTATGATTCTGATATTTTTTTGCCTTATAATAAGTGCACCCACGGACCAAAAGAAAATAGATATAATATTTCCGATTGCAAATATCTTTTTAAATATACTAATATTTATCACTAGTACCACGTAAAATCATTTTATGAAACCATTTGAATTTAATATGTCACGTTTAAAGCTGGAGACTACAGTAGCTCATTATCATCTGCCTTTCTGTTGATGCATATATTTCAGAGATAATTTGGTATATTTTGCTCCATTCACTTATGATGAATTGACAGCCTGAACTTACACTCTCACTGGCAATCCATGAAAATCAATTAACTGAGGGAAACGTAGCAAAATGTTCTTTCCATTATTCTTTGCAGACTTTTCTTAAAAGTCAAGAAATACCTGAGATAGTATGGATTAGTCTTGGGAAAGACAATAGTTTGTTTCAATCCAACACCTCACTGGGAGGAGGAATGTATAGCTTCTGGATGGGAATAAAATCAAGAAATGGAAACGCAAAAATTCTTTGCACACACCATTTCCAAATAGTTCAATCAAATGTCAATCAATTCTTGCTAAAGTTGCAGTAATAACATCAAAATCATTTTTCTGTGGGAATATAAATATGATGCATCAATTATAGGAAGTGTATTATCAGTGTTAGCCATCAGTCACAGTCTGTCTTGTAATTCAGGTGGATGCTAAAGATTCCATACCACTGCGAGAAGAACCACAAATTCCCCAGGTACCTTTGTGAATATACCTCGCTGAATCAGTACAATCCATAATAAATTAGCTGATGATTCATTGTGGTGCTTTTTTTGATATCCTACTATGCAAAATGGCTGCCCTTTCTAAAAATTCATTACATGAAAAAGATTTTAAGACACTCCTAGAGGATCTAATAATATATATCTATGTGATTAAGTCCACTTTATTGGTCAGAATTACTTGACCCAAAACAGACTTAAACATCGTTTCATCACAAAACAAACAAAGGACAGATAAACTGGCCTAACAACAGGGACTGATCTTGCCTTACATTTCTAAAAATAAACATAAATCTCATAAAGTAAGCTTCAATCCTGCAACTGATGAATTCATCTGAATTAATTGACCAGATTGTTATTTTGTTACTGTCCGTAAATGGCACTGAGGTGTCTATTACTACTTCAGTTATCCACTAATTCCCCTCCATAATATTTTATTGATTATTTATGAACCATCCTGACTATCTGTGTATTTTACTTTTTCAAGAACAAGTGTTATGCAGTTAATGGGCACTACATGTGATAGTGCTTTTAAAAGAATGATCATTTAGGCCATCAAGGATGCTGTTATAAATTTGGCACCTGTAAGACAACTAAGGCAACAGAAAGAGTGATTGTCAGAAAACAGCATAACGCTGTGAAGATAGTAAATATAGCCCAATATTTTTGGCACGGCAATTAGAATATCTGCAGGTACCAATACTGGTGCTGTGAACGAAACACACAATAGAATACTAATTGGTTTGTTGACATCAAAGGGTAATACATGGATCCATATTTTGCAGTTGTAATGATGGTGAAACTGCCAGTGTTCATAATTGCAATTGTGAAACTGTCTGGTGTCTAAATATGTGCGGTTAAATGCTGAAGTCCAGAAGATGTTTTTAACCAGAAACTGGTATGATGTTCCTCCACAAGGTGCACTGTCGAAGTCCCCACAGATGATATTCTTCTGATATCACTTGAACTGACATAGTTGTGTCATTTGTGTCGCTGTTAAAACTCTTGACAAAGTTGCCGTTGTTAAATGAGATGCGCCTGGGGTTTTAACAAAAAAGTTTAGAATTCTGGCTAAACAATCTGTCCTGAAAAATTAATTTTATATTTGTGGAATATCAATTTTCTTCCTTATGTTAAAAATGATAGAAATTTCTAATAGAATTAAAAAAAAGTTTGTTCATGATATTTTTGTTTTCACCTTACACCATATACATATCTTAATTTTTATTTTTCTATCTGTATTATTATTGCCTAATTTTTCCAAAGAGTAGCAATTACATGCACATTGCAAATCCCCAAACCTGACAAGTATGGGAACCACATGTTCAGAAAACATGGCACTTGTTGGCCTCAGTAGAACAAGATGCTCCTTTATGGATGTCAGTGAGGTCCAAAGTACAGTATTGAATTGGTGCACTGTATTATAAATGTGTTAAAGATGTGCCATGATGTGGTAAAGTTGGTGCTTGCCTGATGTCAGCACCAGTGAATGAAGAATGCGGGTAGTCACTGCCTATGGAGTATGCCCTGAGATGTTGTTGAATTCTCAACAAAGTGGGGACCCAGAGAAGACACTGGTACCTGCTCAGAAGTTCATGTGGGGAATTGTCATTGTCAAGTTTCTCTCCCTGCCTGGGAAAATAGCAAGCTGCGTACAAACAAGACAAAATTAGGTCATAATGTGATTTTAATGCTTACAAATGCCAGGTATTTAGCAAGATTCTCATCTAGCTGTTGTAAACTACTGTGCAAAAATCAGACTTTGCTTCTTGACATCAAGAATCTCGTTTTTCTTTTGATATTTTCCCAAATGATGCACAACTGCCGACATCATTCAGGGCATGGGAAAATTCCACCCATTAAGTCAATACTAGGCAAGCATAATTTGGTTTAGTGCTTTACTGCTCAGTGGATTAAGCATGCAAAACATTTGAGCAGATGAGAGATGTGGTCTATTCAGAATAACTTTAGTTTCTGTACTGTTCGAAAAATTAAGCACATGCTGGATCCAGAAACCTCTTCGAAATATTCAAACAGTTCAATTTGCTAATTTTCTCAGTAACATTGTAAAGTTCAAATTCATAATTTAATAGATCCTAGATTGTAACTCCAAGATCTTGAGTCCAGTCAGACAAAGGAGGGTATTACTGAGTATCTGTGAAATCAGAACCGAGTAGGAAGGGAATTATTGAGATTTAGCAGTGGGAGAGTGAGAGGCAGTGGCGAGGTGATAGGGATGGTGTATGTTGGGTCCAACTGCAATGTGGAATATTGAGGCTTAGGGAGTCAAATTGATGTTAACTTCTTTGAACCTTTGCACTAACATTCCTACCAATCAACTTCTTCTTGTCTAAGCTGGGCTATCTTCATACACTACCTCCATAATCAACAGTGCTTATTTATTTTGAAAGGCACATCAAACACTGCCTGTGCTTCCAACTGAAAACAAATCATGTGGATCTATTCAACAAAGGACTTGGGAATTCCAGTATCTTGACCTACATTTGTCATTCAACCAGCACCAATAAAACAGATTATTTGGTCATTTGCGTCCCTGCTCTTTGAAGGATTTGCTATGTAGAAATTACCTTCTTTGTCTCCCTACTTCACAACATTAACACCACCAACAGGTATTTCATTGGTTATGATACACAAAGGTTCTGTTGAAATGTAGGTTCTGCTTCCAAGTGATCAAAACATTTCTGTCTCATAAAATGAATAGAAAACAATCTCATGGCATGTACACTTTCTTGATATACACTTCTGGCATACACCAAGAATAGAAACAGGAAATGTGTACTTTCGTACAACCTGAGCGAATTTGCAAATTTATACGCTCCTGAACAAAGATAGGATATATTTTCATTCTTATCATCTGGTCAGTAATCTAATAAAAATTCTACAAAGAGTAGGTGATCTGCTCCACTAGATTACTGCTTCAACACTGGGACTCTAAATGCATGGCCAAAACTTTCCATAAATAAATAAGCATTACCTCATAAAATCCTAATAAAAGTTTATTGTTCACACTATTTCAACTTTTTATATACAAGAGAACTTTATGCTTCAAATGGTTTAAAATATAATCAATTTTTAAACTGAATTTTCAATAGCAATAAATGACAATCTATTTGCCACAAAAAGATATTTTTTTCTTTTCTAATCATCCACAATACCAGGTTTTGATTTTCATGGATACTGTCTATGAGAAGTTCATAACACGAAAGCTTATAATCTTTATAAATGTCATCATATTCCTGAAATAAATGCACTATGAATTCAAATTCCAATTTCTCTCAAATCCTTTGGAAAACAAAGAAACTCAAATCCTCTCATGATTTGAGGTGGTGGGGTAAACACACACTTCTAACACTCAATATTCATTGATGCAAAATGCACACACTTAGAATGGATAGGTTTGATTGAAAGCCCCCCCTATCTTCATGAGATTAAAAATATCAAATCAAAATCCAGTCCAAGGTCTTCAAGTGAGAACACAAGAGACAATTCAGTATGCAGTATTAATCACATTGTTGTGAAATGTTTAGTTGTTCGGAGTTTTTGTTTGAGACGCTATTTCAGAAATTACAGATCTTAATTCTGAGATTAAAATAAATGATTATTTTTCTGATATCATTTTGACTGAGAAAGGATAACACAACACCACCTACTGGCATGGCTGATAATAGTGGCACATCATTGTTGTCAGTCAACATTGACATTCCATTCTAGTACCATCTAGTGGCACTAAACGCAATAGTCACCGCTGAGCCGAACAAGTAGGCATTGATATTTTAACATTGGTATTCCTATTGTAAAAACTGGATGTAGGAGGTTTCAATAAAGAGCATAAACTACACAACAATTAAAAAACCAAGGCATAAGCAGTCAGATCTTTTGGTAAGGGTTTTCAGATGGTAACAAAATGCAAGACAGGAAAAATGACTGTGAATAATGTAACAAAATGTAGAAACATTCAGCTCTATTGGATGAGGGGACAGCAAGCACCATTCATTCTAATTTTGTTTCCGCCTGCACGGGCCTCCGAGGTCTGTGCACAGCACCGACTTCTGGACCCAAAAATCAACGCTGCGATCAGCACACCAATGCGCAGAACATTGGAATGTCTGCATGAGTTGGTGCAGCTTATAGAGAACATTGCCCGTTAAGTGGTAGATACAATTTAATAAGGATAAATTTGAAACTATTAGTATGGGAGCAAGTAGGCAAAATGCAAATTGGATGATAAAGGTCGTATATGCTGCGTACAATAAAGATAAAATACTGCAGAAACTGGAATTTGGAAACAAACACAAGGAATGCTGCAGAAGCTCAGCAGGTCTGCCAGCATCTGTGGAGAGAGAAACAGAGTTAACATTTCGAGCCCAGTGTGACATCTTCGGAACTTGCCATCAATGGTGTCATATAATGCCGTCTAAGTGGTTGTACCAATAAAAGTTACAAAATATTTTTAATTTTAATGAGACCGTTTCATTAAGCTTAAAACAATACATTTGAACAATCTTTATGTGGATTTGAATTGTTCATTATAGTACAAAGCTACGGTGAAAAAAGGAAAATCATTTGCGGATGGTTGTTGTAAAATATTGATACATTTGATGGTTGCTGCTTTCAACGTTCTTCAAACTCCTCTATGTATGCTCTTGGTCATCTAATCGCAGAAATTTTGTTACTTGATAAGACACAAGGCAAGCTGAATAATCATTTAAATTTGAACAAAGGTTTAGGAATTTGCTCTCATTCCTATCTTGGAAAGAGATTATTTCATTATGTTCTTCAGGGAAAGGATTCTAGCCTATGGTTAACTCAATGACCTCAGGGCCCCAGTGGATGCAGAAACTACAGGGCAATTGAGACATGCTTGAGAGTCATTCCCATGCAAAAAGACCGAAGTGTTTGAAACAGTAAAGCTTGAGCCGTAGACAAAAAGAGCACAGGGAAGAATCCTTTAAAACACTGAAAAAAAACACCACAGCAGCTACATTGCCTGACCCTCACAAGGTGTAATCTTATAGTTTGGCTAATTTGGATTTCCTATACATTAGTAGCATTTCCAAACAAAAAGGGAACATCAAGAAGATGACCACCAAATTCACGAGAATGACTTGGAAGACAGATGTCCTGTCTGAATTTAGGCATTTTAAACAAAGGATGGAGCTCTGTTTTTTAGACTTGGCTATTGAACAACCAGTTACATAAGTAGTGAAAATAAAGATAGCATTGGAAACGAGGGGGTACACAGATCAAGCTGAAGAGCACCACAGACATCCTGCTAAGTTTTGGGAGATGATGCAGGATCTGCTTCATGTAAAAGCAAACTTTAGAACTCACAGGCGAGACCTGATGTCTTAAAAAGATGCTGTTACAAATGAATGCAATGGCACTTACAACAAAGAGTAAACCACCCAATACTTGAAGGACAGTTGCATTTTTCCAAACAGCCCCGTTCCATTAAACAACACAAGAAAACTTCATTCACTATCATGTGAAGCTACAAATTATCCAATTTACCCAATACGCATGGTCACAAAGAAGACTATCAGTCATTAAGGAAACAACGTATTAACTCTAGTCAGTTTCATTTTTGGCAGTCCATACAGGTGCAATGCACATCTTTCTCAGCATCTGAACCATTTGGCAATGGCAAGAAATTTAGCAAAATATGAAGAGAATGAAAAAAGATCTCATTATTAGCTCATATCAGTTTATTTAATGGAACAACATTTGTGGAGAAACAAAAGCTAAATCAGGGAACTGTACAATACTCCAATTATTTACAACACGCACTCAAAGATATGCTCAGATAATGAAGGTGTGGTGGAAGATCATGAAGACAACAACCAACAGGAGAGTATTAGGGATGAGAAGACATTGGACAAACTTGGTTTATTTTCACTTGAACATTGGAGGCTGAGGGGTGACGTGATAGAAGTTTGTAAAATTATGAGAGGCATGGAAAGAATGTATAGTAGGAGTCATTTTCCCAGGATAGAAATATCAATTACAAGGGAACATATGTTTAAGGTAAAGGGGGGAAAATTGAAAGGAGATGAGAGAGGCAAGAATTTTTACACAGAGGATGGTAAGTGTCTGGAATGTGTTGCCAGAGGAGGTGGTAGAAGCAGAATACAATAGCAACATTTAAGAGGCATGTTGACAGATACATAAATACGTAGGCAATGATGGGATACAGGGTGCATAGAGGAAAAAGGTTTTGTGTGTCAGTGCAGGCTTGGTGGGCTAAAGGGCCTGCTCCAGTGCTGTACTGTTTTTGTTCTTTTTTCTACACATAAGACCACAACACACACAAAGCCAGATCTCCAGAAGGTAATACCAGCAGTTGATGTGGATGGATTGTCAAAGCACCTCTATATAACGAAGACTCTTCGATTCTTAAACTCATGAACATTGTTTCAAACTAGATTTTTTATATCACCCATTTTACAAGAATAAGCCCATAAGATGTAAGAGCAGACGGAGGCCATTCAGCCCTTCAAGTCTGTTCAGAAATTCAGTGAGGTCATGGCTGATCTGATAATCCTCAACTCCACTTTCCTGACTTTTTCCCATAACCTTTGATTCCTTTATTGATTGAAAATCTATCTATCTCAGCCTCAAATATAGTTAATGACCCAAGCTTGACAGCCCTCAGTGGTAAAGAATTCTACAAATTCACTATTCTCTGAAAGAAGAAATTCCTCCTCATTTCTATCTCATTTTCTTAAACAATACCTTCTTGTCCTAGAAACTCCCAGAATGGGAAACAACTTTCTGCATCTATGCTGTCAAGTCTTCCAAGAATCTTGTATGCTTCAATAAGGTCGTCTCCACTATATTCCAACAAGTATAAACCCAATCTACTCAGCCTCTTCTGAGACAATCCCTCCATACCTAGTAACACCCTCTATGGACTGCCTCCAATATCTGTATATCGTTCCTTATATAAGGGGCCAAAGCTGTTCACTGTAATCTAGCTGTGAACTGACCAGTGTCTTGTAGAGTTTTAGCAAAACCTCCCTACTTTTATACTCAATTTCCTTTCTATTTACCTTTCTTATTACCCACTGAACTTGAATGCAAGTGTTTTTTAATGATTCATGGACAATGACTCCTAAGTCCCTCTGTGATGTAACTTTCTGCAGTCTTTCTCCATTTAAATAATATTAATCTCCACTTCCTGCTAAAGTGCCGCATTTCATTCTGTTTGCCATGTTTTGCCCAGTCACTTAACCTGTCTATATTTCTCTGCAGCCTCTTTGTGTCGTCCTTACCACTTGCCTTCCAACCTATTTTTATATTATCTAAATGTGGCAGTAGTACATTCACTTTACTCATCCGAGTTATTTTAAATAATTGCGACCCCCATTAATATCAGAATCAGGAAAATTTATAATGGAGAATAGAGAAATGACACAGAAGCTAAATAATTACTTTGTGTCTGTTTTCATTGAGGAGGATATTAGAAATGTCTCAGAATTAGATATCGATGTGACATCGGAGAATGAGAAGTTGAAGAAAAGTCATATAAAGAAGGCTGTACTGGAGGAATTAAGGGGGTGAAAGTTGATAAGTCTCTGAAATCTTATAGTCAACATCCTAGAGTGTTGAATGAGGTGGTTATAGAGATAATCATGCATTGGTAATCATCTTCCAAAGTTCCATAGATTTTGAATGATTCCTGCAGATGGAGAATTTGCAAATGTTACTCCAATATTTAAGAAACAAACAAGAGAAGAACAGGGAACTACAGATGTTTCAGCCATACATCAACAGTAGGGAAAATGCTAGAATCCACCATAGGGGTTATAATAAATGGACAATTGGATAAAAATAGTCTGATTGAGTATAATGTCCATCCATTGTACCACCTTCATTAAATCTATAAATTGCCAAATTTGAATTGGGTTTGTGACTCTTTAACTCTTAACATCTCGCCCAAATCCAACCCTTTGTTTATAATGTTAAAATTCAGCTCAGTAGTCTTGTATGGTGTTTATGTTAATGGTTAGGATTACCACTCAAGTGCTATTAGGCTTCTTGACAACACTTGTTCCTCTTCTCATTTATTTGCACCTTTGTACACATTGCACTGTTGTATAAATGCTTGTACTATGTTCCTTCTGCCTTGCTCTTTCTGTTTTGCTAACTCACGTATAATCTATCAAGTTTCTATCTTTAGATTATAGAACTTCCCATTGCTAATCTTCTCTAAATTGATCACAAGCAGTCACATTAGTTAGCTCATCACCCCGTAGTAAATGGATCAGTTCAGTCCAGCTCCCTATAGAAGTGTTGTGTTCATACTGCTCTGAAAGCCATGTAAAGAGGAATGAACCATTATATGGCTATAATATCAGTATTCCGAAGGAAAGAACCATGCTCAATTTAATCCAGAGCAACAACACTGGTGTGAACAGATGAATCTGCCCTGAATGCCTGGAAATGAGATAGAAATGGAATTAATAATCAAGGATAAAACCTTTCATTTTGCTTATAAAGAGATACTATAACTTATATCAAGAACAATATCATTGATGGTGCAAAACTGAATGAATGTTTCTGATGACTGGGGAGTCCAGAACTAGGAGTCACAGTCTAAAGGGCAAGAGAAAGGCTATTTAGGACTGAGATGAAAATTTCTTCAGGCAGAGAGTGGTGAGCCTGTGGATCTCCCTGCCACAGAAAGCAGTTGAAGCCAAAACACTAAATGTTTTCAAGAATGTGTTAGATATAGTTCTTAGGGCTAAAGGGATTGAAGAGTATGAGGCAAAAGCATGAACAGAGTACTGTGTTGAATGATCTGCTATGAATGGTTGAGCATCCTCAAAGGGCTGAATAGCTTAATAAAAACCAAACGAACTGTGGATGCTGTAAATCAGGAACAAAAACAAAGTTGCTGGAAAAGCTCAGCAGGTCTGGCAGCATCTGTGAAGGAGAAAACAGAGTTAACGTTTTGGGTCCGGTGACCCTTCCTCAGAACTGAATAGCTTACTCCTGTTCCTATTTCCTATACTTTCATGTTTCTTTTTTTTATTAAATCAGCCTGTTCAGAGATGTTGTTACACACCTCTGAAGGAGGTGGGACCTGAAAACAGGCCACGACAGTCCAGAGGTAGAGACATTATCACTGTGCGAGAAGGTCCTTCTTCAATTTATTTTAATATTTTCTAATCAACCTGTTCAAAAATGTTCTTAACTGTCTCTGGAGCAGGTGGGACTCGAACCCTGGTCTCTTGGCCCACTGCACCACACAGGCCCTCTTCTATCAATCTTTTCTTTTTAACTTTTACCTGAGTGACTGGATTGCTGGTGTAATGACATACAAGAATATTCCTTCCCCTTTTTAAATTCCACCAGCTGCCGTGGTGGAATTTGAACCTGTGCCCCAGAGCATTTGCCTGGGCCACAGATTACCAGTCCAGTGACATTTCCATTATGCTCTTACCTTCCACCATCATACCACCTCCAAACTGCTCCCTTATGAATCTTACACAAACTTACAAACTAACAGCACATGTAAGGCATTTGGCTCCTTGATGAGATAATGGTTGATTTGTTGTGGCCAGAACTCAAGAACAGAAAATCACGAAAGATCATCAACTTGGAATTTTAACTTTGATTTACTCTCTACTAATCCTGCCTGAACTTCTGCGTATTTCCAGCTGTCTCTGCTTTTAAAACTGAACGAAGTGTGACAATTTTTGTTTTTGAAAGCCTTAAAGTAGAGATCAGAAAAGTTATTTGCTCTTTTCTTAGTTTGTCTCATAGTAGCCCCCACTCCTAGCTCATCTGGTGGCTGCCGCTTTATTTGCTCTTGAATTAGTTAGCCTAGTGAAGAAGATTTCAGTCTCCAATCATAGCCTTCTCACTGCTAGCCTGCACTTTTCCAATAGGTTTGCAATGGAACTGCCACTAAATGAGCAAGATATATGTCAAATGTTAACAGTCCTGAAAAGCCAGAGAGAATCCCAAATGGGGGTCTGAAACTTGCAGTGTGTTGGGAAACAGTCACTCAATGTGATATTCCCAGTACAGAAAATCAATGGCCAAAACGAGAGCTTGTTGTCCAATTATGGATAATAGACTGGTTCTTGAAGATGAAACAGATTTTAAAAAAACTAACAGCAGAGCAGGTTAGTGATGCACTTCAAAATGGTGACACAAACTCCAAGGCAGAGGGTGAAGAGCTGCATAACTCAGAACTGTAGGGAAAATGAAACAAGTTGGTGATTACAGTCGGTGCTAGGTCATTTATGGACTCAATTGAAGAGGGTGAATTTACAAATTAGCAAGCTGGGAATCCATAGAAATGTCATTCCACAGAGTGAAGCACTGGGGTTAAAGGACAGGGATGTCAGACTAATAGTTGTGCAATACTCAACACTAGAAGCGGTCAAGGGAGCAACGGGGCAAGAGACCATAAGGTAGAGCAGAAGTCGAAAGGAAAGAACAGAATCAGGAAGAAAGACGGGGCTGAGAAAACAAAAGTGCTAAGTGAAGAAAGTAGAAGACTTGGAGGTTAAGGGAAGCATTGGCGGGAAAGGCAGAGGGTAGAGTAAAATCAAAGACATGAGAAGTGATGAAAGGCAGGTGGTAGGGCAGACGAGGAAGGTGAAAATGGCAGGACAGAGGAGGAAAGTAGTCAGTGGGTGGTTTGAGAGAGAAAACACGGATCATTGAATAAAAGTGAGAGGTGAGGCAGGAAGAGGAAGCAAGATAATTCTAGATCAGTGCTTTTTCCCCCTGTGCTAGTTAAGCTGGGAGCACATTTGTTGTAACTTAGTCAGAGTCCCATGGCAGTCATTGCTGCTCCGATCATGGCACCCCAAAATTTCAGTTCCTGACCTCACTTGGGGTCTAGGCCCCTACTTTGGGAAGCCTTGTTCTGAATGTTTTTTCCACATTCTCACTCGAAGTTTGCCTGGGAAGATTTGGGACAACTGTTGGATTCTGTGCAGCCCACCTGTTTACAGAGATGACACTTGCCACATGAAACAATGTTCTGAAATCTTTATTTTTATTCATTTGCAGAATGAGGGGATCACAGGCTCGGCCAGCCTTTATTGGCCATCTCTAATCGTTGAGAATCAACCACATTGCTGTGGGTTTGGAGTCATATGTAGGCCAGACAAGGATGGCATTAATGAACCAGATGGGTTTCTCCAACCATCAGAAATGGATTCATAGACATTATTAAACTCTTCCAGATTTGTACTGAATTTAAATTCACCATCTGGAATGGTGGGATTCAAACCTGGGTGCCCAGAAAAATTACCAGGGTCTCTGGATTAACAGTCCAGGGATAACACCATTAGGCCATCTCCACTGGGTAATCCTCTGACACTGGGCATATGAAGAAGTGAAAGGATGGTCAGGGAGAATTGCTTTTATATTGTATCAGCAGTATGAAAAAGAGTGAACAAGTAGCATGAACTGACTTCTTAAGTTCAGAAAACTATCGCTGGAAGCATGACCAATTAGAATAATCTAACAGAGTGTCCATTATTTTGAAATATATAAAATCCTTAGAAGTCTTGACAGAGTATATGTGGAGATGTTATTTCCTCTTATGGGAGAATCTAGAACTGGGGTCGATCTTTTAAAACAAAGATGAAGCAAATTTCTCACAGACGGCCTTGGACCTTTGGAACACCCTTCTTGAAAAGGTGTTAGAAGCAGAATCTTTGAATAATTTTCAAGCAGAAAGGGTAGATTCTCAGTAAACAAGTGGGTGAGAGGTGGTCAGGCATAGTTGGGAATGTTATTATGAGGCTACAATCAGATCAGCCATGGTCATATTAAATGGCAGATCAAGCTTAAGGGGCCAAATGGCATGTATGTGCATGTATGTACATTCATATTTTTAATTATAGGTTCTCCACAACATTGGATGCAGACCGTAGTTCACTTTCCCTTTATTCTTCAATAGATAATGATAGTGCTTTAAGGTAAAAAAAAATGCTAAATAAATTCAAGTGAATAAATTTGATGACAGCCAAGAACAGGGAGGGATCACTGGTTGGGAACAAAAAGCTGCACCATGGGATTTGAGGCCAGCTATAAATAGCTGAAAAGAAAAGGCCACAAAGCAAAAGAGGCAGAGTAGACCGTCAGCCCACAAGACCAGAGAATCATTTCATGAGCATGAACAATAGGGCAATAAAAGTCTGTCTCTGAACAATATTTTAAACAGAATAAAGGTCAGAGATTATTGAAACTGGAATGGGTTCTGAAACACAAACCTTTCCAGAGATGGCACGCAGAGCATGGCAGAGTAAGATTCAATTAATTTAACGTTTATTTTCAATTGTGCAAAGGGACAGAAGGTTTAAAACATAAAACATGTTGAAACAAAGAAATAAATTCACAACAAAATTAAAACATTGTTTCCACTGAAAATATTACGAACATTTTGCCAATAGAAACTGGTATATTCAATCAGCTGATCCTTTACAATAGTATCTACTGTGCATATCACTCAGGAGGGGAGATGGGCTTCTTGAAGGTGCAATCAGGATGTGGAGGTGGTGAGTAAAGAACCAGTAAAGAAGAAAAGTGTTCAAACAAGTCTAGAGCAATCAAAACCTTCTCAGTTGTAAATTATATAACAATTCACAATTTGCACATTGTATTAAGTCCCTAAGGTCTTCTACCCCAAAATTAAAAACAGTTCCTCAACCATTTCATTTCCATGAAGCACTGAAGACTGTACCCCCTTAAATATGCAGGTTCAAATTCAATTATAATTTACAATGTGCTCTTGTGCAGTTATAAATTTTTAATGGCAGAAGGAAAGAAACGCAACAGAGCACTAGTCCATCCCATGTGGAAATATATTATTTCCATTTGATTCACTACATTGTAATTTAATTTCTGATAACATAGTTGTTGGAAAGTGTCAATTCAACCAAACATTTATATTCAGGGTAGGGGAGAGAACAGACAATGTCGAGTGAACTACAATAGATTGTCATTGTTATGTTATATTTCAGGTCAGTACGTCAGAAAAGCTTCAAGAGACATGGCCATGACATCAGCAATCTACCATAGCATGAAACCCAAGGTTATAAAGGTCTCATTTTCTATCTTACCTCAGATCACTTGTCGCATGACACTACTGGAAGTACGCAACTTTGTTGTAACCCAATAGTTGAGTGTTAGGCCAGACACTTACGTACCTGTGTAATGTTTGTACGTAATAGTTAATCGTAATAAATGCCTGTTGAATTCTTCAATACCACAATATACATGCCCAATTTCTTATGCTCTGGGTTCTGCTGCATCAGGTGAAAAACCCCTGTTGGAAGCAAACTCACACCAGTCACTTTAGTTACAGAGTAACACTTAGAGGAATTAGGGGAAAATGTTTCTGCCCAGTCTATTCACCAAGTAAACAACAGACCAAGATGAGAATGAAAAGAGATTTCAAAATATAATACTGTATAATTCACTGTCTGAAGCTTTTCACGCGCGCGCGCGCACGCGCGTGTGTGTGCATGTTGGTGGGGAGCTGTGGAGATGTGGTTTCCTGTTGAAAATAACCAGATTTTGATTTAATCATAAAAACTTCAATTAAAGCTTTTGAGTATGGGCAAATCATTTTGTATCAGTTGCCAAAACCTTCTTAGTAGGCACATCTTTAAATTGATATGATCAAAACATATCATATGAGTGAAACCAAAAACATCCAAATTAGACATACTTATGGCAATATGATTTGCAGGCAGAATGGTCAATTCCTTTTTGAGCATTGCATGATGAAAAATGATCATGGACTTAGCGATATATACTTGTTGACTCCAAGCGCATTAACTGTTAGGTCTTTGTCATCAGCTGTGCGACAGAACATGATCTTAACTGTCCATTGTGCCAGCCAAGACATAGCTACTTAAAATCTACTGAGTTGAACTATACATTAATTCAAAGGTGCATAATCATTTATGGCTTATAGATTCCATTTTTATTAATTGTTCTTTTTCAAGGACCTCTTGTTCATCATCAAGAATCTACAGACTGACTCCCTTGTGGCCACTCCATGCCTGATTAAGAGGTGACATACTGCACTGATGCATTATGGTGCTGCTCCTCCTTCTGTGCACACTGAAGGAGTGGGAAGGTGGGAGTGGGGGAAGGGACGAATATGATTTGTCAACATGGACAGATTGGTTTCCAAATATTACAGCATCAATTAAGTTTGGTTTGGGCTCCAGCCACATATATCCCTCTCAAGTCTTGGCAATACCAGGAATCATTTCCATTCACCAAATAACTTCCAGAATATCAAATGTGCATAGCTTGCCATGACTAGACAATCCTTGTCTGAATTTTTAAAAACTATTTTAATATGTTTTTCACTAATACAGCAGATTTTCCCAACAGAGTACGTCCAGATGAACAAATGTGAATGGATATGCGCATGGCTAACGGAGGTCAAATATTGTGATAAAGAATAACAAAAGGAGAGAAATGTACAAATGAATAACAGCTAAGAGCTATTAAACATCATTGCACTTAGGAGGAGTAGGCAAAGTGTTGACACATCAACTTTAAAAGATTTGTGGTACTATATTTCATGCAAATCAAAACCAAAATTAAAGTATTTCTGTGCTGAAATTCATTTCCAATTTTTCTAAACTGTCGATTACAAACGAGACTGACAACATAAGCATATTGGATGAGAACAAATACTGGTTTGGTCACAACGCACAAAAATAATTACTAAATTTCATTCTTAAGTTTGGTGACCTTGGGTTCCCAGCTGAAATTTACCCCCTTAATCAAGGAGAGTACCAAATATATGAACCTCCACCCCAACACAATTATCACTAAATCTTCAGTAAAACACTGTGCCTGAACAGAATTAATCAAGGTGTTTACAATAAACATTAGCCTTCACAATGAAAAAGATTAATGCAAAATTCAGGGTTTCTTGTGGCCCTCCCTTCCCTCCATTCTCAAAACACTTTTTCTTGTGTTGCTGCAATCAGTCTTTTATTGTAATCTCTTAGCTTTTCATTTGTAACTTATAGAAGAAGAACTATATTGATTGAGGCTGATTTTTCTCAGTGAAATCTATTGTTTGGAGATTGTACAAGCCAGGTGATTTTATCAAGTTCCCTTTGGTTTCATTTTCTTCCTTATCCTCCTGGGAGATCAGAACCTGGCTCACACAGCAAATCATACTAAATTAAAGTTCCTTTCCTAACAGCATCAAGCAAGCTTAGGTTTTGAGTGCATTTTTTTCATGTAAACTTCATGTGTTTTCTTTTTCCTTTTCCTTTTTCCAAACCTTCTCACCAATTAAATAGAATGAAGCATGCACCAATACCTGCTTCCAATTAAGTGAGATCTGTATTACCTGCCATAGCCTGCAGTTCTTTTTCTCTCTCACTCTCTCTTCATTAGCCTTATTCCTCTGAGACTAGCTGGCAAACTGCCAGGAATGAAAATCCTAATACACAGAGCATCTCTCTTCCTCACTTCCAAAACCCCACCCCCACCCACAACTCTTCCCACCCTTCCACCACGCACAAATACAGCAATAACTGGATTACGTTTGTTTTCTCATGTTTGGACAATATTGGAATGAGATAACATTTTATGCAAAATAAAACTGAGTAATGTTAAAGGCTAATCGAAAAAAATGAACATATTCATGATTTACTCAATGCTACTCAGCTTCACTTAGTCCATGTAATATAAACATTGAAAACATTTTCAAACAACAGTGCAACATGACAGCAAGTTTTATAAAAGTAGGATTCAAGACAATGTGTGTCAGGAAGCAATGATTCATTTGATTTGTTTTAAAAAACATATAACAAGTTCAAGTAATTAATGTGACACCAAAAATTTAACAAACAAGGTACATCTTAAATCATTACTAAAAACACAATATTTTATTCAAATGCATCGTCTCCAAAGAACTTGTTAACAAAATATTGCCAGAGGCTGTCAGGCAACAGAGACCAGGGCTCATAGTTTCCTCAACAGAGGTCTGGTTTCTGTTTATGAACAAGTGACCGAAACAGAGCAGCGTCATTATTCCCAGGTACGCAAAGTAATTCATATGTTGCATGTGTTTCACTCTTTAAAAAATGTCAATTGTTAGACATGACAGAAGAAAACGGGCTCTTTTCATATGAAAGATCCGTTCAGGCCTAAGAATCTTGGTGTGAATTTTTCACCAGTTCCACCATGATAGTTAATAAGATGCAAACCCAGGAGAACCCTTAACAAGCTGAGCCTCATGAGTAGGAACCTTTCCCCTGAACAATGGACAAAGACAATAAAGCTGTCCATAGTAATTAGGAGGCAACCACAAGACCTCCCAAACTGGGGGCAGCCAGTGCTATCAGCACATGCATGAACTAAGAAATTTACAAAAGAAAACAAAGTTGATTATCCTATTTTGTATCCGGGAACACTCACCAGATTTACTGAATAACTTTTTGTTTAGACCAGAGTTCAATTCGTGCTATCAGAACAAACAGAGATCTTTGCAATCTCATTGATAATGGAAAATCTGGACTAATTAACAACTTTTAAAAATTGACCAAACATAATTTAGCCTCACTGAATTGAGCAATGTTTCTTATGTCATAGTCCTGATGGATGCAAGATGAAAAGCCTTGACTTCTTGTCTCCTTTTAGCAAAGTTTAAATTCTGGATTACTGAGCAATTATGTATAAAGACAAATATCTCAAAATAAACTCTCACCCACCAACCTCCATGCCACCTGTATTGCCCAACATAATGACTGCAATATCTGATCATCTGTTCTTCATGGAACTTAGAGACTGATCCACAGACCTTTTCATAACTTTTATGCTTTTTGAACTTTAATTTCTAATCTGTGTGTATTTGTGTTGTGTTATTTTTTTCTTTTCACAGTTGTAACTAACAAATGCATCCTTTTGTTAATTCAAGAAAGCCTGGTTAAACTGGCTCCTGTTAAAACATAACTTCATTGGGAGAAAGGCAAAAAATTAGGGAGGGCATCCTTTCTAAATTAACCTTGTTCTGACTAATTGAAGGACTGGGTGAATAAATAACGGGAATCAATGTATCCCTTCTCACCTGAAACCTGACAATTTGAGCTAACAAACCTAGAATTTTAATTACTTGGGAAAACACACCCAAGGTTTGGTCATAAAAACTGTCTGGTTAACCTGGCTAGTTTGTTATTTAAAGAACGTGATCAAGCTCATCAACGGAACTGAGGTTAATAGAGTGAACAGCATCAAGCTCCTCGGAGTGACGGTAACCAATGACCTCTCCTGGACTTCCCACGTAGATGTGACGGTCAAGAAGGCACAACAACGCCTCTTCTTCCTCAGGCGGCTGAGGAAATTTGGCATGGCCATAAGGACCCTCACCAACTTCTGCAGATGCACCACAGAAAGCATACGGTCCGAGTACATAACGACCAGAAATGGCAACTGATCTGCTCAGGACTCTAAGAACCTACAGAAGGTGGTGTGCACGGCCCAGACCATCACGGGAGCCAACTTTCCATCTATGGACTCCAATTACACATCTCGCTGCCGCAGAAACGTGGCCAACATTAACAAGGACCAATATCAAAGACCCATCGTGCCCTAGTAATGACCTCCTACAACCTCTTCTGTCAGGCAGAAGATACAGAAGCCTGAACACACGCACAAGCAGGTTCAGAAACAGCTTCTTTCCAGCCATTATCAGAGTGTTTTATGGCCTCTAGCCTCAAATAATGTAACCTATATGCCTCCAAGTCTTTTGATCTGTACATCCTTTGCTTACTGTGATCTGCCTGTATCGCTCGTAAATAAAGCATTTTATTGTATTTCAGTACACGTGACAATAAAATCAAAATCAAAATCAAAATGTCTTCAGTTCAGGAACACAATGATAAATAAAAATTCATAATTACTTTCCTCTCATTCGTTAAAGAAGATCATATTAACTTCTATGTACATACCAATTCTTTTTCTCTAAACTATTGTTTCAGTTGCTTTCTCTTCCTACTTAGCATCTCTTTACATTACTCAATGAACCAAAATGGTGGCCTGGTAACATTTACCTATACTGCTACCGGTATCAGTTAAAGTTATAAAGACATAGAGATCTACAGCACAGAAAAAGGCCCTTCAGCCCATCGTGTAGAAAACAACCACCTAACTATTTTAATCCCCTTTTGCAATAGTTAGCCCATAGCCGTGAATGCCTTGCCATCGCAAGTACACATTTAAATTCTTCATAAATTATTATTCCACTTCTAGGTCTGGGAGATCTACAGACATATTCTAGTTCAAGCCATTCACCAGCTTTTCCTCTTCACTGGATGTGAACCCCTGCTCCACCATCATATTGTACTGATGTTCAATGTGGAGGAAGGGAAATTTCCCCTCCCTGTTGTCATGACAGTCACGGTGAATATGATGACAAAACAGAGTGAGAATGAAAAAATGTGGTTTTTAATGTCGAGAAAAAGTTCCCGATTTTTCTATCAAGCTGTAAATGACAAGTTCAGAATCTTATTTCCATGTATTTACATCTCATAAATTCACCAATGTGCCTCATTTACATCCCACTTCCGATTCTCTCCTCCATTGAGAACTAGGTGATACAAATTGCCGATAGGTAAAACACAGCGGGGACCTGGCAGGTGCCGCTTACAGACTGCTGCCCAAGCAATCATGCCACTGTTTAGTCTGTACATGGAGCTCCATTCTCTTTGGCCACCATCCTCCTTCATCCACCGAACTCTTCATCCACATAACTCCAGCTGACAAACCATCAGTTTCATCACACCGTCATGCCTGCTCTTGGGCCATCTCAGACACCACTTCAGACCATTTGCACTTTACTTCGGAACTAGTGGAACCTGCCATTTGTATGCCTCTGGCAGGATACTCGGCAAGCAGGAACAACCACATATCTCATGCATCTGCACAGGATTCTTTTGCATTGACATGATCTTAGCTTGTTTTCTTAGCCACTTAGCCACTCACATTCGCACTTAATTTGAGTCCAGTTTGCATCAGCTTCACTTTGCTTTTGTTGCACCTGCTGATGTTAGCATTGAGTTATAGGATGCTAGCCTGTTATTTTTCAGTGCAGAAGGAGAGGCAAGCAGCTTGTGAGGGTGGAAGATACTGAACAATCAAATCAATAGCCAGGCCACGTGTGAATATTTCACTGGAAGGCACTGTGTTACATTAGCATCAGAATGACATCATGTGGTGGCAGCTTAGACAGCAAATGCACAGTATACGCTTCAAGTAAATGGTAATGTGTGAAGGTCTCAGGGTAAGATTCCTTACTGAGGTGAAAGGGGATTATGGTCAGTCAAGGGGTACCACAATAATTGGTCAAGGATTTCTTTGATGACGCTACAGGGGTTGTCCATGGTCAATCCTGCAGGTCAAATGAAGATAGTTTGGGAATTACAGGTAGATCAGTCAGGATATTGTACAGACATCAGTCAATGTGTGTGTGTGTGGGGGGAGGGGGTGAGGAGTGGGGGGTGGTGAAGGGAGGTTGTGGGTGGTTGGGTGTAGGTTGGCCAGTTTCTTTTATAATGAGATAAAGGGAGGGATTATTCACACAAGATTCTTAGAAAACTTGCAGGATAGTTTGGGATAGATGGTTTCCAATTGTGTCAGAGGGCATAATCTCAGAATAAACTCCAGGAAAGTGAAGATTATGCTATCTCACTCCTGACAGATTTTGTAGATGCTAAACAGGCTCTGGGGGATAGGGGTGAACTTTTTTGCTTCCCAAAGAGAAAGCTCTGCAAAATTTATTGCTATCCTTATCCAAAGTCAAATTGAATAAAACTTCATATCTAATCTTACATAAATACATTGTTACATCCTAGCACAACTGCATCCCGTGAAACAGCATTCTCAAAGTAAAGCAGGATTAAACGTTCAGCATACATTCCACCCATTTGTACCTCAGAATTACAAGAAAGGTCATCAGACCTCAATTGCAAATATAAAACAGCCTTCCTAGTCAACCAAGCAGGTCCTCAGTCTGCCCTTCTCAGGGACCAGCCTGAGATAGCGGAAGCTGGAGTGCCAGGGTGAACTCAATAGTTACCCCAATATAAACATTAAAAGTAGAGCCTATAGTTCTCAATCAAACTGTAACTCAATGAAGTACTGAGAATGCCTTCCCATCAATCAGACATAACGGCAAATAAGTTAAGTTCCATTCAATGAGTTATGATTAACTCACAAAAAATAGCAAACTATTTTCTAATAATGGACATTATTAAATTAATTTTATTTTATGATTTGACTGCTGGGATGCAAATTCATTTATAACTTACAACATCATTCCTAAGTCCCAAAGACCTTATTTCATTGAGCACGTTGGACTAAGTGAAAACCAAGTGAAGGGTCCATTTAAAATCAAGTGTAGGGCTGACCCACTTCCTCCCTGCTCCAGTCTAGCTGGTCTCAGTCATGGCAAGGACACTACTTTCAAGCTGGCAAGGTCCTCTTTAAATATGCAGCTCTGGATACAAGATAGTTATCAACGTGCAATCTACAATTTTAGGCATTTTTACTGACCATTTTAAACCGAGACCAAAGAAGAGCATGATATACCGTGACGACAGATCTTCTGGTAAAAGTAGCCATGACAGCAACAACAATAGCAGGAGAGGAGCAGTGCTGCCTTACTTATCAGGACAACCTGGTGGGTGTATTGGTCTAAGACAGAAAAGGCCACACAATGTTAAGTTCTTTGTTTTTATTCTAATTTTGTGGTGTACCCGGAAAAGCCACCTTGGACTCCTTGGCTATTCCTGGCCCAATGTGTACGTCTCCCTTTCTCACAATATGCATTTTGCAGGGCCCCATGATGAGCTCCCAAATATACTGTTCTCGTTAACTGAGCCCATAAGTCTGTCACAGTTGCCTCCTACCAATTAAATTCCTGTCTTCACCCGTGATTCACATTGGTGAAAGTCCGCGTGTATGAAAATGATTTCTTCTTCCTGCCAAAGGTGGAATAACTATAGTAGGGAACAGATTTAGAGTTTTTTTTACTTGTATTGAATTGCATGCAGTATCTCAAATGCAGGATTCTGTTATAAAGACCCTTTGATACAAACTATATAATAAATTTTATTTCCAGTATTGGAAAACAGGTCTTACTGGGAGTCAAGACAGCAAAATCAACAGATAATTTCTGTTGATGACGACATTAACGAATGATTCACACTCCTTAACTACCCACAACCACTTCCATCTGGAAGGACAAAGATAACAGACACATGGGAACACTACCACTTGCAAACTCTCCTCCATGTTCTCTTCATCCTGATTTGGGAATACATAGCCTCTCCTTCACTATCACTGGATCAAAATCCTGGAATTCACTCCCTAACGGCATTGTGGATCCACCTCCAGCACATGGATTGCAGTGGTTCAAGAAGGCAGCTCACCACGACTTTCTCAAGGGCAAGTAGAAACAGCTAATAAATGCTGGCTTAGCCAGCAACACTTATATCCCATGAGCAAATCTTTTAAAAATCAAGATATTCTTGTGCCCTTTGTTTTTAAGTTGATGTGCATCAATTTAGACAGATATATCTGCTTGAATCAACCATTGCCCAGTATTCTTTACACCAACACCTCTCAATCTGTGATACAGGTAAACATCTAGGGGTGTGCAGAAAAAAATTGTTCTATGGCAGATCCTCTTGCACCTCCAAGTCTGCTTGTATTCTGTCTCTCACGCACTCTCATTCGCTTCCTTTCATTTCACTGTAACGTGTTGCAATTTGCATTAATTAGGACTGTCAATCACCAGCAATCATGGCACAGTGGGCACTTTGTAAAAGAGTTTATGTGGTTGGTTGGCAGCATTTATCAGATTTGAACTTTTTGGAAAGGCCACTTGATTTATTCATGCACTTTAAATTTTAAAAAAAACTTGCAATTAAGAAAATTGCCAAGCTCGCTGCTATCCAGACATTACAGGAGGTGCAGCAGGCAGGTCACAAACTCACTGGAAAATTATTTGGGATATTCGGCTTTCAAAAAAATCTACCAAGATTTACTCCTCCTTTGTAGTGTTCTTCAATCTTTCAAAATGCTAGTTTTGGCTTTTGTGCAAGTTATTTTTTGGAAAGGAATTCAAACTACATTATGCTCTATCATGCTTTGTTTTTGGAGCTATAAACTGACGTGGAGGTTAGACTGCTTTAATTTTAAAGCCATGAGGGTTTTCAAATAAAAAAAAGAACTAGTACTGCATATTGTTGAATTGTGCAATACAATGATGCCCTTTGAAATATTCGGAGAGAGAATTCAAATCTGAACGGCACCAAGAATCTCTCAACATTAAAGAACTGCTGCCTGATCACAGGCACTTGGTTGGTTAAGTTGCAGAGTGTTAAAAGCTGTAAGTGTCACAACAATAGAGAGAAAATTCCAGAGTTTGCAGATAGAAAGCATCCTACTCTCCCTCTCTTTGAATGTATGGGGAAAGGATGGAAAAATCGAAAAGCTTAAAAGTAAGCATTCCAAAACAAGGATGACCTAGGTCCAAATGATCAATGACCAAATTGAAGAACAAGTGTCACTTTACAACAATGCGTCATAACTGCTAAAATCAAAAGGGTTGTAAGAAAATAACTTTCCATCTTGAAGTCTGGATTCTTGATCTTCAGAATTGTTTTTACCTTATTTCTAATTTTCTCCTTCCACCTTATATGTGTAAAATCAACAGTTTTTTGTCTGTTGTAATTGTGATAGGGTATGTGTATTTGGAAGTTTTGAAGGGGCATTATTTAAGGCATATATTTGTAGATTAGAAATCGCCTCTTTTCACTGCTCTTGTTAATGTTAACTATGTTCCAATAACGAGAGTTATTTTCTGTAACTGTCAAAGCCTGATGTGAATTGTTATTGTCATGAATAGCAGTGAATTATTCTGTGATTGTAGGGCATGATTATCTCTTCCCAGTTAAATTGTGACAATGGGCAGTATATTTCTAGCCATTGAATACCATGGGCACTGGTGAGAAAATTGGGAAAAGTGCGTGAGGTCAGCAATGAGAAGCTACCTGTCATCTTACCTCATAACAACATCATAGGTATGAGCAGGAGGGCTCAATTCAGCCCCTTGAGCCTGTTCCATTATTTGATACAACCATGGCTGATCTCATCTCAGCCTCAACTTCGCTTTTCTGCCCACTTTCCAAAACCCTTTAACCCATTACTAAAAATCAATCTATCTCCTCTTTAAATTTACTTAATGTCCAAGCATCTACCACACTCAGGGACAGTGTATTCCATCAATACATGACTCTTTGAGAGAAGTAATTTCCCTTCATCTTTGTTTTAAGTCTGCTACCCCTTTTCTTGAAACTATGACCTCTCATTCTAGATTTGCAATTTCCCTTTGGAGAGAAACTCAACATGATCATTTCTGACATGCATGTCAGACTGATTACCTGGTGATTCCAGTTCACAACTTGCTCTTCTGGACCTCCATCAGTCTCCAGCATCTCAGGGCACATTTCATGGGCAGTGATCATGCACACCCCACACTATATCCTCATTAGCAAAAGCAGGGTGCCAACTACCTTCTGTCTGAAACATCTGAAGCAAATAAAATGAAACTGCAGTATAGCTGTGGACTGAAAGTGCTTGCCTGGGTATACAGCTGGCTTTTAAAGTTGGTACCGATGCCAGGGCCAGGAATCCCAGGTAGCATTGGCAGTGGCCAGTACCTCCTCTTATGGCAAGTGGGAGAATACAATGAGGTGATGCTATAGGTGTGTGGAGCATGGGTAACGAGACGAGTTTGAGATGATAGTGTAAGAAGCCTCGATAAGTCTCACAGAGAGAAATCCTACATTAATACAACTATAAAGGACGGATAGTCAATTTCTGGTCAGATTCTTCCCAATGTTTTGAGAACAGTGATTTTATTTAGAAAATCTTTTCTTGTTTTCACTTTATTCAGAGATTGATGATTTGCCCTTATGGTATCCACATTAAATATGAAATGCATAACCTAAGAAATAATGTTAATAAATGTGAAATGTTTTAATCTACATTTTAATACCTAAAGGAAAAAAAAATTCTCCAAACAACTGTGTGAGCAATCCTACTGCTTGAGGTGGTTTTTGGTAATTGTATATGGGTCTAAAAGATCAGAAAGGGTTAACACAGAACAATGCTATGCATCACCTTCTAGGTTCATGTCATATGGACTTGTTGGCAGAACAGCTTAAGATCTTGAAGGACTGAGGATTGGGTTCCTGTGTGGGAACTCTCAATTCTCAACCCACAAGTGTGTCAATGTTGTGACCACTGTAATTTGTATAGGATCACACCACTTCATCTAGTTTCCCCATGAAGAGGTCAGTGCTACAACCTGGGCAATGGGCTTTGCCAACACAGCTCATTTTCCCTAGGAGCAGGGCTCTATAGAGTGTACAGAAATCTCATTGAGAGCACTGTATCATAATACAATAGATTTATTAACAGAAAAGGCTTCCATTCCATCAACATCTAAGTTATCTGTGACCATCAGTACATATCTTAGAAGACTGTACCAGTTAGCAGGAAAGCTGTCATAATGTCTATATCCTTGAGAACTCTCATGTACCTGTGTCACTTCAAGGGCCAGAGGCCAAGCGTAGATATAATGGGGCCCATTCTTCGAGCAGGGCCATGATGATGTGAACTATAGGCCTCCTGAAGATGACATTTAAATGCTTGAATTGATCTGGGGAGGGCCTTATAGCACAATCCAGACTGATGTGTCTCATAAACGTCGGATGCTGTGCTCTGCACAGTGGGAGCATGTATAAATGGGATGTGATGGATGCTGGAGTTCTAGGAAAGGGGCAACACTCTTTTGAAGAGGAAAATGAGGACATTGAGCAGGAGGAACCTCATCTTCAGCAATGATACAGCTCTGCAACATTGAACAGAATAAAGCAGGTGGTGCTTAATTACAAAATAAAAACCAAAAGAACTATGGATACTATAAATCCGGAACAAAAACAGAAATTGCTGGAAAAGCTCAGCAGGTCCGGTAGCATCTATGAAAAAAAATCAGAGTTAACGTTTCGGGTCCAGTGACCCTTCCTCAGAGCTCATCTCCATGATATCAATGTTCCACAAATAGATCCTCTCGCCGCATCCTGAGGTCCACACTCAGTGCCATGCGGCGTCACATGCGCACTCTTGATCTCTCCCTCCAACAGCATTGCATCACGCTGGCCCAGAGCTGCACCTATCTGCAGTTCCACTTCATCTTCCGGCTCATTTGCCATGCGAATAAGAAACTTTTTCATTTCCTTGCAGGCATCAAGGCCCACAAGATGCAACAACACAGAGATACCCATGGCTCTCTGGAACTTTCCTCTCCTCCCCTTCCCTCTGACTCCATCCCCTCCCCCAACTCCACCTCCTGATGGGTATTCACCATCCCTCCTAACCTTCCGCTTTCCGATGCTGAACATTCCGTACTCAGCAAAGGTCTCAGCTTTATTCCTCTGCATCCCCACCTTAACGAATTTTGGGCACGACATGACATCAAGATCTTCTTCCGCTGTCTTTGCCTCCATGCTCATTTCTTTGGACAAGAGTCCTCTCCCGTCCTACAAACCCCTTCACACAGTTCCAACACTCTCCCTCCAGCCTTTTACCTGCACTCTGTTCATTGAGAACTGTTGACGTGACATTGGTCACCTCAATTTCTCTGCCCCTCCTCACCCAATCCAAATTATCCCCCTCCAAACAGACTGCACTACGTGCACTTAGATCTGACCCTGCCAATAAGGGTGGTGCAGTTGTAGTCTGTGAACTGACCTCTACATTGCAGAGGTTGGGCACCAGCTCTCAGATACCTCCTCCTATCTTCCCCTGGACCATGACCCCACCATGGCACATCAGGCCATTGTATCTACTACGGTCACCGACCTTATTTGATCTGGTGAGCTCCCCCCACCTGCCTCCAAGCTGATAGTCCCCCAGGCCTGCACAGCTTACTTCTACCTCCTTCTGAAAATCCACAAACAGGACTGCCCAGGCAGACCCATTGTTTCAGCCTGGTCCTGCCCCACAGAACTCATCTCTCCCTACCTTGAATCAGTCTTTTCTCCCTTGGCCCAGTCCCTACCCGCTTACATCCGTGATACCTTTACGCCAGTTTCAGAATTTCCAGTTTGCAGGCTCCAGCTGCCTCCTCTTTCCCAGGGACACACAATTCCTTTACACGTCCACACCCCCCACCAGGATGGTCTCAGGACTTTCCACTTCTTCCTGAAGCAAAAGCCTGAACTATCCCCAGCCACCACCACGCTCCTCCACTTGAACGAACTCATCATCACCCTCAACAGGATGGAAGGATCTTCAGATCAAAAGTGTTAACTCTGATTTTTTTTTCACAGATGCTGCCAGATCCGTCAGGACTTAATTGACACCCATTTCCTTAAGTGTAAGTTGAGTGCAGTGATTGACTGTAAATTTGTTGGTATTGGAAAAGCCAGGAATCCTTGTTTGATTCCAGAAGCAAATGCAGTTTTTTTTTGTTTTCTCTTTGCTTTTGCTATTCTTCAATAAAAGTTGGTACTTTCAAGCACTTTCCAGAATGCAATAATTCCACAGTGAAGAATGTAAAGATGTTATGCAATACTGGGCATTAGGCAAAGAATGGGCAGTCTGTGTAGCTTGATTCTTGTAGTTGCAGTTACAATAACAGTAGATCAGACAGATGACATAATTGTTTATGAATGTGAGTTTGTATTTGCAAAGAAATGTCACCTCTGCCACTCATGAGTGACCTCAGAAATGTTCTTTCTCGGTCTTCTCCCACTACGCACATGGTGAAGGGCAACTTCTGACTAGCAGTGCTTGACCTGGTAAATGGTTGGGCTTTAAATATGGTGCCAGTACTGGGAATAGTGGGAAGTCCTGGCAGTTGGAAGTATTTCTGACACTGGGGAGTGCATTACATTGTAAACAGAGTGCTGTGGAAATGAAGTGCATACATAATAAGGTGAGTTGCAGAGAATTGCTGGAGATAACTCACTGGAGCTCACAGAGAGAAACTCTCCATGCAACACCCAAAAATTGACCCTTAGCCGATTTTTCATAAAATTCAGCCCAATGTTTCTGTTCTGAATTTGCAGCAGGCAGATGAGCATTTACTTACTTTAAGAAAAGTATTTATCATTGCCTGTCAAAACTGTTTATTTTTCTAAGCAATTGTTTTTGGTTGAAAGTCGACTCTGATTTGTTGCATTTCTCCCAAAAACTGTCATCCTTGTTAATTATAGAAAAACTGTTCGATATTCGCACCAAATTCTATTCAAAATCTTTCTGTTCTTAAAAGAGAGAAAACCATTTTTGGGGAGTTTTGAGCTAGTCTATTTTGGATAAAATCTTGAAAACTTAAACAAAAAAATGCCTAACAGTCTTATGAAACCATTTCTACCTACAACTGTAATAATCATTACCATAATGATGACCCATAGCAAATTACTAAGAAATGTGTGTCTTGAACCAGTCTAATTCAATTCTTGATTCTTCACAGCCCAACATGATCGTATCACAGTACTTATCTCAACTAAGTCTCAGCTAATCCTCATTTTCAAGTTCCTCCAGGGCCCTGCCCCTCCCTCTAGCTCTAGGAAGCTCCAATTTTAATTCCCTCCTCCAATTCTGACCTGTGTTTGTTTCCTGATTCTAATCATTGACTTTATCAACTTAAAGTTCTGTAATTATTGCCCTAACTGTCTCTACCTCTTTCTAACTTTATGACATCCCTTCAAGCCTCTCATCAATTATCTTAATAGGTTTCTATGAAGTTTAATGTCAATTTTTGTTTGATGATGTTTCAATGAAGCACTTCAAGAAGCTTCACTATGTTGAAGTCATTATTTAAATACAAATTGTTTTGCTCTCATCTGTAATTTACACCTTGTACAGCTGGAGATCAGGTTGTACCAGTCATTTCACAGGCATCTTCATACTGCATGCCTGTTCTGCAGTATAGATGTGGAATCAAACATAAGCAATACACTTGATTAAGTTATTCGATTAAGCAATTAGTACTTACTGGAATTGTCCTCCATAAATTTTCATCAAATTTTGCAATTTACTCCAACAGGATACAAATATTCCTACTGGTAAGGAATCAATTACCTGTTCTATTGCTCACAGCGCCATTTCCTGAGCATAGAATCCCTACAGTGTGGGAACAGACCATTCAGCTAACAAGTCCACACTGCCCCTCCGAAGTGCATCCCACATTGACTCATTCCCCATGTCTAACCCACCTAACCTAAACATTCTTGGAGACTATGGACAATTTAGCATGGCCAATTCATCTACGCTGCACATCTGTGGACTGTGGGAGGAAACCCACACAGACACGGGGAGAATGTGCCAACTCCACACAGACAGTTGCCCAAGGGTGGAATTGAACCTAAGTCCCTTGCGCTGTGAGGCAGCAGTGCTAGCCAGAGCCACTGTGCCACCCTCTTTAGCAATTACCAAGATTCGCCTTTGCATTTGACCTATCTAGACAATCAGTTCAGCTTCTACTGCAAAGACTTCTCTATCATTATAAAAATGTAAACATAAAGCACCAAAATAGACTGGTCTTTTACACATTGACAATCTTGCTGCGATTGACGTGCAACTTTTCGGTAATAAACATTGTCATATGAAGATGGTTGGCAGATATCACTATCAATAATTTCAAGTATTGCTTTGGTATTCACACTGCTCTCTCCTTTGTGCAGATCACCTTGGTGGAGAGATTTTTAATACAAATCCCATCAGAAAGTTTATTTTTAAATCTCATCTTGGGATGATGGTCTTCCTCTGGTCCTTTGTGCACTGCAAAATTGGAGACCAAACTCAAGATAATGGCTACTACTATCCGTTTATTTAATTGTTTCTTTATTAATTCATTGATTCCATGAAAGACAAGCAAACATTACAGTTTCCCCTCCACCTATCCTCTCCTCTATCCCTCTTCTTTCCGCCTCCCACTCTCTCCCTATTTATTTCAAAACCCCCTTCCCCTCCCCCTTTTCTGATGAAGGGTCTAGGCCCGAAACGTCAGCCTCTCTGCTCCTATGATGCTGCTTGGCCTGCTGTGTTCATCCAGCCCTGCACCTTGTTGTCTCGGATTCTCCAGCATCTGCAGTTCCTACTATCTCTCTCTCAAACATTACAGTTGTCCAGTATGATGCAGAAAGAATGGATTGCTTGTACATCAGCACACATATCAAGGCTGAAACTTCGGTGTGACACTGACTTAAGTCCAAGTCCTTATCGCTCTGCTCTGGGTGATGTAAAATCTCCTACAACTCTAATTTTAAAGAAGAGTGGGAAGGCATCCCAGGATTCCTGGTCAATATTTACCCTCAATCAACAATACGGAAACAAATTATCAAGTCATTATCACATTGCTACTTGTGAGAGTTTGTTGTGTGCACATTGGCTGCTGCATTTCTTGCATGATAACAATGGTAATACTTCACTAAGCATTATCTTCACAAAACATTACATTCACTGACAGGTTCTCTGAATTGGCCAGTGATCATGAAACTCACCTTCAAAATGTAAGGGTGGAGTTTTCCATTCCCTTCAGCGGCATCAGCGAAAACAAGATATGGGGAAAAATACAGAGAAAATGAAAAATAATCTGAATCTTGATGTCAAGAAAACATTTGCAATTTTGCCTTAAGGTTTAAATGACGACTTCTGAATATTGTTAATGAGCGGTGACTACCTTACTTCCAAGCATTACATCTCATTTATAGCCCAAGTCACCTCTTTTCCATGCAGATTCCAATTTTCCTCTCCTCCCTGAGAAATGACATGACGTCAGAGTGGTTACCTGATGGCAGCAGCTCGCCGTTTGCTTCTCCAAATCTTCATGAACTCCATTGTTATCACAACATCCCAGCATGCTCCATGAATAGCATCCTCCATGTTTCAACCAAGGAAGTCAGCATGAGCAAACCACCAGTGTTATCACATCATGTCTGCTCTCAGACCATCTCACAAATCACTTCAACCCTTTAGGACTTCTCTTTGGAGTTCAGGGGCATCCACAATTTGCATCCTTCTGCAGGTCACTTTGTGCCCACAGCCAGACTCACATTTCATGCATCTACAAATGTTACATTTTATAAATCCTTGCTTCACGTGTCAGTGCTTACACACTTTGCTCACTTAGGAAGCCGACAGCCTCTGTGGCTTGCATTGCTTTTCAGTGGAGGGGCAAACAGAGAGACAGAGATAGAGACAGGCCAGTTGTCACAGTTTGGAGCACTGAACAGTTAATGGGCTGGACATGTCTCTGTATTTCACCATGATACAGTACTGTTTTCTTATAAGTTGTTGCATTACTTCTCAGTGTTAACTACCCTTTGCTGTCATCCATAAATTTAGAGTTTGTGTTTTGAGAATCATTAACGCAAATTGTAAACAACATTGATCACAGGAATATTCCTGTTAGACTACAATTCTCACCTCCAGCACTCTGAGCAGTCACCTCTAACCCCATTTTTTGAGTTCAGTTTTGTAGCTAGCTAACTATCCATTCTGCAACTTGGCTGCATATTTTAACCTTGTTCCTTAGTCTATTATGTTACATTAATCAAACATCTTCTAAAAGTTTAAGGATTTTACATCTACTAACTTACCCTTGTCTATTTCCTTTGTTACCTCTTCAGTATTTCTTCATCCTTGAATCGCTAATTGCTTAATACTTCTACAATACGTCAGAAATTTTAAGCTAGGGTTAGTAAGAGATTTGAGACTTTTTCCCCTGCAGAAAGAAGCACAATATTAAGTATCCTCCTGGCCTGAGCACAATTTGTTTCTTTAGTCAGATTTGTGTTCAGAGCCTCTAAAATCTCCTCTCTAAATTCTTTAAACAATTTAAAGTTGAAACTGCATAGCCTTGAGACTTTAAGTCTTATTGAATTTGATGATTACTAATTTTTTGAGCATAAATTATTTTTATAAATTTGTCTCCAAACACTGCTCATTGTCTTGTCTAGTGCCAAAATCCCTCTCCAGCATCATTTATAAAATCTGTGGTAAAATATTTAACATCTGTCATACTTCATTTTCAATTAGATAACTCCCTGTCCATCATTGAGTACTAAAACTGCCTCTTCAATTATTCTTTATTTGGAATATGCTTACAAAGGCTCTTAATATTTCCATTTATATTATCTGCTAGCCCTTTTCATATTTCTTGTTACCACTTTTAATCTTCCTTTTGACTTCTCTACCACACCTTGCAGTTGTCACAATTTTCTTTAATATTATTATATTCAAATTTCAAAGGGAAGCTATGATGAATTTTAGTTCAGTTTTAATTTGTATATTTATTCATGGAAATCTACCCATGAATTTTACCTATCCCCACCCTACCTCTCATATTCTATTCTCTATTCTCTTATAAGAATACTTTTATGTTGTATTCTATCCATGGCATATTTGAGGATTCCCACACCTGATCCACCATTGTCTTCAAAAATATATTCCTGTGCTTTGTTGCAGTTCAGAATGCTGTTCTTTAACTCTTTAACAATCCTCCTCTCTTCTAGTTGCCAAAAGAATGCTGCCATAAAACTCCAGGATCCTCTTTCTCCATGGGTTTTAAATCTCAGTTTAAACAAAAATTGCTGCTAAATTTCCAACAACCAAAACTAATTAGCCGGAATCTTACTTCACGGAAATGGTGATTGCTCGAAGTATCGCTGCTTCCAAAAGGCTCTAATCACCTTTTTCATGCGATGATTATGAACAATCAGATCAGAATTATGCAGACACCAATTGCTGCAGACATCCTAAATGAATACTTTAAATGAGTCCAATGTCCATTTGTCACAACACCAGAGATAGCTAAACAGTGCCTGAAGCAATATGGTGAACCAATTTACGTGAACTTCTGGCATTGGCTATATCATTGTCAAAATTTTTATACAAATAAAATCTGGAGAAAGGAAAATTGAATTTCTGAACCACTGCGTTTAGTTAAGAAAACTGTGGTTCCTGGAATGGCAGGACTGACGTACAAAGTGAGATTGAATCAGTTAGGACTAGATTCACTGGAGTTCAGAAGAATAAGGGGGAATCTCATAGAAACCTACAAAATCCTAACAGGACTACATAAGACAATGCAGAACGGATGTCCCTGATGACCAGCCAGTCCAGAACCAAGGTTCACCGTCAAAGGATATAGAGTAGGCCAATTAGGACTGAGATGAGGCGAAATTTCTCCACCTGAGCATAGGGAATTCTCACCTACAGAAAGCAGTTGAGGCCAAAATATTGAATGTTTTCAAGAAGAAATACGAACGAAAGGGATCAAGGGCATGGGGTGAAAGCAGGAACAATATACTGAGTTGGATAATCAGCCATGATCATATTGAATGATGGAGTAGCCTTGAAGGGCTGAATGGCCCAATCCTGCTCCTATTTTCTATATTTGTATCTCAATTTTTATTCCCTTGAAACCATTTAAATTGTCTAATCTGCATTTTGCTACGACTAAACAGCTTGTAGTGGTAATATATGGCAATGCTACTGTCATAAAGTTGCACACCTCAAGATATAGCCATGATATACAAATAAAATTATGGTCTGATAATAGACTTCTGCATATTCTAAAGCCTGTCTGCATTACCTAAGGGATTAAATTGTTAACTGTCTTGATGATATCGGTAAAGTTATCTGCTAAAAATCTATCAAAAATCCCTTCACTGCAGAAAAAGCTGTTTGAGTGACAGACAGATCCAATTCCTCTAATCCTTATATGTAGCTTAGAGGGACCACATGGAGCTCAGTAATCCCCTTCTTTATGATTTTCAACTGCTAAAGGGTTCAGAAAATACTAATCTTCACTTGTCCTTATCTTTTCCACATCAACTGTATGTAATACAAAGACCAATTCCTTTTTAAACCCTTGAGCATGCAACTTCCTTTCCATCCTGCACAAAAGAAGCAATTTTTGTGCCCAACAAATTATGAAATTAAATGCAAGAAAAATTAATATTCCTAAACAATACCTGCAAATTGTCTAAAAGAAGCCTCTTGAGAGAGGCTTATTGCAATTATTGGTGGCTCTTGAGCAGGTTTCAGGACTTGGTCTTTCATTTTTTCTTTATTATTTCATGGTATGTGTCTCTGTCGAGACCATCATTTGTTGTTCATCCCTAATTGCTCCTTGAACTGAGTGGCTAGTTCAGCTATTTCAGAAGCCAGCTAAGAGTCAACAAAAATGTGGTGAATCTGGAGTCACATAAATGTCACTTTCTTGATAATTCCCTTATTTTCCAGCTCTTCTATCTTCTCCTTCAGCCTGGACTTGCGGGCAGCTGGAATTCTCAGCAGATGCTGCATTGGTCTCACACTCTCATCTACTCCAGGATTATATTCGCCAGGAAAACACACAAGACCTGTAAAAAAGAAACATCTTTATAGTCTTTCTAGGATCTGTTTAGCAGTCAATGGATAAGTGTGCTGCAATATGTAGTGAATCTCTTCTGGCACATTTAGAGATTTAGTCTAAACTTTAGATTGTTTCAGTAGATTTTGCACATTGTCTTCCTTCTGGAATTCCAAATCTTCATTCTCCATATTGCATTAAGCCCTTAGGTTAATTTCTCCCTTTGGGATGAGTAAGGTTCCATCATATAGCCTCAATCTTACCTTGTTTCATTCATTCTTGGATCACCATCTTGAGCAACTTTGTATACATCTGCAATGCTCATAATGTTGCATGAAGCACTGATATCTATCTGGCACTTTATGTTCATTTGATGCTCTTCTTCTGCAATCACCATGCTAACAGTCGCAAACCATTTAGACCTGACAACACCAATCTGTATATGGTGTAAAATGATTCATCAGAATCATTAGCTCTCTCTAGCAACCATCTTTATTAGTTGGCTTTGTTTCTTTCTAGCTAAGCACTTGTGTGCAAAGTGATTCAACTTCTTGCAGTTAAAGCACTGTTTTCCTCACTTTGGAATTGTTTCATTTTCTTTTTTGTGACGCTGTCTGCAATATTTACATCATGTCTTCTGGTCTTGAACTTTCTGCTGGATTGTTTTTTCGCAAGTACTTATTTCTGTCACCAGTCTATTGTTCACATTCAGCTTGGAAATGTCTCTCAGCGTAGTGCAAGGCCAAATCTGTTCTCCTATTAATACAGTCCAGTTGATGATCAATATTGTCAATGCTTTTGCACATATTGACAACTTCTTCAGGTTAAATTTCTCCTCTCCCAGTAGACATGCTCTCATGGCAGGATTCCTTATGTCTAAGGAAACTCTATCGCTGACAAGAAATGATTTCCATTGACCAAACTAACATGATTCACCTGGAGTTCTCAGCGCATTTATGACACATTGATCAATAATCTTCCTCCATCCTTGAGCTTTAATGTTGAACAGTTACAGTTTTCATAAGTATATTACTGCATGATTCAAAGTGTGTCTTTAAAGCTTTCAAATTCTCAGCATAAATACCACTATTTCCTAGTTGCTTTCAATTCTGATGAAGAGTCACTGGACTCAAAATGTTAACTGCTTTCCTCTCCAAAGATGCTGCCAGACCTGCTGAGTTTCTCCAGCACTTTGTTTTCACTCCTGTCAAAAAATCATTGCTTCATCATTTATTGGGCAACATTATATAATTTCAGATGCACATTTACAATATAAACTGTATATGAAAGCAGTGATTTGTAAACAGTGTTGTGTAACTATACCCTTCAGCCAAAGCTAGCACTATAGCATCTCAATAATACAGATCCTCAGCTGATAGGGTAGAGAAATTTCTATGCTCCAGTCAACTTTCCTTCTCTGCTTGCCAAAATGCTCTAAGTTTTCCTGTTAAGCGATAAATAATATTAAACCAACGTATCAGATTGAATCAATAATTGGTTGAAGGTTTATGGAGAACAGGCAGGAAAGTGGAGTTGAGGACCAGAGTTGAGGTCAATTATGATAGTTTCAATGGCAGAATAGGCTTGAAAGGCTGAATTGCCAAATCCTGCTCCTAGATCTTACATTCACATGTTCTAATCAAATTATATCTACCTATAACTTAAGATAAAGGATAGATGGATAGAGAGACAGACTATCAGATAGACAGGTGGATATTAAAAACATAGGTGGGGTTGGCAGTGCAGCTGATGTGGCATGACTACAGTACGTGGAGGTTGTGGAACACACTGCAACCCTGGACATCTGCAATAAGTGCTAACATCTTGAGGAACATCACCTCAGAGTTAAGTTAGGGATCACATTGGATTTTGGAGGGTTTTACATGTAATTTAGGGTGGGGAAAAGTAAAGCAAGTGTAGGTCCTTTACAATCAGAAGCTGGGAAATTATAATGAGCAACAAAGAAATGCCTGGAGAATTGAACTCACACTTTGGTTCGGTTTTCACAAAACAGGGCACAGATAACTTCCAAGAAAGATTAGGGAGCCAAGACTCTAGTGAGAGAGCAGAAATGAATGAAATCGGTACTAGTAAGAAGATGGTGCTGGGTTAAAGGCTGCCCAATCACCAGGACCCGATAATCTGCATCCAAGAGTACTACAGAAGGTAGCCCTGGAAATATGAGGTGCATTGGTGATCATCTTCATAAATTCTATAGGTTCTGGAGCAGTTCCGATACTGAAGAGGGCAAATAAGCTCCACTATTATTTTAAAAAAGGAAGGAGAGTCATAGAGTCATTTGGAAACAGACCCGTCAGTCCACTTGTCCATGCCAACCAAAGTTTCCTAAACTCAGCCAGTCCCACTTGCCTGCATTTGGCCCATATATCCCTCTAAAGCTTTCCTATTCACCCTATTCCTGACTAAATATCTTTTATATGTTGTCATTGTATCTGCATCTATCATTTTCTCTGGCAGTTCATTCCACATAAGAACCATCCTCTATATGAAAAAGTTACCCCTCAGATCCCTTTTAAATATTTCTCCTCTTACCATAAAGTGAAAAATATCCCCGCCTCCACAGCTTAGTTTTATAACTTAAGCTTTCCATTCCAAGCAACATACTGGTAAATCTTTTCTGAACCCTCTGCAATTTAATAATATCCTTCTTATAGCAAGGTGACCAGAAGCGTACAGAGTACTCCAAAATTGGGGGCTTCACCAGTGTCCTGTACAACCTCAACATGATGCCCCAACTCTTATACTCAATGGTCTAAGCAATGAAGGCAAACATGCTAAACACCTTCCCAATCACCCTCTCTACCTGTGACGCAACTTTCAAAGAACTATGTACCTGAACCCCTAGGTCTCTCTGATTGACAACAATACCTATACATAGGACAGAGTCTCATCAGTTATTATTGCAGATGAACAAAAACTTGATGAGAGAGATGTCCTACAGACTATCTTAAAGAACAGAAATGATGTATAGAGGGAGAGTGGTTTAGGGAAGGAATTTCAAAGTTTATCCACTTTGGAATCTAATTCAAGAGTATTAAACCATCTGACCTTTTATAGCCTTTCCCCTGCTTTTCTAGGAAATGTCAATTTCTCATAGCTGTGATCTACTGCGCAAACAATCGTTTCTGGATTTGCAAATTGCAAATTTTACTGTGGTCAACTATGTCTCCCCAGCTGGCTGAGAGAACTATATCAAGGCTAGGTTGAATGCTCACAATTGCTGAGAGAAAAAAAAACAGAATCTTACATTAGTTCAACATCAGTAGTGGTGAAAATATTACAGTCTTTTATATGATAACAGAACATTTAGAAAGCAATAATAGAATTTGACAAAGCCAGCATGGGTTTATGAAAAGCAGATTATGCTTAACAAATGTACCAAAGTATTTTAAGGATGTCACTAATAGAACAGATAAGTGAGAACCAGTGGATGTGGTATTTGGATTTTCAGAAGGGTTTAATTAGATCGCCTAGTTAGCAGAGGTTAGTGGAAAAAGTTAAAGCATGAGGAATAAGGACATAATATAATATTGGCACAGATCAAGAATTAGTTGGCAGACAGGAATCAGAGAGTGGGAATAAATGGGTCTTTTTCCAAGTGTTAGGCAGTGACTACTTGGGGACCACAAGGATCAGTGTTGGTTTGCTTGAGGGCAATTTTGACTTCTGTCATGAGACTGTGCTAAGGATACAAGATCTACATGTTTTCACAAAAATCCAGAGGTTGACTTGTCTGAGAGCAACTCATGCATATAGGTAATTATGTTCACTTTTGTTGGAGATGGTCATTGCCTTGCTCTTACATGACACAAACGTCACTTGCCGCTTATCAACCGAAGTCTAAATGTTGTGCAGGTCTTGTTGCACAAAGGCATAGACTGCTTTATTATATAAGCAATTACAATCATTGACGATTATCCCAATTATGAACATCTGAGGGAAGAAAAGTCATTGATGAATAAGCTGAAGATGGTTTGAATAAGCACACTATTTTCAGAAACTCCTCAGAGTATTGCCCCATCTTTCTCTGTGCTACTTGGGAGTACTTGTGTGTAAAGATGCAGCAGATAATCAGGAATGCTAATTGAATGTTGGCCCTTATTTCAAGGGGTTTGAAGTATAAATGTAGGGAAGTCTTACTGCATCTGTACAAGGTGCTGCTGAGACCACATCTGGAGCACTGTGAGTAGTTTTGGTCTTCTTAATTAAGGAAATATATCATTTCATTGGATGATCCCTGGTATGGAGGAATTGTCTAAATGGCAAAGGCTGAACAGGTTGGGATCTACTTATTGGACTTTAGAAGAATTGAAGCATGGAAGGGATCCTTAAAGGGCATGACAGCACAAATGCTGAGAGGATATTTCATCTCATGGGACAGTCTAGGACCAGAGGGCATAGTCAGAGAATAAAGGAGTGCCAATTTAAGACTGAGATGAGGAGGAATTTCTTCTCTCAGAGGGTTGAGAGTCTTAGAACTCCTTGCCACAGAGAGCTGTGGGGACAGATTCCCTATGTATATTTAAGGCTGAAATACATTCTTGATCAGCAGGGAAATCAAAAGTTATGGGCAAAACATAGGAAAAAGGACATGAGGAATGTCAAATCAGCTATGAACCTATTGAATGTTTGAGCAGACTTGAGGGACTGAATGGCCTACTCGTGTTCCTATTTCTTATGGTCTTGTGCTCTTACTCAATGGAGAATATTTCCCTGATTTCCATTAACTTTAGTTCTGCTACAGGTCCTTGACATCACAATCAATTAAATGCGACCTAAATGTCAAGGACGACCATTTTCACCTTATCTATTAAAATCAAGTCTTTCATCCATGTTTGGACCAAGGGTGTGATGAGATAATGAGCTGAGTAGCCCTGGCAGTATTCGAACTGAGCATTGCAGAGCAAGTTGTCGCTGACTATGTGTTACTTAATACAATTGCCAGTGGCCCTTTCAGCTTTTGGTGATGATTTTATTGTCAGCAGTCTACTATATTTGAGAGAGATGTTCTTGATTCTTTGTGGAAAAAATCTAATTACTTACTCACTCTCAGCAGAAAATAAATTATGAGGAGGCTGCAATCTGATATGGATAGGTTAAGTCAGTGGCAGATGGAACATAGTGTGGGGAAAGGCAAAGTATTCACTTTGGTCAGAAAAGCAGAGAAACATTTTTTGTTCCTTAAAAAGTGGAAGACAGGGAAACTATTTTTGAGAGGTCTGGGTAATCTTGTGCACAAATCACAGAAAGTTAACATACGGATAAAGCAAGCAATTAGGGATGTTTGCCCGTATTACAAAGAAATTGGATTATGAGAGCGAAGAATCTGATTGCAATGGTATACGGACTTAGTGAGTCCTGGAGTAGTGCATGCAGCATTGGCCTCCTTTCATAAAGAAGGATACTTTTACCGTAAAAGGAAGCAACAAATGTTTGTTGACTAATTCTTGCTTTAAGTTCAAGAAAGGAACTCACTACCCCCCTTTTAAGGGTGAATAGAGATAGCTATTAAAAGTAGGCTTCATTGACTGAACCATTCAAACCTTGGCTGTCCTTGAGCAGATGATGATGAATTGCCCTCATGACCCTGCAGTCTTTGAGACTTAGGTATACCCACAATGCTGTTACTGAGAGAGTTTCAGGATTTTGACTCAGCGACACTGAAAGGACAGAGGCATATCTCTAAGTCAGGATTCTCTAACTTGGAGAGGAACTTGCAGGTGGTGTTGTTCACATTTGCTGCTTGGCCGTCTAAAAGATAGCGTTTGGGGTCTGAAGTTGCTACCATAAGAGCCTTGGTGAATTTGAAATGTCAGATATACTCAAATTTCTCTATCGCCTCGATAACCCTAGAATTGAGTTCCCAATCATTCATACCTACCCACTAACATTTTCTTTAAATCACTCATGGGATGTGGGCATTGCTGGGTAGGTCATTACCTATTGCCCATCCCTAGTTTCCCTTGAGGAGGTGATTGTGAGCTAACTTCTTGAATTGCTGCAGTCCACATGCTGTACATAGACCCACAATGCTGTTAGGAAGGGAATTCAAGCATATTGACCCAGTGGCAGTGAATGAATGAGCGATCTATTTCCAAGTCAGGATGGTGAGTAGCTTGGAGGGGAACTTGCAGGCGGTCGTGTTCCCATATATTTGCTGCCCTTGTCCTTCTAAAAGGAAGCCATGATGTCGAGGTGCCAGTGTTGGACTTGGGGAGACAAGGTGAGAAGTCACACAACACAGGTTATAATCCAGTGGGTTTATTTGAAATCACAAGCTTTCAGAGTGCTGCACCTTTGTCAGGTGAAATTCTGCAAGGCATCTTGCAAATGGTACACACTGTTGTTACTAAGGATCATTGGTGGAATACTGACTGGTTAAGTGTATGATGCCAATAAAGTGGCTACTTTGTTCTGGATGGTGTCAAGCTTCTTGTATGTTGTTGGAGCTACACTCATCCTGGCAAGTGGGGAGTATTACATCACATTCCTGACTTCTGCCCTGCAGATTGTGGACAGGTTTTGTGAAGTCGGATGGTGAGTTTCTCGCCTCAGGATTCTTTGCCATGAAAACCCCCTCAGATCGCCTGACTGCACTCATCCAATCTGAATCTACTCCCACTACCCAGCTACACCTCTGACCTTACTGGAATACACATCCAGACCACCCCCATCTGTCCAACAGGATTAGCCCCTCCACCTGGCCACACTTCAATCTGACATGACTCGTGCCCAAACTGACAACAATCCTCCTCGATTACTCTCAAATCCAAATACCTACTCACCTACCAACCCATCTCACCAAGCTGCCTCTCAATCACTCACCTATTCATCCACTCACTCACATTTATTCATCCATTCATATTCATATTGGGCATTTAAATGTACCTTACAACAGCTAATGTCATGCATAGTGGTGGTGTTGGGGGAGCTCATCCTTTCCTCCGTGCTGGAAAGCTGCAATAGAGCTCCTTGAGGGACTTTATGTTCAATATTTCTGAAAAAGCCAGTGTCAGAGGACTCAGAGAGAAATGTGGAAAGTTGCGAAGGTGGACCAGAGTTTAAGCAGACTGGCAATCCAATGATGATTGCACCTCTGTGGAAGATCTAGGCCAATACTTTGAAAACGAATTTTGTGAAGATGAAAGAAGAATGCAGCTGCATGATTTCTCCATGAAGGAACTTTGTTGGCTAAGAGTTCCTCAGGTAGATTCAGCCTGAACAAGCTTTTGGTGGACAGGCCAAATTTTTTAAAAAATTATTTTCACAGGCTGTCCCAACTTGTAATGAATGAGTGCCTTGCTAGTCTGTTTCAAAAGGCAGATTAGAATCAATAATGTGGTGCGGTCTGGAGACAGATTGGGGGCCAGACCATATTAGGACAGTAGATTCCCTTCACTAAAGGACTGAAGGAGAGACCAGAGACTGTCTTTTGTCCCAAATGTCTTAGTAAATTAACTGAATTTGAATTCCACTAATTGACAAGTGGGATTTGAACCCATGTGCCCATGTATTAGCCTGGGGTCTGGATTACTTGCCCAATGATATTCAGTCAACATCACTATCTTCACAATCCTATAGCAGAGAAATAACAGCACAGAACCTCAGAAAGGTGACATTCCCATGTTATAGACACCAGCTGCATGTGTCTCCCTATTGAGACAAGTATTTATGAAAAATATTGAGGAATTTATGAACTTGTGTAATTATGGAAAATAACATTGAGATGCCATCAGTTAGTTTGAAGAACAATTTTACTGAAGCAGCTCTTCTTATCAACGTTAAGTGCAGAATTCTTGAAGGATCCTTCATTATTTCTGTAATAGTAAAAAAGAGGTGTGCTCAAGTGGGTACCACCTACACTATTATATGCATATGAACATTATTTTTAAGTTTTCAAGCAAAGAAAGAAATTTACTCTGTATTCTCTTGTAGAAATGATGACAGTTGTAGCTCATTGCTGACTGGTTACTGAAGATGACAATTATTGACTTATTTCGAAGTTCTAAGATTATTTTCTCATTTTAACATCACCATTTTTTATCTTCCCAAATTAAGAACAGCTAACAGAAACTGAGCAAAATCAATTGTGTTGTAAAGACATCATTTTATAAAGGGGATATCAGAATCTTTCAGCACAGAAGGACGGCTTTTGACTTAGTTCCACATCCTCCTATCCCTGCCCCTTGCGCATTCCCCATAACATTGCAAATTTTTTTCAAGTATTTATCCAATCTTCATTGAACATTATTACTGAATCGGTTTCCAATACCCTTTCATTTATCTGTTTCCAGATCATGGCAACTTGCTTTGTGAAAATAAACTCATTTAACTCGTGGTTCTTTTGCCAGTTCCCTGGAATACCACAAAGCAGGAATATTTCCACACACTATATTTAAAAAAGGCACAAGTGATTAAAAAAAAGGAACATTTTCTTCTATGACTCCTTTCAAATGCTAGACCGACACAGTGTTGGGTTATAGAGTGAATTAAAGGGATCTGTGCTCAAAGTTCTTGATTCAGACTATTTGCCATATCTAAGCATGATCCACTGGTAAAGTTTGCTCTGACTACATGAAGAGATTTTCTCACCAAGTAGTGCTCCTAGGCCTGCTGACTAATGGCTATGCTGCTGGGAGATAAGATACAGCCAATTATCTGAAGCCACCTTCCTCCCAGTGGATGCTCCTGAAAACTGCCACTGATTGTTTTACTCCACAGTCGATACAGGGAACAGCCTGATTGCCAACTTTCTGGATGACCTTCAGTTGAAAATTCCACTTATACAATTAGAAGACTGAGACAAGTGTTAGTAGAATCCAATAGCACACAACTCAAGAAAAATTCAAGCCTTCTGAATGATATTTTCTCTGATTCCTTCAATAAATTATCAAAGCAACATTTCTTCAGCTATTTAATTCAACACGATGAATAACTTTGTATTGACTGGCGACCATGTGATATTTTAAAAAGACTTCTGGACCATCCCTTCACATTGAAAGCATTACTCACAGAGACTTTCCCTTTTAAATCTTCGATATTGAAATCAGTCCCCAGAGCTCCGTTGCTACAGAAAGTTAAAAACTCAAAAGTTCAATGCAGTGAATTTCACTTAGGTAACAAATGGTATTTGTATAGCACTTTTCAAATAGTTATTTTCTTTTATTCATTTTCAAGACAAGGATGTCATTGGCTAGGCCAGCATTTATTGCCTATCCCTAAGAGTTAACCACTTTGGCCTGGGTCTGGTGTCATATGTAGGCCAGGCCAAGTAAGGATAACGGCAAAATTCACTAAAGAACATTAGTGAACGAGATAGGCTTTTCCAACAATCGATTCATGAGCATCATTAAACATGTTAATCCCAGATGTTTATTGAATTCAAATTCCATCATCTGCTATGGCAGGATTTGATCTTGGGTCCCCAGAACATTACCTGGGTCTCTGGTTTAACAGTCCAGTGAGAATACCACTAAGGCATTGCCTCCCCACAAATTTGAATGATCAACACTATGAGCATAAACTTAAGGATCTGAGTGACAGGAGCTATGGTGAGATTTGTGGCAGAATAGGATGAGAAGTCTGACAAGACCCATTTCAAAATTATGAGCATCTTGCTGGATCCTTTGCCAAATAGGGGTGATTATAACATATTCAATGCCACAACTATTAGAGTCACAACTCACCTTAGTAATATTCAACTTTCCATCTTTCCCGGCAATGCACAAGTCACTGCTGTCCACAAGCTGCCTCGATGTTGCTCAGCATCTCATGGGCTGCACATAACCCATGCCCACGGACACTGGCATTTACATTTGTGAGCTGTACTTCAATGCACTGGCACCCATCATTGTGAAACTGCAGCAAAGATACACTGCACTCAAGGACAGCTCATGGCCTGTACCAGGCTGCATCTCCGGCCTATTCATTTGCTATTATAGCACTCACTCACTTGCAGTCTACCTGGATGCTCACAGCATGTCATCCATGCATTGTTTTTCCCTTGTTTCACAGTTTTGCTCAGACACAGTTACCAGTTTCATATCACCTCTGTCTTGCCACGCCCTTTAGCACAGACACAAATCCCGGAAGTTTCTATGGCTGTCAGCAGGTGTCAGTCAAGTCATGGCAGATATCCTTCAGGCAGGAAGTCATGGCATACTAAACAAAGGGCAACTCCTGCTACCAGGGTTTGGACATAGTCAACTGTCTCAGAGCAGTTAGAGTCAGGATGAGCTCCAAACAAGGGCTGAGGGCCTCAACGTCAGGCCACTCTGATTCTTTCTGCCCTATTGCACGTTGTTTTCTTCCTGGAATGAGGAAGAGGGGCTGTTAATACAGATTTAATTAATTAATACAGGAGATGAAAGTGCATGACATGGCCGTTATGTTTTGGTGTAGATGTCCTGAGCAAATGGGTCTACAGAGTATAAGGCGAGGTGTCAGTGGGTGAAGTGGATAACAGTGAATGGGGAAGATATTGCAGGCAACAGTGAGAGCAGTAGAGCACGCACCTTGGTGGGAGGTGGGTACAGTAGCAGAAATTGAGACAGTCTGAGATACCAGAGAGAAGGTAACAGCACATACTGTGGCAGAGTGGAGAAGATCATTGACACTCTTCTCACATTGCCAGACATTCCTTCAGATGGAAATGCTGACCCAGGTGGCAACCTTGGCATGGGGTGGCATGGACTGGTGTTGTGACATCCACTGCTTGTCCTGTGGGGGAAAGCATGCCTGCAACACCTCATCCAGAAGGGGCTCCAGGTCACAGCCCACAAAGCAATTATGCCCTTATCTGCCATGTACATTACACACATCAGAGATCAGGCAGAGTAGCACTGTACTGACAGTGCTTGTCCAGGTACATGGTGATTTTCTAGGGATGACATAAGCAGAAGAGACGCCAGTCTTTTGGTGAATATCTGGTGAGTGGAGTGTTGTTCCAGGTAAGATGATACTGGAATCAGATGGGAGAGGTAGTTAATGAGGACCAGTTTGATAAAATAAGGCAAAAAAATCTCATTGGGCCTCATGGGAAGAATCCCTCCATTATAAAAAGATAACCCATATAACTCATACTTAATGAAGAAAAATGTAAGATTCAACCAAAAATCAATGAAGGATTTTGGGCAGGTGACCAAAACCTATTTTCTCCACAAACAGTATGCCTTTAAACGGAAAAGAGAGAGGTAGGGAGACCAATCAGTCCCAATCATGGTCTTTATAATGGTAAACATACACATCTAATGAGGCTGCCCAAAACAGATTACAGAACCAGCTGAATTAGTCATCCAGTATTATCTTGAATTCAATTTTTAAAAAAAATGGAAATACGAGTCCAATGATGACCATGAACCAATTGTTGGAAAAACCCATCCAGTTCATTCAATGTCCTTTTGCTTTCAGTTGTTTCAGTTGTTTCAGCGGCGGGAGTCCGGGAGGAAGCGCGAGGGCAGCCTGGGAAGGTGAGCTTTTCGATTATAAAAGTCTTACCTCGCGTGACTCCATTTTTGGATTAAGTGAGGTAATATATTTGGGCGGTTGCTTTACCCGAAACACTACCTAGGTAGTGTCTCCCACCCATCCTCCTCCTCGAACCAAAAAAAAAGGTTCTGAGCGCTGATTTGGTAAGGCTACTAGTTTTTTTTTACTTGTCTGGGAATTCAGAACAGTGGGAATGGATGTTAGGGCAGTTGTATGCTCCTCCTGTAGAATGTGGGAGGTAAGGGTCACCACTAGTGTCCCCACTGACTTCATCTGCGGGAAGTGTACCCAACTCCAGCTCCTCGGAAACCGTGTTAGGGAACTGGAGCTGGAGCTGGATGAACTTCGGATCATTCGGGAGGCTGAGGGGGTAATTGAGAGGAGTTACGGAGAGGTAGTCACACCTCAGGTACAGGAAAAAAGTAGATGGGTTACAGTCAGGGGACGGAAAGGGAACAGGCAGACAGTGCAGGGATCCCCTGTGGCCATTCCCCTCAAAAACAAGTATACCGTTTTGGATACTGTTGAGGGGGACGACTTACCAGGGGTAAGCCATGGGGTACAGGTCTCTGGCACAGAGTCTGTCCCTGTTGCTCAGAAGGGAAGGGGGGAGAGGAGGAGAGCATTAGTCATTGGGGACTCCATAGTTAGGGGGACAGATAGGAGATTCTGTGGGAACAAGAGAGACTCGCAGTTGGTGTGTTGCCTCCCAGGTGCCAGGGTCCGTGATGTCTCAGATCGTGTTTTCGGGATCCTTAAGGGGGAGGGGGAGCAGCCCCAAGTCGTGGTCCACATAGGCACCAACGACATAGGTAGGAAAAGGGATGGGGACGTAAGGCAGAAATTCAAGGAGCTAGGGTGGAAGCTTAGAGCTAGAACAAACAGAGTTGTTATCTCTGGTTTGTTACCCGTGCCACGTGCTAGCGAGGCGAGGAACAGGGAGAGAGAGCAGTTGAACACGTGGCTACAGGGATGGTGCAGGAGGGAGGGATTCAGATACCTGGATAATTGGGGCTCATTCTGGGGTAGGTGGGACCTCTACAAACGGGATGGTCTACACCTGAACCAGAGGGGTACCAATATCCTAGGGGGGACATTTGCTAATGCTCTTCGGGAGGGTTTAAACTAATTCAACAGGGGGATGGGAACCTGAATTGTAGCTCCAGTGTACAGGAGGTTGAGAGTAGTGAGGTCATAAATAAGGTTTCAAGGTCGCAGGAGTGTACTGGCAGGCAGGAAGGTGGTTTGAAGTGTGTCTACTTCAATGCCAGGAGCATTCGGAATAAGCTGGGTGAACTTGCAGCATGGGTTGGTACCTGGGACTTCGATGTTGTGGCCATTTCGGAGACATGGATAGAGCAGGGACAGGAATGGTTGTTGCAGGTTCTGGGGTTTAGATGTTTCAGTAAGATCAGGGAAGGTGGTAAAAGAGGGGGAGGTGTGGCATTGTTAGTCAAGGACAGTATTACGGTGGCAGAAAGGACATTTGATGACAACTTGTCTACTGAGGTAGTATGGGCTGAGGTTAGAACCAGGAAAGGAGAGGTCACCCTGTTGGGAGTTTTCTATTGGCCTCCGAAAAGTTCCAGAGATGTAGAGGAAAAGATTGCAAAGACGATTCTGGATAGGAGCAAAAGTAACAGGGTAGTTGTTATGGGGGACTTTAACTTTCCAAATATTGACTGGAAACGCTATCGTTCGAGTACTTCAGATGGGTCAGTTTTTGTCCAATGTGTGCAGGACGGTTTCCTGACACAGTATGTAAATAGGCCAACAACAGGCGAGGCCACATTGGATTTGGTACTGGGTAATGAACCAGGCTAGGTGTTAGATTTGGAGGTAGGTGAGCACTTTGGTGATAGTGACCACAATTCAATTACGTTTACTTTAGCGATGGAAAGGGATTGGTATATACCGCAGGGCAAGAGTTATAGCTGGGGGAAAGGGAATTATGAGGTGATGAGGCAAGATTTAGGATGCATAGGATGGAGAAGGAAACTGCAGGGGCTGGGCACAATTGAAATGTGGAGCTTGTTCAAGGAACAGCTACTGCGTGTCCTTGAGAAGTATGTACCTGTCAGGCAGGGAGGAAGTGGTCGAGCAAGGGAACCGTGGTTTACTAAAGAAGTTGAATCTCTTGTCAAGAGGAAGAAGGAGGCTTATGTAGAGATGAGGCATGAAGGCTCAGTTAGGACGCTTGAGAGTTACAAGTTAGCCAGGAAGGACCTAAAGAGAGAGCTAAGAAGAGCCAGGAGGGGACATGAGAAGTCTTTAGCAGGTAGGATCAAGGAAAACCCTAAAGCTTTCTATAGGTATGTCAGGAATAAAAGAATGACTAGAGTAAGATTGGGGCCGGTCAAGGACAGTAGTGGGAAGTTGTGCATGGAGTCCGAAGAGATAGGAGAGGTGCTAAATGAATATTTTTCGTCAGTATTCACACAGGAAAATGACAATGTAGTCGAGGAGAATACTGAAATACAGTCTGTTAGACTAGACGGGATTGAGGTTCATAAGGAGGAGGTGTTAGCAATTCTGGAAGGTGTGAAAATAGATAAGTCCCCTGGGCCGGATGGGATTTATCCTAGGATTCTCTGGGAAGCTCGAGAGGAGATTGCAGAGCCTTTGGCTTTGATCTTTATGTTGTCATTGTCTTCAGGAATAGTGCCAGAAGACTGGAGACTAGCAAATGTTGTCCCCTTGTTCAAGAAGGGGAGTAGAGACAACCCTGGTAATTATAGACCAGTGAGCCTTACTTCGGTTGTGGGTAAAATGTTGGAAAGGATTATAAGAGATTGGATTTATAATCATCTAGAAAGGAATAATTTGATTAGGGATAGTCAACACGGTTTTGTGAAGGGTAGGTCGTGCCTCACAAACCTTATTGAGTTCTTCGAGAAGGTGACCAAACAGGTGGATGAGGGTAAAGCAGTTGATGTGGTGTATATGGATTTCAGTAAAGCGTTTGATAAGGTTCCCCATGGTAGGCTATTGCAGAAAATACGGAGGCATGGGATTGAGGGTGATTTAGCGGTTTGGATCAGAAATTGGCTAGCTGTAAGAAGACAGAGGGTGATGGTTGATGGGAAATGTTCATCCTGGAGTTCAGTTACTAGTGGTGTACCTCAAGGATCTGTTTTGGGGCCACTGCTGTTTGTCATTTTTATAAATGACCTGGATGAGGGCGTAGAAGGATGGGTTAGTAAATTTGCCGATGACACCAGAGTTGGTGGAGTTGTGGATAGTGCGGAAGGATGTTGCAGGTTACAGAGGGACATAGGTAAGCTGCAGAGCTGGGCTGAGAGGTGGCAAATGGAGTTTAATGCGGAAAAGTGTGAGGTGATTCACTTTGGAAGGAGTAACAGGAATACAGAGTACTGGGCTAATGGTAAGATTCTTGGTAGTGTGGATGAGCAGAAAGATCTCAGTGTCCATGTGCATAGATCACTGAAAGTTGCCACCCAGGTTGATCGCGTTGTTAAGAAGGTGTACAGTATGTTAGGTTTTATTGGTAGAGGGATTGAGTTTCGGAGCCATGAGGTCATGTTGCAGCTGTACAAAACTCTGGTGCGGCCACACTTGGAGTATTGCGTACAGTTCTGGTCACCGCATTCTAGGAAGGATGTGGAAGCATTGGAAAGGGTGCAGAGGAGATTTACCAGGATGTCGCCTGGTATGGAGGGAAGGTCTTATGAGGAAAGGCTGAGGGTCTTGAGGCTGTTTTCGTTAGAGAGAAGAAGGTTAAGAGGTGACTTGATAGAGACATACAAGATGATCAGAGGATTAGATAGGGTGGACAGTGGGAGCCTTTTTCCTCGGATGGTGATGGCTAGCACGAGGGGACATAGCTTTAAATTGAGGGGTGATAGATATAGGACAGATGTCAGAGGTAGGTTCTTTACTCAGAGAGTAGTAAGGGCGTGGAATGCCCTGCCTGCAAAAATAGTAGACTCGCCAACTTTAAGGGCATTTAAATGGTCATTGGATAAACATATGGATGATAATGGAATAGTTTAGGTTAGATGGGCTTCAGATTGGTTTCACAGGTCGGCGCAACATCGAGGGCCGAAGGGCCTGTACTGCGCTGTAATGTTCTATGTTCTATGTTCTATGTTCTATCTTTAACATAAGTAACAAGAGCTTTCCACACTGAAGTTATCAGTCTATTTTTGTGCTCAGAAGCAATACAATAGATGACATATGGTCTTTAAACAAGTCTGTGAGGTCCTTTCCAAAGCTGACTGCTTAGTAAGAATACCCATGAATTATTCTTCTGCCATAGCTTGCTGCACAAAATGACGATAAAATGCACTTCAAGTTTCAACAGAAACCATGACAACTTTTATTATAATAGATTACTTTAAAAACAAGACTATAAGGAATTGTCAAAGTGTTGCAAAAAATATAATAAGCTGCATATATTTGTTTTAATGTTCACAGCAGTTTATACTCGAATTAGCTTGTCCACGAGGGCAGGTTTCAGTACCGATTATAAACGGCAAAATGGACTTGCTTGCTGTTCACTGCAGTTCAGGTGGCAGGTTCTTTAACTGACAGTAATCACATTTTAAGTTTACAACACCCACTGACCACATCTTTGCTCCCCTGATAACAGCACACTCTATTTAACTCAATAACATATGTACCCTAGCAAAGGATGATAGATGGCTGTGAAATGGTCCTCATAACTCCACTGCTTTTTAAGAGCTCCAGCTCAGTTCTACATTGCTGCCTCATCTTCTTCAGAGTGTCTCTGGCTTTAGGTCAATTACCTTTGGGCCAGAAGCAAATATAAATCATATCATAATACACCTGCAGCAGGTTCACCTCAGGAGACAACAGCATTTCCAAATAACTTTGAGTAGATATTTTATAACTGTCACACATTACATTGAGGATTTTTATGGTACTTTTTAGTTTTCTTATTCCCAAAAATGTTAATAATACGATTATGTTGCTGCCTAATCTATCATCCAAGTTATGTATTTATTAAATCAAGCAGCATCATTCTTGACTAATAACCCCTTCCACATTGGATCTTTGAAATGTTATGGTTTCCATTTCTTTTGCTAAATAAACTGAAAGCTACATACCTTAGAGTAAATTGCAGGGCTATGGACTCTCCTAAGCTTGTACGGAAGCTACATAACTTAAACTTTGTTGTGTAATTCTCAAAGTCAACCCAACAAATATATCTGTTATATGGTTGTGACAAATCAATTTAAACACTATTATTTAAAATTACCAATGCTGCATTTTGCAAAAGTGAATTGTAATATCACCAGTGTGCATCACAGGATGTTCAAAGCAATTGATACCCAATATATCAGCAATCACCTAATATTGTCATCATTACAATCCAGAGCATAAAAACTTGTTATGTTGCCTGTACAGTAAGCAGTAACAGATTTCTCCCCTGATATGTCAGTGATGTATGATAGTGAAGATTGAAGACGTGGTTAATGGTGGTGGAGTTAAATTAGACTGCCGAAAATTCAATAGGAATGAATGGACCAGTATGTATCAACCCAGCAGTACTTCATATTCTGGAATGCACAAGACTTGACAAAGGTGCAAGAACAACGCAATTTACCCTGTAGATTCTGTAATCAGGCTTTTTCTATTAGTTACATCCAAAGCGCAACTATATCACTGTTCACAGATATTTTGGATATATTTACAAACTGGTTTCCTGATATTCAAACTTACATCCTTATAAATACAGATTCCTTGATTTTGCAAGTAAAAGTGAATTTGTCACTTTGTAAACTTTTTTGAGTAAGTCTGGAGATAAACAGGCCTTTTTGATCATCACAAAGTCACTCTGAATGGAAATAATGCTATAAGGGATGGGAATTCCACAATTACCATCATCTTAAAATTCAATTAATTTATTTCCATTAAAAGTAACATTAGAAACCTCAGGTAGTCAGCAGTGCGTCGCTACAACCAATGATTCAGTCACTAACTTGATCACTAATACAATCTTGCCAGGATGAAGGACTTTTACCAAAAAATCATCAGAGAACTTAGTTTTTTTTAATATAATGCAGGGCCTTGTTGATGGAAGCTTAATGGCTATCTTTTTAACAATCTTATCACACTGATTAAGAACAACCACCTTCCTCTCAGTATAATTTGTCATAGTGCTGCTCTGACATTCAATACTGAATGAACATAAATTCCTTTTTGTTACAGTTGGGATATAATGAATATTATCAGGCTGGTAAACTGTAACTATAGTGGAACGTCATTGGAATCAGTGCTGGAGAATCTATTTGCAATCTATATGAAAGACTTGGATGAATGGACTGACTGCATTGTAGCCAAGTTTGCTGATGCTACAAAGATAGGTAGGAAAGCAAGTAGCGAGAAGGAAAATAGTACTTAAAGGGATATATAGGTTAGGTGAGTGGTCAATAATTTGGCAGATAGAATATATTATGGGAAAACATGAAGTTGTTCATTTTGACAGGGAGAATAGAAAAAACAGAATATTATTTAAATGGAGAAAGACAGCATAATCACAGAAAAGTTAAAAAATGCCACTATTCTACCAGGCCATTTGCTGCTCTCTCAGTAGGGAGAGATGATTGGTGGCATATTTAACCTAAAGGTTTCCATGCCTCAGGCAAGAGGAGAGTCCTTCATGGTAACCTCAACTGGTGCAGGAATTGAACCCATACAGTTGCATCACTTATTGCAAACCAGCTGTCCAGTCAGTTGAGCTAACCAAACACTACTCTCTGCAAAAAATTAGTAGACATGTATATTAAATAATTAGATGGCTGGATGAAATGACACTCTTCAGCACCAATTGGATGGAGTATTAATGCAGGAAAATCTTGTCATAACTGTACAGGGTATTGGTGAGACTGGACTTGGAGCACAGTAGATAGTTACTTACTTAGGGAGGAATAGATCTGTATTGGAAGCAAATCAGAGGAGACACAGAAGACCATCCAAAGCCTCATCACCTCAGGTGGCCTCCCACCCACAGCCTCCAACATCATTGTTCCCCAACCCCGCACCACCCGTTCTTATCTCCTTCCCAAAATCCATAAACCTGACTGCCCTGGTCGACCCATTGTCTCTGCCTGTTCCTGCCCCACCGAACTTACTTCCACTTATTTCAACTCTATTTTCTCCTCCTCGGTCCAGGAACTCCCCACCTACGTCCGGGACACCACCCATGTCCTCCACCTCCTCCAGAACTTTCGATTCCCTGGCCCCCAACACCTCATCTTCACCATGGACGTCCAGTCCCTGTACACTTGCATTCCCCATGCAGATGGCCTAAAGGCCCTTCACTTCTTCCTGTCCCGCAGGCCCAACCAGTCCCCCACCACCAACACCCTCATCCGCTTAACCTCGTCCTTACCCTTAACTTCTCCTTCAACTCCTCCCACTTCCTACAGACTAAAGGGGTGGCCATAGGAACCCGCATTGGCCCAAGCTATGCCTGGCTCTTCTTAGGATACGTGGAACAGTCCCTCTTCCGCAGCTACACTGGCACTATCCCCCACTTCTTCCTCCGCTACATCGATGACTGTATCAGTGCTGCCTCGTGCTCCCACAAGGAGCTTGAACAGTTCATCAACTTTACTAACATCTTCCACCCCAACCTCAAGTTCACCTGGACCATCCTTGATACCTCACTCTCCTTCCTGGACCCCTCTGTCTCCATCTCTGGTAACCACCTCGAAACTGATATCCATTTCAAGCCCACCAACTCCCACAGCTATCTAGACTACACCACCTCTCACTCATCTTCCTGCAAGAATGTGATCCCCTATTCCCAATTCCTGCACCTCCGCCACATCTGCTCCCAAAATGAGGCATTCCACTCCCGGACATCCCAGACGTCCTCATTTTTCAAGGACCACAATTTCCCCCCCTCAGTAGTTGAAAATGCCCTCAACTGCATCTCTTGCGTTTCCCGCACCTCAGCCCTCACACCCCCTCCTAGCAATAAAAACAAAGACATAATCCCCCTCGTCCTCACGTATCACCCCATTAACCTCTGGATTCAACGCATCATTCTCCGCCACTTCCACCACCTGCAATCTGACCCCCACTATGAAGGATATATTTCCTTCCCCACCCTTATATGCTTTCCGAAGGAACTGCTCTCTCCGCGACTCCCTCGTCCGTTCCACACTCCCCACTAGCCCCACCACTCCCAGCACCTTTCCCTGCAACCGCAGGAGGTGCTACACCTGCCCCTACACCTCCCCCCTCTCCTCCATCCCAGGCCCCAAAAAAACTTTCCACATGAAGCATATGTTCACCTGCATATGTTCACCTCAATGTGGCATATTGTATCCGCTGTTCCCGATGTGGCCTCCTCTACATCGGGGAGACCAAGTGGAGGCTCGGAGACTGCTTTGTGGAGCATCTACGCTGGGTTCACGACAAATGACAACACCTCCCAGTCGCAAACCACTTCAACTCCCCCTCCCATTCCCTGGACAACATATCCCTCCTGGGCCTCCTCCAGTGTCACAACGATGCCACCCGGAAACTAGAGGAACAGCACCTCATATTCCGCCTTGGAAGCCTATAACCCAATGGTCTCAATGTGGGCTTCACTAGCTTCAAAATCTCCCCATCCCTGACCTCATCCCAAGACCGGACCCACTTCTTGTCCTCGCCTCCTTGACCTGTCCGGCTTCTCTCACACCTATTCGCTCCTCCCACCTCACTCACCAATCCCCACCCTCACTTCTGACCTACACTCACCTTTACTAGCTTCATCCCGCCTCCTTGACCTGTCCATTTGCTCTCAAACCCCCTTCCCCTTCCCCATTTCGGAAGAAGGTTTCCGACCTGAAAGGTCAACTTTCCTGCTCCTGTGGTGCTGCTTGGCCTGCTGTGTTCCTCCAGCTCCACACCTTGTTATATTAGATACAGAAGGCTGATTTCCATGACAATTGTGACTTACACATTGAGCTAGCTAATGTGGAGTATCCAGGTGTGTGGCTGCTTACTCATATCAATAAGAAAGGCTCTTCAACACCTCAAATACTATAACACACCTTTATTTATATCTGTACGTAGCAAGTTACCAAGCATAGCTCTGCTCGAGAGTCCCAGATCTCTCTCCTTCACGTAACCATTCTAGAATGGTTTTGTCTCTTCTACAGACGTCAGTTGTGATCAATAACATCAATATGATTTCCATGAATCTCATAATACCACATAGCCCCAAATTTCTTTCTCCTTAGTCTACATTTATTTCTACTTACTTATTTCCTGTTTGTAATCATTATTATCAATATTGCCATCTCTTCTGCAAACCCTTCCCCACACCACCACCCCCTCTTACAGGACTCAGAGTTATACTGGACCCAAAACATTTACTCTGTTTCTCTCTCTGCAGATGCTGCCAGAACTGCTGAGTTTCTGCAGCACTTTCTGTTTTTATTTCAGACGTCCAACATCAGCAGTATTCCTCACTTATATATTTGTACAGACATTATTTTCAATCTTAAAATACCTGTTTATAACTTTCTGATCATTAACAATTACACTGTTGACTGCCATTATTCACTGGTGTTGGTCTGATACTGAGTAGACCTAATTCCCAGTTTGGACTCTTACGCATCAGTGAATTTACTATCTTGACTATTCTTTCCACCTCTCTGTTTGACTGAGGATAGAGTGGAGAACCTGTCACCTGGTTTCTGCCTGCCCCCAGTGTGAACTTCCTCGAATCTTTGTTAATCCCAATGCAACAGTGGCATCCATCCAGCAATGTGAAAAATTGCCCAGGTGTGTCCTCTACACAAAAAGCAGGACAAATCCCACCCAACCAAATACCACCCCATCAGTCTAATCTCGATCATCAGTAAACTGATGGAAGTTGACATCAACAGTACTGGCAAGCAACACCTGCTCAGCACGTCCCTTCATTGCCTTTGGAGTCCTCTTCATTTCCAGTACTTTTTTCTTCCTCAATGTCTTCCAAGGCCTTGCATTGCCTTTGGAGTCTTTCTTTATCAACTTTGCTCCTAGGTCTCTGTTTTATCTTCAAATACAAACTCCAGAGGGTTTTCTTCTCTTTGCAGCCACCTTGCGATTTCTTGTCCTTTTAGCTGATCCAGATAGCTGCACGTTGAAATATTAGTCAAGAGTATCTTGTCTGTGGGTGGCTGCACATAAGGTTATGAGGTACTTGATTCTTATCATTAAGTAAGCTTCTTCAACCCCTTATGCACTGTAATACTTTTTTTGCTACATTTGTGTATAGTAGGTTATTAATTACAGCTCTCTGGCATAATGTCTAAGACATCTCTCTTCACAAGCTTACTCTGGATAGGTCTCTGATTCCTTTCTAGTGTCACAACCACGCCATCACTTGCATCATTGTGATTGACATGAATCTCAGACCTTCACTCTCTTACTGTTCAGCTGATTGTGATCACTTACAAACAGATCCTTTGGGAGTGTGCTTGTTTCCCATCAAGCACTCATGTCTCATGGATTCTCACTCACCACCCCCACCCCCCACCCGGTGCCACAGTTGTTTGCACCGCCTCAACAGTCCCATCGTGTGTCTGTTAGTGACAGTGAAGTTTCACTGAAGACCCAGCGCATGACCCCTGTGGGGGTCCCAGAAAGCCCAGCAGAGGATGTGTATAACACAGACCATGCCACAACAACGGCAACAATAGAACCATCAGTCTGGAAGTATCTGCGGAAAGAGAAATACAGTTGACATTTTAAGTCTAATATAACTCTACTTCAGAACTGAAAGACCTGCGAAATTATGGATTTTATGCTAGTGAAAGAGGGAGAGGAGCAGCAAGTGGAACAGATGGCGACCATGCCCAAAGCAAAGATATTGGCAGTGATAATGGTGGTATGTGCATGGTAGGTATGTAAACTAGGTGTAAATCTTAACTGTGACGAGGAGTAAAATGCATCCATTCTTCTGAGAGCAAAGTCAATGAGACACAAACAAGATACGACTGGGTGAGGGCGGGGCATAAGACATTTGGAGGACAGATATCACACTCTGAAGTTGTAGAACTCAATATTGAGTCCTAGATGATGTAAAGCGTCTAAGAAGAAAATGAGGTGCTGCTCCTGCAGCTTGCATTGAACTTCTTTGGACCCCTGCAGCAGGGCCTTAGATAGAAATATTAGCATGGGAGCAAAGATACTCATTGAAATGGCAAGCAACTAGAAGGCCAGGTTCATTCCTATGGATGGACCAGAGGTCTACAGCAAGGTGGTCACCCAGTCTAGGTTTGGTCTCACTAATTTGAATACATTGTAAATACATCCTCCATCAGCTGCCTGGATAGGTCTATATGCTCATCAGCGTGTGACTCCTAGCCTTATCTCAAATGTATACCCACTCAGGTGAATGCTTTTGTTGTGGTGGAAGATGCAGGCAAATGATGTAATGGTATATCCTCTGAGTGTTGTGTCTCTTCATCCTCGAAGGTGGAGGTGGAACTGGGAGATGGCTGCCCCTTCCTCTTGCTACAAGAATTTGCAATGGAGAACACAAAATAATCAGTTCAAGGTGTTGAACAATCCTTTATTCATTAATGTTTCAGGCATTATTATTGTATGTCCATTTCTTGACGCCAAACTGAAGGCATCCTTACTCATACAGCTTGAAAGTCCAACCTCTCCAATTACACGCAACTGATGCCACTCTTTCCAACTTGTTCTGATAACTCCTCTTCAATGTGAGTCAAATTCTAGAGCCTGCAAGTTCCTCCACCATCTTACAGAATCCCATGCAGTGAGCAGTTGTTTTCACCACAGCCAAACAGGCGTGAGTGCCCTGTTAACCTGTATAACATCCCATTATTCAGTACACCAAACCATTAATGTAATCAGCTGCTTATGAATTAATATGTAAACTAAGCGCAGTTACAAAGCTATATCACAACAGGATAACGGGCTAATAAGGTTAGATGAGTCAGGATATTGGGTAGCAGAGTTTTAAATGAGTTCAAATTTATTTAGGATCTGAACTGAGCGAGTGACTGGAAAGTATTGTAATAATCAAGTCTACATGTAGCAGAAACATGATTGAAGCTTTCAGGAGCAGATGAACTGAAGCAAGAGCAGAGATAGGAGACTGCTGCAAGGGCAGATTCTTGGTGAAGTTGGAAATATGGGGCCAGAATCTCATCTTGGGGTCAAGAAGAATGCTAAGTTTTTGAATAGTCAGGGTCACCCTGCATTTGGGAAGGGAGATGGAGAGTGTACATGACCAAGGAAAATTGTTTGTCTTCAGCCTTTTTGATAATTAATTGGAGGAAATAGGAAAGAATTTATTCCATTAATATTTGGGATGTATGCAACCATCCAAATTACATCTTGCAGGAAGTAGCAAGTCCTTTGGAAGCTGTTATGGGGCAAAATTTTACAATAGTCAGCAGTCCCTAGTCTTGTTTCAAGCCATTTCTGAAGATCAGGATAGAATTTATGAAGTGTAGCAAGCAGAACATATAACCTGAAATACTATTTGTGTATTTCTTCCCACAGGCACTACCTAATCTGTTCGGTATCCCTAGTAATTTGTATATTTTTTTAAATTTCAGATTTCCCATAACCATAATATTTTGCTTTTAGAAAATATGAAGAGTTAGCTAGTAGTGCATCAAGAAATAACTGCCATTTAATGGCAAATTATTTCACTTCATACATGAATTCTTCCAGCACAGGATTGCTGTGTGATGATCCCAATGAACTGATGCATCAAACCCAAATGATCTTGTGGTTCTCTCCTTCATCTCACCCTTCATCATTGCACATCTGGTCATCTTCTGCTGCAGAAACATGATCCAAAAACAACGGTACTTTTGAAATGAAGTCTAAGTCCATTCTAGGTATTTATTTGAGCAATCATTTTTGGTGGGCTGTCAAGTCTCTTGCCCCGTGTATTGAGAAGACATTGTCTAATTTAGCATTCTTCAAGATAACCCCTGACAGGAAAATAAATTAGCTGATTGAATGCTGGTTGTCTTTAAGTGGGACAGTAGTGCCTTTACATCTCCTCTTATTGGGTCATATGATACCTTGGTAACCGCTGGCACCAAGGTCTTGGGTCAATGCACTTTATAAATCTGGCACATTCAACCTAAAAACAGCTTTTATATCTGTGATGACACCTGTCATTCCTGGGCACTAGACATTCTATCTGGGTATTTTTTAATATGAGTAAGTAATTGCAAGATCACAAATAGGCATCGAGGCCCCACATTGGCACAGTCAATCCAGAATGAACGGGGTGAGGGCATTGCAGTTCAAGATCTCAATTAGGTCAGTGATGATATCCCTGCGAGAATGCTTTACTGTGATTAAGATCTCTGTTGAAGGGATTCAGCTATAGGCAACCCCTGAAAAGGGGATTGTGATTAATTACAGTTCTGTGAAATAGTCAATACTTTGGAACACATAAATGCTCTGCTAGTTCTATAACGACCTCACAATTTGCAGCCTACAAGGTGGCAAGACTCAGAAATTATGATGTTACTAAACACATGGATTCTGGAAAGCATAAATCCCTAAACAGATACGAGGAGCATCAAACTGGCCTTTCAGCCAAGTCCCCTTTCCAACAAACACATGCCTGATGATGCATTCACGCCATTCCAGGAATGTCATCGCACAGCCCAGACAGACAGGGATTCTACCCACCTTGAACAAGACTGAGGACATCAGAGGGAATAGCTGCAAGGAGAAGCATTTTCTTTGGCACTGATCTCCTCACTGTCCAAAAACTTAGATATCAGGACTAGGCCAAGCATACAAGAGTTCCAAGGGACAGAAGTAGGACATGGGTGAGAGCCCAGAAACAAAAACAATATTTTTGATAACAGGGTTGACCGACTATGTTTTCAATGCTATAAGTGGAGCCTCCCCACTACCACTCATATTGCAACAGGCATCTGCTGACATCATATAAATTAGTTAATCTGATGCCAACACAATAGTCTAACAAGGAAAACCACTTCAGACTGCTAAGTAACATTTCCACTGGTGGAGCAGGACAAAGGATTTTTTTAACTGAAAACAAAGAATGCTCGAAAACACAAGCAGCATCTGTGGAGAGAGAGCAAGTTAATGTTTTGAGTCTAGCTGACTCATCAGAGCTGATGTGAAGTGGGGAGGGGGCAGCAATTATACAGTAGTGTTGGGGTGGGGAAGGGTGGAGTGCTGGAGGAGAAAGTGTGTTGATAGTGCAGATTAAGTGATTGGAATGTGAGAATGGCAGAACAATGGTGGTCCTAACTGACAAACTGGAAAGAACAGATAGTCCCACCGGAACAGGAGGAGGGGAGAGAGGACATGGTGACAAGAGAATTTTTTTTCTTTACTCATTCATGGGACGAGGGCATCGCTGGCTGGAACAGCATTTATTGCCCATCCCTAATTGCCCAGAGGACAGTTTAGAGTCAACCACATTGCTGTGGGTCTGGTGTCACATTTAGGCCAGACCAGGTAAGGATGGCAGTTTCCTTCCCTAAAGGACATTAGTGAGCCAGGTGGGTTTTTCCAACAATCGACAATGGTTTCATGGTCACCATTAGACTCTTAATTCCAGACTTTTCCAGAGAATGCGATAAGTAAAGCTAAAAGAAAGGGAAGAAATGGGAGTGAGTTCAGAATCTGAAGGTGTTGAATTCAATATTAAGTCCAGAAACTTGGAAATTGCCTAGTCTGAAGATAAGTTGTTGTTCCTCCAGTTTGCGCTGTGATTCACTGGAGCTTTGCAACATGCCGAGGACAGACAAGCGGGCGTGTGAGCAGAATGCCGTGTTAAAATGATTGGCTACAGGAAGGTCATGGTGATGCTTACACATGGACTGGAGGTGTTCTGCAAAGTGGTGCAAACCCCGTCTGCATTTGGTTTCTCTAATGTAGAGTAGGACACATTGAGTGCAGTGAATGCAATAGACCAGATTGGAGGAGGTACAGGCTAAATGCTGCGTCAGCTGGACAAACTGCTTCAGCGCTTGAATGGTGAGCAGAGGGGAGGTGGAGGGGCAGGTGTTGCACCTTCTGCGGTTACATGAGAAGGTGCCCTGGGAAAGGGAGCGTGGTGTTGGTGGTCTTCGAGGAATGAACAGCAGTGTCCTGGGAGGAACAGTCCCTGTGAAATGCAGACAGAGGGAATGAGCGGAAGATGTGTTTGGCAGTGCATTCTGCTGGAGGTGTCTGAAATGGTGGAAGATGATCCTTTGAATGTGGAGGCTAGATTTTTTAAGCCTATTAGTTTTTGTAATATTAAGATGCTGAATGAAACCTTGTATTAAAGACCAAACGTATTTCCAGAAAAACAGACGAAATTTTAATTTGCTATTTTACTCATGTTCACAAAGGTTTTCTTTCATTTTGAAGATAAAATGCAATGGCTTAGTAACTTGGCACAATAAATAAACTAAAAAAAGGAATCAAAATTTAACTAACCAAATTTGTCTACACATTCATATCAAATATACAAATGTTTAATGTATAAATATTTTATATGTGGATACACATCTATATATAGACGTTATATCATCGCTGAGTTCAATAGCTCTTAAATACGTTGATTAGTTACCATATATGAGATGGAGGTGGAATGTGAGGGTGGCATGCTTTAACATTGTACTATTTAGATTATGTTACAGTCATTAGTTTTATATAAACCACAGGAGACGTAAGCAAAATAAAACTTATTGACAATGATAAAATATGATTACTTATGCACCATGTGACTTAAATTGAAGTGACATACTAAGTCTTAAATTAGGAATCTCCAAGTGAATCATTATCCATAGGAAAATTTACATAGAAAATAATCGAGCTCTTCAAAAGGTTGAAAGCATCTACTCCAGCACTCACCCTGCAGTAAATTGTAGGGTCAGCTCATTTTCATGGGCGTACTGTGCTAGGAGAAACCAGGTTGAAAATGTAAATGTGGCCTTTCAAAATTCAAAAATGGCAGAAGATTTCAGAAGTAGACTGAGGTAACAGGAGGGAACTTGCAAGACTGAGTTAACTGTCAGGTAATCATAATAAATGACTCATGTTAGAGTTTGTGGCACTTTTAAAGAATGCCATCCATTTTACAGGAGAAGCAGAAAAGGCATAGAAAAGGGACCAATCGAAAGTAGGCAAAAAGAAAGCATCCAATAATGTAATGAGTCCAACTTTCAGATACGCCTGGTTAAAATACAAGTTAAAGATTGCAAGAAATTGCTAAAAATGCACGCATTTTATTGAGATTTCTTTGACTCACAGTTATGAAGACAATTTGCAAGAATACCACTCAAAGCATTTATAGTCTGAGTAGAGTGTGCTGATTGGTTAGTGGATATGTTGCAATGGAGAACGTAGCACACAAAGGGAAAAACCTGAAAAAATACCCAGTAACACTTGGAAATGAATGTACTGAGTGTACTGGATCTCCGATTTGAAGCATACAAGGGAGTAAGTCCGGTCTGTCTCATTCACAAGTCTTACTGTTTTCCTTCTTCTGGGCAATCAGTTGACCGACAGTAACCACTGAACTGTATTTAAAATTTAAACCATGCATGTTGATCTAATTGGTGAAGACACTACAGAACCAGAAACCAGCTGTCACTTATTTTGAGGAGTTGAAATAGGTACAGTGAGACGACATGTTCCTTCTCTTTACAGAAAACTGGGATCTGTTTTAATACATGTAGCTTCCAGTACTCCCAAGTGTACCCCCAAGTGTACCAATGCTATAAGCCCTACAATCCTAAATTGGTTGTCAGTGCAATCCTTTGCACACTCAGAATTATTTACCACAAGTTGACCAACCACAGAATCACATCTCATGTTGAACACTACTATGAATTTTGCAACTGTAGGTTGGTGAGGTACGGTCAGTACTTTGCTTGCTGCAAACATCTGAAGGGGTTCGCTATTTTTTACATTCTGTCAGCCACTGGGTTAGCCTCATCACACCAGCACTGATAATTTATATACCACATCACTTATTCTATAATAGATTTTTTGGCTTTGTGCCATTACTGTATAGTAACAGCATGAAACAGCTATCTTAACCTGTTGCTCAAACTGTTAGGATGTCTTATTCTTCCAGGCTAATCTGAGGTAAACTGGACATTTCTCAGGACCCAAAATGCCAACCATAGGACCATTCATGAGCCTTTCTGATATCCAATGAGAACTGAATGGCTATTCAGGGAGCAACTATTCCACGGGATGCTTTTTATGCGCCCTGTTTCTGCTCACATCAACCAATCAACAATCTCATTGGTAAAAAATTTATTTTTTGCTTTATGTTGGTATACTTGAGAATTGTCATGATAAGTGCAGCACAAAAAGTTTAGACAAAATGTGTTTTCTTTCTAGTAATATTCAAGTTCAGGACTACCAAATTGGGAATATGGACAAAAATACAAATACATCAGTATGTTCATTTTAGACTGGCCACAGACTTGGTCACAGAGCAATTGTAAAAACAGAAGCCCATTATAAATTGGGTCATACTCAAATACAGAATTCAAATCTTAACGCACCACTCCAGTGCTGTGAACAACATCACCACGATCTGTTAATATCTATATCATCGGTGTTTAACCAGCACAGCCCAAACATGACAGATTACTAAACTGGTAGTCGTATAAAAGCAAATCACTCACATTGCTTCTCATGGATTCTCCACAATATTTTGACTCTGTTGTTAAATATCTAATTGAAGTTATAGCCACGTGCAGTTTAAGAGGAAGTGAATCTGGGCTTCTTTCCAAAAAGGTAATACCATGGGAAACACGAAACTACATGGGGACATGTTATGAGTTCTTTGTTTTCAAATATCATAAAATTCTCTATTTGTTATCACTAAGCATACTGCCATCAGCTGCTTCACTTATTACTTCTGCCTGTCACAAACACACAGGCAAAGTAATAAAGTCTTCCCCAGCATAATGATATTTCAAAGTTTCAATGTTGATTAAAGTGTGTTTCATATAACACCAAGCTATATATTTGGCTCCAGGACTGTAAGCTATATCATAGGGAAATGCACAACTGTATATGTCAACCCAGATTATTGTTAAAAGGCTTAGTACTGTTTACAATATTGTTTACAATATTTACTCAATGAAGAATTTCCCGGTAATGAGGTGCAGGTTATTTTGTCTTCAGTCTGCAGTATTGACATCACCATTTCTAATTGTTTAATGCAAACATAATCAAACATCAATAGTATGTGTCGGTATCTACACAAGATGGAAAAATGATTATATTAGTTGTACATTATGTTGTAACAATGCTTAAAATAACATTTCTTGCATCAGTTGCATACTGATGCATTAAACGTTCTTCAGGTTTACAACATCAAATTGCCGCATCTGTCATGCATGAAGTTTTTTTTAAAATAGCCAACACATGGAAGTCAACATAAAAGTACTGAGAACTTAAACTCTATGATCATATAATGTAAATACAAAGCCTATAATTGTCTCCTTTATAATTTTTTTATCACTTTCTCTTTATATTCATTTATCACATGCAAAAACTTTCTTCCAATTTATACCTTTTTCTCAATTATATTCATGCAAAGATAATTGCCCAAGATAGAGCCATCACAGCAGTTAATAACCCATCCCATTTAAATTCTTGAGAATAACAATCTCACAATTTATTTAATGAAATAATTAGAAATTTGTCAATAATGTTCTTCCCATCTGCTACAAGCCCGTCATCTCCAAGAATATAGGAACCATGATGTCCAATCTCCTTTTTCAATAAGCAGACACAGAAAAAGCCCTGCTCTAGCTGTGCAGGAAGCTTAGTTGCCGTCATCACTAAGGTACCAACATTATGACTGTATACATCACTCAATACGAATCCATCATGAAATCAAGAACAAAGGTAATTTACCTGAAATGTTAACATTGTTTCTCTCTTCACAGATTGTTGTCTGACCTGACTTGCTCAGTATTGCTAGCATTTGTTAGTTGGTTCAGATTTCAAGCATCTGGCATATTTTACTTTTGTAACAGATTAGCTCCGTTGCTAAATGCGTTCTGCTCCTAATAATGAGCTCAATTAAGCCAAGAACTGAAAATATCAATGTCTTCCTCCCATAAGCTCTGTGCCAGTCTTTTGTATATTGTCTTTGACTAATCAAACTGTGCAAAGCAGATCTATTCGCTACAACAAAACTCAAGTTTTGCTCCAACTGAGATAGTGTGCATGCACACACACAACGCGCACACACACACACACACACAAAATGCACACACACAACACACATACACAAACAGATACACACACACTCACACACATACATACACACACATGCACACACAACACATACACACACACACAACATACGCGCGCACGCGCGCACACACACACACACATACACACACACACACTGCTCTTTAACCTTTGAAAATAATGTCTGGTGTCTTGGAAAAAAACATTGCTTGCAATTTCACCCTGCCTGTTGACATAAGTCTGAGGACTTCCATTAATTGATTGTTATTGCATGACTGATTTCACAACCATCACAGCCCAACATTTCACAGGTTGATTGACAGCTCCAAATGGTTAGAGATTCTTTACAGTAGGACTATGAATTCCAATGTTTGTTTCTAATGAGCGTTTACGTACTTCACTGAAAAGTTCATTGTTCTAAGGCATTCAAGTTTCTTTTTCCTGTTTTGTGAAGACTGCAAATAGACACTTAGCACATTGTTGTTTCTTATCACTGCATGGGTCCTGAGGTCTGCCCATGTTTGATACTAGGTGCATTATCATCACATGCATGACAGCAAAGGATGGTGGGTGGGGCATAGGTTTTCATGCATTGGCATAAGTTGGCAGAGGGGCTATCAAAAGCCAGAGGATGGAGTGCAGTAACAGTGACTTGCATGGAACACGAGAGGCCATGGGGAAAGGGTACAAGCCGTATGTTGACTTGGAGGGTGTGAAGGTCTTGGGGTGGGTGTAAGTTGGCATGAAGGATATAAGATGTTCTGAGAGTTGGGTACATGGCATATGGTGGCATATGTTTGCATGGATGGGACATGGGGAGTGAGGGGTGAGGCCTGGAGGGATGTTTCAACTTTTCTTTTTAAATTTAAGACATAGTTCCAGAACCCTGAGGCAAACTTTCCACTCACTTTTCTGCACGCGACATCCTCCTCACTACTTCCAGCATTGCCTGCCCCGAATTCTAAAGTAGCCTGCACTAGACCAAAAATCTGACCAACCAGCAGATATTTCTAAAATCCAGGATTGCAGAGGCAGGAATTCTCCTAAACTGATGCAGTCAACCCATGGACAAAACTCCAGATCCAGGTGTTATGCAGTAATGAAATATTAGAGAACAAAGAATACAAATTGTTCATAATGTTTGAGAGGACATCTGCAAGACTTGATTAGATTATTCTATTGTATTCACTTCCAGTTGTTCATTATCCTCATAGACTAGTACCAAAGTTTTGTATCTCACAGCACCTCAGAACATCTCCATAAATTAAACTTCATCAAATCCATCATCTGCATTGTGTAACAAGCAAGATGACAAAAGAAATGCAAATAGCAGTTCATAAAAGCATATGAAAGTACACAAGCACAAAAGACAATTCAGTCTATCTCCATCACCCAGTCAAATGCATGTTTCAGTCTCCCTTACATTTGTTCACAGCAACTGATTCCAATACTTAGCAGGATATAGAAACAATAATCTTGAGCTAAACATAAAACTAAAACTAGCATATAAACTTATTTTTAGAAGAATAATTGCTGTGCCCTAATATTTCCCAAATCATAGTTATTTACGCATTTATTTGTATTCTATTTGCAAATATATTTGTACATCTTTCCTCCAATTTAATAGACCCTGTAACTTCATCTCTGTAGTGAGTTAATTCCATTGCTTCATTTGGAGTTCTCATTTGATGAACTACAAAAAACTTGCTCAAAGAAGCTGACATTATATGGAAGCTATTTATAATATAATATGCCTCTTATGCCGCCTGCAGGAATGGAAAAGTTGTATTTTGTTTAGCAATTCTGATATATTGTAGAATGTGTGCCACTTGAGATGTATGTACTGATAATGTAATTCAAACATGCACCGTATGTGGGGCACTCTATTAACACGCTGTGCTGCTGTAAAATTAGAGCTCCTTGCATGCAGTATGCAGCTCTCCTGATTAATTTCAAGAAATGAATCCTGGCAGGCTAGCACATCATTTCTAAATGCCAACAAGTCCTTTCCAATGAGCTATATATATTTTACTGTGGCAAAATTCTGCAATTTCTGTAGGCTTGGGCTCCCTGCTGCACAATGCCCCAGCTACATATAAGTAGATGTCATATTTAGTAATTACTTTAGCACTGCCAGCTTATCCCTGTATGATTAAACAGATGGAGAATTGTAGCACAGTTTTTCCAGCTTCCCCTGGTGCAGTTTATAGAGCTGCCAAAGATAACCTAAGTACCTTAGAGGGTAGGTGCTGCAACAACATATTTCAAACTGATAAGTGATTTACCACACACGCCATATTTTGACCCAGTATTTAGATACTTTTCATCACCCTGAGAGGTTTCTTTCTTCTTCTGAAGGGCTATAATAGATGACTCTTTAATGCTGGCTCTCTAGTGCAGCCTAGTGGAATGACTTCTACTTATACTTTCACACTGCAAAACCATAAAACTACAATTTATGTCAGGAGTAGAGCTTTAAGAACAAGACAGAATATTTGAAATACTCTTTGGATAAAGGTTTACATTCGTAAAAAAGCCCCATAGCTAAAAAAATTGTACTAAATTCAGAAACAGAATTTCATCCTCAATCTCATTGTTCTAATTCCAAGTTCATTCTATGAAAGTGGGAAAACCAATAAAAAATGTGGCTATATTTTTATAATGTTAATAAAGTAAATAATTTAAAACATGAAGTGCACAGATAATTTAAAACCATTTGACATAATCAAACACTGCCTTAAATTATAATCTTTTACAATCTAAGGACATCCATAGTGAGTGTCTTTCTGATTCATTAGATATATGGACAGTGAGAAACTGAGCATAATAACCTGTCTCGTTAGTCACTGGCGTGTTACTGCCCCAGCCCACTGAGCTGTATGAGAAATTACAGCACTGAGATATTACAAATGATTAAACTCAAACCAAATAAATGAAACTGTATTCAAACTGTGATGAGTCGGGATAGCAGGGATCTTGTTTCAGATTGTATCACTCGTTTGCTCTGGTTGGAGGAAGGGAGAAAGATGAGCTGATGTTTCTTGAAATATCACTTTGCCATTCCAGAGGTCAGAATATTATTTGATTTTTGTTTTGGTTTATATATGAACATTAGGAGCAGGGGGTGTTAATTTAGTCCCTCCAGCCTGTTCTGCCATTCGATTGTGGCCTCAACTTCACTTTCCTGTCTACGCTCTCTTCCCTTTGACAAATTCCCTTGTCAATCAAGAATCTGACTCAACCTTAAAAATATTCAAAATCCCTGTTTCAATTAGTCTCTGGGAAATGGAAACCGACAGACTAAGGACTGTCTGGGAGAAAAAAAAATTATTGTCATCTCCTTCTTATGGAAAACCCCATATTATGAAATTATGTTCCTTAGCTCTCCCTTAAGGGACAACATCTTGTCAGTCTTCTCCCTGTCAAGCTTCCTCAGAATCTTATATTTTTCAAAAGGTAACCTCTCATTTCTCTAAACTCCAATGGGTACAAGCACAACTTGTCCAACTTTTACCCATAACCCCTTCATCCCAGCAATCAGTCAGGTCAACATTCACTAAACTACTTCAATAATTCATTATTTATTTTGTATTATCTTGTACAGCCTTTAGAAAGTATTCTTTCCAATTACCATTGTGTGAAAAAAGGGTGCAGTTTTCAGCTCAATAAGTTTGCGTCATAAATTATTGTCTTATTTTGCTGTTATAGAGAGATAACTGTGTCTGTGGTCAGGAAATTGGGATTGACAGAAGATTGCCTTTTTCCTCTAAGCCACTAATGTTTGTTACTCTTTATGGAAGGACCAGGAAAGAAGCTGGAAGAAAACAAAGTCATTAAAAATGTTTTCAAGTACTCTTCATTTCTGCAGTCTTTATATTAATAGAACTCGATGCTTAGATTTGGTATTATTCCACCAAGTACAATTGGTCTTTGGAATAGCTAGCTGAAGCTGCCTTTTGGATAAGTATTTTAGAGTGTGTCAAAGTATCTTGAAGAAAATCACCTTATCTACAGCTGCCTGAACAAAAGAAAGTCAGCCTGGATGATTTTATGAAGGCTGATTTTGCTCTTTCTCCCATATGGTCTTGGAACCAGAGCAGTGTGTTTTTTTTTAATATTCATTTGTGGATCTAGGCATCACTGGCTGGGTCAGCATTTATTGCCCGTCCCTAGTTGCCCTTCAGAAGGTGATGGTGATGCCTTCTTAAACCACTGCAGTCCACCTGCTGTGGGTGGACCCACAATACCATCAAGGAAGGAATCCCAGGATTCTGATCCAGCAACAGTGACAGAATGGCAATATATTTCCAAGTCAGGACGGTGAGTAGCTTGGAGGGGAACTTGAAGTTGATGGTATTCCCATGTATCTGCTGCTTTTGTTCTTCTAGATGGAAGTGGTCATGCGTTTGGAAGGTGTTGTCAAAGAATCTTTGGTGAATTTCTGCAGTGCATCTTGTAGATAGTACAGACTGGTGCTACTGAGCGTTGGTGGTGGAGCGAGTGGATGCTTGTGGATGTAGCATTAATCAAATGGTCTGCTTTGTCTTGGATGGTGTCAAACTTGTGGAGTGTTGGTGGAACTGCACCCACCCAGGCAAGTAGGAAGTACTCCATTACACTCCTGACTTGTGCCTCGGTGGAAAGGCTTTAGGCAGTCACCAAGTGAGTTACTCACCACAGTATTCCAAGCCTTTGACCTACTGTTGTAGCCATTGTGTTTATGTGGTGAGTCCAGTTGAGTTTATGGTCAATGATAACCCCCAAGATGTTGATAGAAGGGAATTCAGCGATGGGAACACCATTGAATGTGAAGGGGTGGTGGTTAGATTTTCTCTTATCAGTGATGGTCATAGTCTAGCATTTGTGTAGTGCGAATGTCACGAGCTACTTGTCAGCCCAAGCCTGGATATTGTCCAGATCTTGTTGCATTTGAACATGGACTGCTTTAGTATCTGAGGAGACACAAATGGTCCTGAACATTGTGCAATCATTGACTAATATCCCCACATCTGACCTTATAATGGAGGGAAGGTCATTGATAAAGCAGATGAAGATGGTTGGGCCTAGGACACTACCCGGAGATGACCTGGAGCCGAGATGACTGACCTCCAACAACCACAACCATCTTCCTATGTGTTACATATGACTCCAAACACCAAAGATTTTGTCCCCAATACCCATTGATTCCAGTTTTGCCAGGGCTCCATGATGCCACACTTGTTCGAATGTAGCCTTGATGTCAAGGGTTGTCACTCTCATCTCACCTCTGCAATTCAGCTCTTTTGTCCAAGGCTGTAATAAGGTCAAGAGCTGAGTGGCCCTGGCAGAACCCAAACTGGGCGTCACTGAGCAGGTTATTGCTCATCAGGTGCTGTTTGATAGCACTGTTAGTGACATCTTCTATCACTTTACTTTGCTGCACCTGTGAGAGGAACAGGTCACCTAAACTTCCTGCCCAGCACTATCCTCAAGGTCTGGGTGTAGCTCCAGAACTACACCACCTCCTAGAAGGAAAGTGCAATGGGACAAGGTGCAAAAATGGGCACTCTTGAGACCAGCTGTACAAAGATTGTACTGGGGAAGGAAGAATATGAACTTACCTGGCCAAGTCAGGTGCCATCCTAAGGTAGCAATACACACACACACACATACACACACACACACACACACACACACACACACACACACACACACACAGACACACACACACTACCCCCCCAACATACATGCATACATACATACAAACACACACACACACACAAACATACACACACACACACACACAACCCCCCCAACATACATACATACATACATACAAACACACACACACACAAACATACCGACACACACACACACACACACCACCCCCCCAACACACATACATACACACACACACACACACACACACACACACACACACACCCCCCCCAACATACATACATACATACATACACACACACACACACACACACACACAAACGCACCATTGTGAACCTGTAGTGTTGACAGACTGTTTCTGCTGATATTCACGTGTAAGATCTTCCAGGCCTGCCTTGCCCCACCAGAAAGGTGACTGTAGGAAAGAAATTATGTGAGAGGCAAAATTGGTTGAAGTTTTGATATTGTTAGAGCCTCAAACCAGACTATGATATTTACACCACAATCTGGCTAGGGTCCCAGAAGCTTTTGTTTTTAAAAAGTAGGCAAAATGTGAGATCCAAGGGACCATGAGAATCAAGCCAAGAAATTCCACATTTTGAACAAATAACTACAACAAACTCTACGGTACAACATAAAAACAGTAAGACACCCTACAACACATTACATCTTATTTCCAACATCCAGAAATAATAAGTGGTAAATATAGTAATGGACTATGATCAAACATCCCACAGGGCATATCAAATAGCAAAATGCAATCAACACAGACCCCACAGATTGCTCAGCACTCCGTCCAGAGGCTAATGATGCAGTCGGTCATAAAATCTCATTAAAATTTACAAGGGATTACCATTCACTTTTGCCAATCTGGCCTTGAAATTCCTGGTCAATGATCATTCTATCATGGACTGCATTAACACCTTTTTGTGTTCTGGTTGATCACCCTCTATCCCTACCTCTATACTTCCAGGACTCCGAAACTACACTCTTATACTCATGCACAAGCATTACACCAGCTCTGCAGCAACAGTTAGCTTCAACAAGCTAGAACTCATTCAGAGATTTTCCCTGAATTCTCATGTTGCTCAGTAATCTCCAACAAAGTCTGCTTATGGGCTTTTGAACACCCATCTCTATTGTACTGAACTATTTGAGGAACATGGCTCCTTCTGAGCTTTTACCAGGACTTTTCTGAGTCCTCACCACACAGAGCTATTCAGATACTCTGGGATTTCTCTGAGCCCTCATTAAACAGTTCAGCTGCTTGTTGCAGCACAGTTAGCAGAGACACAGATGTGAAGTCTGATTCTGTTCTTCACTGTTATGTTCTTCAACTCATTGCAGTTTTTGAACTCCTCTTCAGTGAATCCTAAAACTGTGTGCTGGGTGATCACATTGCAGTAAGTTCTTGCCCTATTGCAGGAGATAAGTTGTGGCAACTCATGAAAATGTCTAGTCCATAAATGTGACCAGTTATTGACTGGTACAGAAAAAATGATACAAACAAAGGATTTTATCATACTACTAAGTTCTCAGAACCTTTCAAGCAGGTCAGTTTCCTCAATACCTCTGTTGCATTCATTGGCCAGCCGCAAATACTCACTGACACCCAGTCCTCTGGAACTACATTCAAGGGTGCAATCTTGTTAGTCAAAAATGGGTAGCATGTGTGTTTGCAAAGCCGATGATCTATACGAGGTGTGCTCCTGGCAAGATAAAGTTCTTCCTCCAAGCCCAGTGTGTACAAATTTGGCTCCTTCATAATTGAGCATTTTGACCTCAAATGCTTATAGTGAAGGTAATTAAAGCCTGACTGAGTCAACCAGCCTACCCAATTGAGGCAGCCATACAAGCTGACACCAGCATAGCTAACCAGGGCAAGCAAATGGGCCTGAACTCAAACGGAGGTTCACTCAAAAGCACAGAAAGCTTGGTTAGGTAGAAATGAATGGTAGGATGGAACTTGCAGCGATTGGTTGTCAGACGCACCAGATGGATCCTGGGGAATAGAAGGACAAAGTAGGAATGTAGAGGAGAGAATCACAGTGATAGTGCAAGGTGGAACAAACAAAGGTAGGAGTGCATATTTATGGTGGGGAACACAATGGGGCAGTTAGGTGCAGTAACGCGAGAGGAAGAGCAAGTGAATTGAACAAGAAGCAGTGTAAGGTTAGGGCTGGCAATGGGAATCTGGATGGGAGTAGAATAGGGAGAAGTGCAGGAATATATAGGGAGATAGTGAAGGAACTGATCTTTATGGGGAAAATTGAAGTAAATCAGAGGGAATGCCAGGGGAATTAAGAAGGCCATCTATAGTGATATGAGTCAGAAGCGTACTGCAGAGTTGGAGGATAGAAGCTGAATGAATCAAATGAAAAATTTACAACTATTATTTCTCACTTAAATTATCTTTCCAAAGAAAGCCTCACAGAGAATGCACAGAACAAATGTGAAGGTGCTGAAATCTGTTTGCATGTTTTCCTGGAAAGCAGAAACACACCCAACTGAGGGTTCCAAATCAGAAACTGAAAAATACTCTGACACCAACACTCAGTTATGAACCTAATGCTGTAGTAATACACTCACTGCAGAATAAAGTCAAATAAACTCAATCAAATTCTGACATTAGTATCCTAACAATGCTCCATAATTTATTTCACTGAGAAGAAGGGCATCTAAGACTCACTAACAGGAAGATAGTGGTGGGTTTATTCTATGTGTTTCCACTGAAGAATTATCCACAGGCCCATATGTCTCAAAGTCAAGGACATGGGGATTAAATCATTAGAGAGATAGTAGGATCTGGGATTATCTAGGATTAAATCATTATGCAGGTTGTACATTCCAAGGTAGTAGGGCTGCATTGCTGCAGATAATGAAAACCACCAAGAGTCAAATTGAGCTCAAAGCCACCTCCATGTAAAGATCAAGCTAGAAAGAACTTCTACATGGCAGAATGAGAAGAGGAAAACCAGTGCTGGGTTTTGGAGGATGTACCTCACCATCTAGAGGTGGCTGTAGAACAGGCTTTCACCCAGCATATGAGCAGGCAAAAGTTCCCCAAAGGGCAGATTGTCTATGACAAGATCTCAACTTGAAAACAAACGTTTCATTCCTGATAGTTCTTCACAGATCAGAACTTCCATGCCAGAAGCTTGATCCACTTAACCCAACAGCTGAATGAGCACAGTTGAGTAAAAAAGTCGGGGGAAAATAAGAATAAATGCCTAGGACCAACTGAACCAGAGACATAAGACTGAGCTGTTGATGAAGAAGCAGCATTTGATGAAAGGTGGTTGAGTCTTCAGCATCATTGAGCTGTGTACCATGAGAGGGCCTGCTAAACATGTTGCATCTACCTGCACATGAGTGGAAAGGCAGTGACAGAAATAGCATCACATGACTAGTAAGTTTGATATCAACATCCGTAAACTTCTGCTGGCCAATATGCAACTGGGAAACTTGAGAACAGCCTGTGGCATTAAAGATCTCATCAGCATTGAACTTCCGAACCCCTGGCTCTTCCAAAACCTGAACAGAGACATGCGTGACATGTCCCAGTTGGCATTGCAGAACAGTGTTTGTGAGTTCACTGATGAGTTTTTAAAAGAAGAAATAGATGCAGGGAGCTGAAGTGTCAGAGCCATTGTATTTAAGGCCATTGCTGGATCCACCTCATGTGTCAGGGACCATCTACTACTCACACACAGCACTCAGAGCTCAATGGCATCATCCAGTCAGATTTCTGAACAGGATAGGAATTCATTTCCTCAATGCCCAGCTCACTTGTGACCACAGGAGAGAATTCTTGGAGGTATGCGCCTGCCCTCCAGGGAAATATCACACCATTTACAATCTGCACCAGGATGTTACCTGTAGCACCTGCTGGACAGGGTCTCCAGAATAATCATTGTTTGCTGCACCCCACACAAAAACAATGGGGTGAGAACTTGTCAGAAGGGGAGATGGGCCAGCCACTTGTCCCTGCAGATGAGGATGAAGAGGACTGTGATAGAGATGCTGAGGGCACCAATGCTGATGATGAGGACATTGAAAAATTCAGAGCAGTATTGAGATGAGACAGACAAGCCCTTGAGAACCTGATAGTGGCTGGGTTTGAAGGTCAATGGCTTCGCGTTATTACATGAGTCGATAATAGTCTAAAGGCATTCCTACTCTCAAGGAAATGCTCACTTCATGCCTTTAAAATATTAAAAAGTCTTTGTTTGCCATTAATTGTAAGTTACTTAATTTCCTTGGTACCAATAACTTCCTGCTCGTTTCCTGGCCATTGCATTAGAATAGAATTATGAAGGATTACATGAACGCAGCATTACATAACTCAAACCTCAGTTTGCAAGGGACACTCATCTATTCCTGAGATGTAGATGTCCTGAAGCACAAATCTCTCATTTAAGTTCCACTTTTCCAGAGGTTACATTCCTCACAAACAACAGTACAGAATGATGCCTCAGTAGCCTTTCCACTGCTCCTCATGATGCACTTGGGTGTGTAGATGGTGATCAAGGCTGACTGCAAGGAAAATATAAATCATCAGAATCCTTAACAGTTTGAAAGAGACTGCAGAACTGTTATACAAAGTGCTGAAATATAAAGAAAAAGTACTGTGGAAGCTGAAAAGTTGAAATAAAAACAGGACCAGCTGAGAAACTCAGCAGATCTGGCAGTACCTGTGGAGAGAGAAAAACAAAGCATGGGTACATGAGCAAAATACTTGCATTGATAGATGTAGATACAGATGAGAATCCCCAGATCTCCCATATGCATTATTAATGAGAAGAATGTGCTTTGAGGAACTCAAAAGTTTCTGCATAAAAGGTTGTTCAGCATTGGCAAAGAGCTACAATTGATAAAAACTAGAAAGCATTATATGATGGGTGTGCCTGCAATACCTGTGAGAAGCTCATCCCTGAACCATCTTTTATGGTTGTAACCTTGTCCTATACAACTCTTGTGAGAAGCCAGCTTGGGAAGAGAGGTCAGTGAACATAAGTGGGCTGCTGAGAATTGTAGTTGCTTTTATGTTTAATGTGAACCCTGGCAGATGTGTGAGAGGCAGTGCCACTGTGCTGCCAGGAATGCTACATTGGTAACTGCAATGAATTAACTACACATGATGCATCTGATGGAGATGTCTGGTACCAAAACTTCTCATTTGATTTTCCAAATGTTCTTGCCATGGTCTTCACAGTTTAGAGCCTGGGAAGATTCTGCCACTGTTAATGCAGGAAAATGGCTTTAACATTGGGGCTTGAACAGCAGCAACTGCAAGGAAATTCATATGATACAATAAACCTAACTGGTTACATAACATTGATCACAATATAGAGTACTCCTCCAATCCATTCATCATCCTAACTTAGAAATACATCAATGTTTCTTCAATGTCCCTGGTCAAAATGTCTCTATAACAGCATTGCGGGTCCTAACACAGGACTGCAGTATTTCAAGAAGGCAACTCACCATCACTTTCTCAAGAGCATTGAGGGTTGGGCAATAAAAGCTGGTCGAGTCAACAAAGCTCACATCCCACGAATGAATATATATAAATGAACATGCATAATAATACATTGCTTTTGTAGTAAGCAGTCAAGAAACAGCATTTGCATTTCATTGGTCGCAGCCTCAACCTCAAGAAGACTCAAGTCCTTTATCAACTCATGCTAGTACAAGTTCTGGCCAATTCTTCCATTAAGATCAATGAAAAAATTTTCCCAAATGTGGAATATTTCCCCTACCTGGGGATTCACCACTCATCTAAGGCTGACATCGATGTGAAGATCCAACATCACATCCAATCAACAAGGACCACTTTTGGATGCCTATGGATGAAGCCTTTGAAGACCGTGATATCTGTGCCAATACCAAAATCCTTGTGTATAAGGTAGTCGTGCTTCTGACTCTCCTATATGGCTCTGAAACTTTGATTGCATATAGACACCATCTCAAGGCCCTGGAGAAATATCATCAACATCCTTTGAGATTGATTCTCTGCATCAGCTGGGATGACAGGTGTACTAACATCAGCATCCTTGAAGCTGCCCATAGCACCAGCATCAAGGCTATGATCATCCAAAATCGACCCTGCTGGGCCAGCCACGTGCTTAGAACGCCCACGTTCTGAGTGTCAAAGTAACTCATCTTCATTCAGCTCAAAGAAGGCATTCGAAAGAGAGGAGGAGAAAGGAAGCACCACAAGGATTCCCTGAAGTTTTTCCTCAAAAAATGCAGCATAGATGTTGCTGCATGGAAGACCCTTGTTTAAGAGAAACTGAATTCAAGGAACCTCCTGCATACAGAGACACAATACTTCAAGAACATCCGTTGACTATAGAAAGTGTGGAAAAGGAACTGGAGAAAGGAATGCCAGTGATTTTAAGGCCAAGGACCAAGTCCACCTGCCAGAAACATCTGTCTAATGTGTGGTTGGAGATGTGGCTCTAGAATCAGTTTCAGCAGGCAGGTAAAGAGCCACAGAACACATGACCAATGGTATGGAAATTCCTAGGTGGACAATCATACTCACTAGTAAGTGGCTGTCACCACTGACATGATGCCCACATACCCAAGCAGCAATCTATGCCTAGACCTCCCCCTACACAGGATCTGTGGCATGAACAAGCAGGGCAAGCAACATGAAGCTTCAACGAATCAAACTGACAAAGTGCTCACTGAGACACACAGAGTAGAAGTACAAATCAGGTTAAAATCACATTGTGTGGAGTGTGCAGGGAAATGAGGAAAAGTCAGAAGACTGGCTCTAAATAGCAGGGACAGTGCAGGCATAATAGGCCAAATGGCCTCCTTCTGACCTGAATGATTCTGTGTTTATCTGTAGTATGGATTTCATGAATCAGATTGGCACAGGGAGCCTGGATAATGACTTTATGTTTCTCATAGAGGGACAGACCAGAACTGGAAGATGCAACTCAAAAATCACAGATCTTCCAGTTAAGATAAAGATGGAATTTTTTTTCCCTCAGGTGTTAGGAGTCTTTGGAACTCTCTTCCTTAGAAAGCAGTGTAAGTAGATTCATTCAATATTTTTAAAGCAGAGGTAGATAATTCTTGATGAAATAGGGATTCAACGGTTACCAAATGTGGTGGGACTGTGGAGTTGAAGCCAAAAATCAGATCTGTCAAGACTTTATTAAATGATGGAGTTATGTTCATTTGTACTAAAGGAGAAATAAAATAAAGATTATTTAAAACATTTTGGCAATAATTCTGTTCTGAATGAATGCAAGTCCATACTTGTAAACTTGCATTTTCAAGAGGTTGTTTGACAATAATTATTATTTATCACACTATTAAATAATTACACCTGAACACACCAGCTCCAACTTTACCTGGTTTTAATGGATATCTGATCGTAAGCCTTGCAATATTATGAGCTTAAGTGGGTTTCAATGCTAAGATCCTCAGTAATATTTTTGACAGCTTGTGGTGGGCTAGTTCGTCTTTTTGAGTGCAATTTCTACTTGTCTGCATTTAATTGGACATGTACATACTCCAGATTTTTTATTTTGTCTGACTCATTCCTTAATCTTGTGGAACTTCATCACTCATTGCGTTCTAAAATTGAAATGACTCATTCTATGGTGCTGCTAATGTGGTACCAGTCACACAGTGCTGTTTACCGGTAGGTCCAACTTTGCACTGTTTTTTGTTATCTTCGACATCTGTCATTGGCAAAGTTCATCTTTAACCCAACTGCTTAGCAAAACCCAAATCCATATAGGACCAATGCTCTTCAAACAGGAATAATGCACATTCGAAAGAGTAGAAAACTGGCAGGTAAAGGAAAGGAACTGAATCTTGGGTTGGGATTTCCGGGGTTGTAAACCCTGCTGTCTGGCAGAACTGCAGGTCAGAATTTCACACTGAGCAAGTCACACTTGTGCCTTTTCATAGGGATAGTGAATTAATGGTCAAGAGCAGGCTTACTGTCATTGGAGTGGCTCTTGAAGCTGGAAGCTAATTAGAAAATGCAGGCCAGCCCTCTTGAGTTGACCTTATGTGGTCTTTATTAAACCATGTGCTACTTCCTCCCAACTCATCTCTGCCAAAACATCCTGAGAGTGGGATGAAGCCAAGGAATAAGTATAACTGCTGACAGGACTATTTTTAGCTTCTCCCTGCCTTCTATTCCAGTCTTGCCAAGACCTAAAACACAAGCCTTTGAAGTTCTTTTCATGCAAATGGCAATGTACAGTCCCATCTCCTCAAATTAATGATCCAATCAAAAGCAGAGGCTCAGATAAGTGCCCTGCATTTTCAATTTCAAAAATGTTCATGTGTTTGCAGGTAAACAATGGTGATGGATGAAGAAACAGAATGTCAGATGCTGAGTGCTCACTCTCAACTTGAAAATGCACCATACCTATCTCAGACAATGTCCTTTTATCAGGAATCATGCAGAAAGAATGTGAAGATTGCAAAAGCTGCAAAGGAACTACGTCATTGCAATGTCATTAATGTAACAAATGATTTGAGTCATTGTTGGTGTTTAGTCTAGGAGTAGACGATTTCAAATTAGGTTGTTGGGTCTAAATATTGATCATTATTTGATCATTTTTTAATGCATTGAAGAAAGGTTAGAAATATTTGGTTGAAATGTATACTAAGTTGTTGTATCATTAATTTTCCATCTTTTGTGCAATGTTTGCAGCACTGCAACAAAAGATATTTCTTTTTTTAAAAAATATTACTGACATTCTTATTAATACTCATTAGTAATGACTAAAACGCCAAACAGTACAAACTAGATATTATTTTTTAAAAAGTTTGCGAAACAAAGCTTTTTAAAAATTATAGGCGAAATGGGAGTTATTGTTGCAGTGAGTTTTTAGCTGGATCCAATTCTGTAACAATTTGCTTTAAATACCACAACAATGCAGTATTAACATTTAATTTTGCTTTAATTCTATATAAATAGAAATTTTAAAAAAACTCTGCAGCAGCTGGCATTGTAATGTGACAGTGTCACTGCACTAGCTAACACATTGTTGGGTTCTCCCCTGTTTGCAAATCTGATAATGTGTGTCTGGCAAAACCCTTTTACTGGATGACAATGCCCCTTTTGTGGCTGGGGTGAGTAATTAGAGTGAAAAATGATGACAGATGCGTTTCAGAGCTTAACACCAGTTCGGAAGAAATAAAACATGAGAGTGACAAGTTATGCAGAATAAACCCAAATTCATTGCAATACTCTCCATGGTTGTTAGATATCAATTCCGTTTATTTGAAAAAGCTGTTGCCTTACAATGTGTAACTGATTACCTCCTTCATTAGCTAAAACATGGCACATATAGGTTGTACTAAGGTCATAAATACAAAGGAAGATATTGTACATCATCCTTTTTATACCAATATAAAATATTATGTAAGGGTGGAAGAGGCTGATCACCTGTCGTGCATATTTTACCACTGACTATTCCCCAGACTCAGCCTCCTCCTCAAACGATGGACACAGTGCCTCTCAACATGAAGTCCTTGCTGGTAATCTTTCCCAGTAACAGTCTATTCATACATGACTGACACCCGCTTGATTCGCTATGCAGATCACATCTCAGCCCACAGGGAAGCAGTGATGGGGTCACTCCAGCTCAGCATGGAGCGAGTGAGCAAAGAAATGGAGGAGCATTCAGCTGGCATAAACCCATGAGTCTCAAAAGCAGCATAAAAATCATCAGCCACGCTAAATGAAATTGGTTTACTGATATCTTAGCCAGATGCACATTTTTTTTTTCTCTTTTTTCCTCTTTTACAGCCTGCACAGACGTACATTTAGAATTTCATCAATCATTATTATTTTCTGTTTCAACATTTCCTAAAACTATAGCATGGAGTCTTCCATGAGCCGCAACCACCGCTGCGTTCTCTACCATTCTTTCCTGCTAAACCGGCCTCCATATTTCTGGCTGCGACTTTCCAACCTGGCCTCTTTTATTGATATCAGAGTCCTTCCTCGTGACGTAGAATTGTTAGGGTGGAAAGACAGCCTCAGTATACCGCACTAGTTTTTCAGTTCTTCAGTGAATAAGTGTGGATGGGGATACTGGGTAAAGTGGCAGGGTGAGTAGGGTGTCAGCTGATTATTAGGGTGGTTCCTGGCTCGGCTTGGCTTTGGGTGGGCAGGTCAGAGCTACAAGGGGTTTGGAGGAGGACGTAGACATAGGGAGTTGTGGTGATGGAAAGTCACTTAGGAGAGCCAGGAGGTCAGTTGTATAGTTACCCAAGAGATGGATTTTAATCTGTCAAACATCTCCTGGGTTCCAAGAGTCATATTGGACTTGAAATGTTAACTCAATTTCTCCTCCAAAAACCTGCTGAGGTTCTCTAGGACTTTCTGCTTTATTTCAAATTTCCAGCATGTGCAGTATTTTGCATTTTGGTAAGTTAGTCAGGTCTCTACCAAATCTCTGAAACCAACTCAGAATCATAGTCATTGTTTAAACTTCCCATACAATTAGTATGTTGGAATTTCTGACAGCTGGAGAAAGCAATTAATAAAGCATACAGTGGTCTCGGCTTTACTATTTGGGACATGGAGTACAAGAGCAAAGAGGTGATATTGAACTTGTTCAAGACATTTGTTGAACCTTACCTGGAGTATAGTTTACAGTTGTGGGTGCCACATTATATTTCAAATGTGAATGCATCGGATAGAGTGCAGAAGCAATTTACAAGAAGGGTTCCGGGAATGGGAAAATTTAGTTATGAGGATTGATTGAAGAAGTTGGAACTGATCTCCCTGGACAAAAGGCAGCTCAGAGGAGATTTGATAGTGTTTTCTAATCATGCATGGGCAGGGTAGATAGAGAGAATCTATTCCACCTGTAAAAGAAAACAGAATGAGAGCACATCGATTTAAAGTGATGTGCAAAAATACTAGGGTGATGTGAGGAAAATCTTTTTCACACAGCGAGTAGTCAGGTTAAGAAATGCACTGCCTGGAAATGTGGTGGAGGCAGGTTTAATTGAGGCTTTCAAGGGAGCATTGGCTGATTATTTGGATAGTAATAGTGTGCAAGGATGTGGGGAAAAGGCACTAGGCTTACAGAACCAGTACAAGCATGATGGGCCAAATGGCCTCCTTCTGCATCCACCGTAACAATTCCGTGACTCTGTGATTTCTTTATGGGCACATCTGATTTCTGATATCTGGAGATCATAAGATCTCAGGAAATACCACGTTTAGAAAGTGGGTTCTCAGGTTTCAGTGTTCGGGCTGAAACATTAGGTGTGTGCTGAATTTCAGTGTTTGTTAATTCAGCCATGATATGAACATCTATTCAACAATCTCAACGGATTTTTGTCTTCGCTTCACTAACCCTCTAGCATTACTGTCATTTCAGTCAATAGTTGGACTCCAGAAATATTGTCAACCAACTAAAATCTCTCCCTCTCATAAGAAGCCACAAGGTAACTAAACATACAAATATATGGGATATATGTATTCAAAGTATAATATATGCTTTGCTGCCTCTGAAACTTCTATTCTCAAGATCAGCCTGCTTTCATAGTGTTCCTCTGTGAGATCATGTTCCAAGTCTTTCTATAAGCACTGAAGCATACAATAAATGTTTAACTTTGCCAATGGACCACAGCATGAATTGTATAGCTGTGCCTAATTGACTCCCTCACTAATAAGCCACAATATAACAAAATATCAGTGCAATACACTTAATTCTTACATGTAACATGCACTTGCTTTTAGTTACTTGCTTTACAAACCAAAATTTTTCATGCACAGGAAGACAGAAAATAGCTCTTATAATAAGTATTTGTTGATTATTTTAATTTTTATGTGTTGTGTAATTTTAGCAAGCAGTTGCATCGTGTGAATGTTCTTTTGGACATTTATGTAATCTCTAATTTGCTTGTTGTGAGGAGAATGTGACACTTTGCGTTCCAAAGACATGAGGGGCACTCGTGCATAATAGCTCCAGTCATTTCAAAATATCAAGGGCAAAAGAACCTCATTTTGCTAACCGACATCCTTCCGGCACACTCTACAGAGAAACAATTGACAAAAAAAATGTTGGTTCACTACACCACCTGCACAATTCTTTTGAAGAGTGCAATTATTTCTGTATTCAAGATTTAGGAGGTACTTTTAAACTTCAGCAAGAAACAGACTGTAGTAGATTAGCCATGTGTCATACAAACACTCAGCGAATCTTTTCTATTGTTGGCAATACCTAGAATAAATTATAACAATGTTCACTTATGCAGCTTCCTTAAGTATGGAAAATTGCTCAAGGAACTTTACGGAAATGAGAATGAACAAAGTAAAACCACAGGTAGGGGAAGTGACCAAACCCATGCTTCAGGAGGTGGATTTTTACATGTCTTTTGAAAAATGCGTGAGGTAAAGCAGGGCAGAAGGACTGGATGAAGAAGTAGGGCAGAGCAAAGCCATGGAAAGATTCATAAATTATTTTTTACATTCTTCATGAGGTAGTGAAGCAACAGAACGTTCAGTGACTGAGATTTATTTAGATTGGATGTTAAACATGAGGATTTCGGTCAAGTTTGAGTTTTTGAAGGATTAAGCTCACGAGGCTGGGAGAAAAGCATTAAGATGTTGTGTATGAGTGTAACAAAGGGTCAGGAAGATTTCGGAAATACGATGTACAGATTAAAGCAGGTGATGCTAAGTTTATCTGAACATTCACAAGTCTTTCCATAAGAACCCAAACATACCACACATGTATGTTTCTAACCGATGGGCCATAGCATGAGTTGCACAGCTTTCTGCAATTGACTCTCCTAATGAATAAATCACAATAAAATAGATGAAGTTAGTAGTCTTGCTTATTTTACTTAGGAGTAAATCATCATCTAGCATAATGCAGGGGGAAAATAGGATGGGTTCCACACTGATTGTACAATCCTCCTGGCCAAATCTGCCTCTACATTTCACTGTACAATCCTCCTTGCCAAATCTGCCTCTACACTTCACCTGAGGAATCTTTAACACTCACAAAATGATAAATGCAAATCTCCCCTGAGAAAATCTCCTGATACTTAGAGATTGAAGCTGAGCTGAGGCTTTAACATGAACCTAAATCTGTAAGCTGTCAGGATGAACAAGAGAAGATAAAGTGAAAGGAGTCATGACCCAGGATGCACATTTTGCTGGTGGGGAAAAGGGAAGGTGCATAACTTACACGAGCAAGAAAACAGGATCATTTGAAATCAGTGCTGAGTTCAAACAGAACCTATTTTGGCTTTTGCAACAGTCTTACCCTGCAGTGTGGAAGTCACAAATTGATAGACTAGACATGAACGCTCTTGTAGGACAGATAAAGCCTGTATAAGTCATGATTTGATTTTTTTTTAAATCCCCAGCTCTTTATTTCTTTTAAAAAAAAGACTGCAGCTGCAAATGAAAATTGTAAAAAAAAAAATCGGCTGGACTACTTTGATTGACAGGCCACCTGCTGCAGGTTTAGAAAAAGGAACATCTGAGCAGAGTTCTTTGTTGACATTTCCCCAAGGGCAGTCAGAATGTCACTATGAATTCTTAGCAGGGCTCGCAAGGCACCCTAAGGCCATCTCATTTTATCTGTGCAAAACACTCTCAAACTTTTATTTTAGATTCAATAGTTGAAAAATCGAATGGACAACTTAGCTTGCAGATGATTGGGTGGTTTACAAATTTTGTTACTTCTTAAAAAATGGTGTGCACGCTGTCGATTTCATTGCCTGATTGACTTCCACATTATTGGAGACTGGCATTATAATAATTGTTTGGTAACCCATCATCACATCAGATTTTACATAAGCAGAAGGAGACTGCACTGGATTTCAAATTCGTTCCATAGATTTATTTATGAAGACTTAGAATCCTGCTTCAGGGTAACAGCTATGCTTGTGGAGGTGTAAATATATTATTTATGTCCCCATCTCATTCATTTGTCTAATGATTTTCTTTTCTCCTTCTAATTTTTTACTGTGGGTCCTGACATATTGAACTCCTCAGCCCCACCTCCCAATTTAGTTATCACTTGGGGAATCCTCAGTCACTGATTTCGGTACTAACTCACCAACAGCCTCCTGTTACATAAAATTCAGAGATTGGGCAGAGCTTGTCCACTTTTTTGCTTTAAATAGAGTCTTGTGAGATTCATGAGTATAGTCCAAAATTGACTTACTCATATCCACTCCATGTGGGTAAGTAATTATCTGCACTCTCTTGCAACATCTGATCATTTCTTGGGATATCGTTGCAAGAGTTCATTTTGATTATAATGCTACATCCAAATATAATCTTTAATAGCCACGTTTTGCAGGCATTCCTTGTTGCTGTAGTAGAAACAACCCATTTATTAGTTCATAACAAATGTGAAGAGAGAAGTAGGTAAGTGTAAGCAGCCTTACTCTTTCTTCACATTTTAATGTTTACTTGATTCTTACATTTTGTGTTTGTATTTTCATGGGCAATTTCTGAATGGTATTGAACTAGTGAGGGAGAGTATGAATAACATACAGGATGAGATAAATTATTTCTCAAGATCTGGGAAACTGTGGCTGCATTATTCATATGCAGCCAAGACAGGGAAGCAATTAATAACACAAACTGAATTTTGAGCTAAGATTCTATGTCTGAGATCAACATTTTATAGCAGCATTTTCCTGAGGTACAAGTGCTCATCAAACTCTTAAACAGTGAAGAGAAAAGCCACAAGGATGATATCCAGTGAGCAAATTTAAGGGAAAACTTTGGAAAGCATGGATATTTCCATCTTAAAAGGATGACCGTAGAGGCACCTTAAAAGGAACCCAAGATATGAAATGGAATAAACTGAAAGAGCAGGGAACATTGATTCAAACTAGTAAAAGGTAAATATAGAATAATGGTATAATGTAGCAATTTTCACATGAAGACTAATTAATACCTGGAAAGGGCTTATAGGTAAAGCATGAACGCAAAATCTCTTGGTTCACTTGAGACAGTTAGATAAAAAATTGGGAGGATTGTAAATTTCTGTGGAAGACTCAGCTTAATGATATTTGTGATATACATATCCAAAGTTCATCACTGTGCATCACGCTCCTTGAAATCTGGAATGAAATGTGAGCTCTCCTTGCCAAATTGCAGGAAGCTGTTTCTTAACATGTGAAGCTCTGTTAACAGGCTGAAGATGGATTGGATCTAAAGCCAAGCCCTAGCTGTGGAATCTCCTTGTTCCCACTGGCACTGATACATACTCAGCAGCAATGAGCAGTGCCAGACCTCTTTCCAACTCAAGTTGTCGCAGCCACAGGTAGTGACATAAATCCAGCAAATGCCAACAGTTTTTTGTAAGCTCAACTATCTGATTGTTTTAAGGTCGGAAAACAAAACTCTAAATCTGATTGTCACTTCTTGGAAAATATATCTGGGACAGTGATAACCAAAATATACATAATTATTGGTGATGATGGTGGATCTCAAGAATGCATAATTGAAAATTGGTAAGGAAATTCAAGAAATTCAGACGTGTGGTACACATTTCCTACATATGTTCACCAGGTGATAAAATATCACTCGAGGCAAGACACCATCATGCAGAGTGAGAGAATGAGGGTGGGGTCCACATCACAGAATAAGCTCTCAATCTTGATTATATTATTGTAGGAAGCGCAGAGTTAAAATTAGCATTGCCTCATGGAAGAAAGAGTAAAATTAGAAGTATTATATCCAGGGCTTCTCCCATGCACCTCATTGGAGGTGATTTCAAACTGGCATTAGCTGATGACAAATCAGATATTGCAACAGAAACTCTTACTATTGTTTTCATACTGTGCCTTCATATCTTCAATCAATCATGATTATTCATGACTGCCCAAGATAATTTTGCTAGTAAGGAAGAATTTTAACAACGGCAGCCATTTAGGAAAGAAGATTGCTCAAAAGTAAAATGAAGAACAAATTCCAACCAATTCCATTCAAAGAAGCAGTGTATCATGCAATGTAATATGTCAAAACTTCTGACGTTTTATCACCCCTTAAAAAGACATTCAGCAAAACAACAATTTGCGTTTATATTGCACCTTTACTGTAGAAAACATCCCAATGGAGAGAATCCATTATCATTACATTAGGTATTTTTTAACACATATAGTTTCTGTAGTCAGAACTGACAGTTCATGCTGCTGAACGCAGTTCACACTTCATCAGGCACTGCAACCATGACTGCAAAAACTTTTTCAGGGCTATTTTCATATATTCCCGCTTCTTTGTTCGTAAAAGTTTTGTGTTAAAACGGAAAATTTGCAGTAGTGGGTGCAATCAGCTACGCAACTTCATTTGGTTGCCAATCACAACATCGCTTTCAGCCACCCTAAGCCCAGTAAAATAATACTAACAACTAACAGTGTTGCGATTGGTCCTTTGAATGGTTTTGTAAAACTAACAATAAAACATAACCAATAACTAACTAAGACATTTAACCATCAGAGAAAAACTGCATATGACACATGCAAAATATTGCAAAATATAACTGAGAGACTGCTACTTGTGGAGCGGACAGAATTACAAACGCAATAGACTTCTTGTTTCATCCAAATGCTTCTTATTCAGTTATTTGCATGCAGAAGACAGACCCATTAAGAAGCAGCTAAAGCTCACGCTATGGCAGATACATTGGTGAAGCCTGCAGAAATACTAAATGGATCCAATAAAGCATTTGTGTTGCCAATTGACCTGGGGACCTTCAGGTCTATTGCAAACATACACAAAGGCATCCAGCACACTCAGAAAATGCCATGGTAAAGCACAAACCCATTTGCTGTTAGGTGTTGTCATTACACATTTGTCATGAAAAAGGAAAACATTTATACTGAGCCAAAGTGAAAATGGAAAAAAAATGTGCTGCTTGTGGTGAACTTAGTTACAGTTAGAATTCTGCCTTTAATACTTTGGCAGAATTATAGCATCAGAAATGAACTGATCTCCCATTATCTGTTTTTATTGTCTTTGTGACAGTCAAAAAGACAAGGATCTAAATCTCTTACTGTAAGTGTTTTTGAGACATTCTTAAGCAATAACAGATTTGAATGTTTTGAATTTTAGGGAATTGGCAGAAATCTAATATGGGATTGACATTTTTAAAAATTCAGTTCAATATGCAATTTAAACAGGAGAATTTGGGGGAAATGCTGATGAACCAATTGTTCACAGTATATTGCATAAATGAAGCAGTCAAAAATTGCAGTCAATATTTCTATTCAACTCTGCACCAATAGATTTTCTTGGATCACATAAACAACTCATTGATCTTAATTTTTCAGGTGGAAGTATGTAAGAATTATAAATGAAATTTCATAGCCAAGAGCAAAATAATGAATTTGTATAACTTGTGCAAAAATATTGTTGATGATTAGATTAATGAGAAAATGTCATTATGACATCACTCTTTTTCACTTGAGTCTTGCTGATAAAAGGCACATTTTGTTGAAGCTTTTTTATTTGTACTCATCAGGACATTTGCAAGAACACCAATATAAGAGGGAAAACTCACATCCATACTGTATTAAAGGATACTGCTGAATGACTAGCAAGTGAACTCTAATTGGTTAAAAACATGGACTGGTGAATGCATCAATTAATGAAGATTGACAGTTAACTGTCCAGCTTTATTTAAATTTTAAACCAGGCATTTTAACTCTGATTAATCTTTCATTCCCTTGGAAATCAAAAATCTATCTACCTATGCTTTTAAAATATTTACCTCCTACACCATGAGCTTTTGTTTTCCACAATAACCCTTGATGTGGTACCTTATCAAATGCCTCCTGGAAATCTAAATACAATGCATCCATCAGTTCCCCATTATCTACAGCTTTGGAGGGCCACACTTACATGTGCAGGAAAATATACATATTAATACACATGGCCCTATTCTTTGCAAACAAAAAGAACATGTACACATACCATGCCTGTTTCAACTCAATAAAATTAGTGACGGTCATCCGAAATGTGAAGTCATGCACTTTGGCAGGAAGAACAGAGGAGGTGAATATTATTAAGACTGGAGAAAAGGGCAGCACAGAGGGATTTGGGGATCTTTGCGTACGAATCACAAAAAATTAGCATACAAGTTCATCAGGTAATAGGGATAGTAAATGGAATGTTGACCTTAATTTCAAAGAGAATGGAGCTTTAGACCATAACCGGAATAGTATAAATGGTTTGGTCGCCTTATCTAAAGAAAAATATACTGGCATTGGAGGCAGTCCTGGGAAGTTTCACTAGGTTGACCCAAGTGACGAAGGACTTTTCTTATGCAGACATGTTGAGTAAGTTGAGCCTGTACCCATTGCAGTTCAGAAGAATGAGAGGCAACCTTTTTGAATTATACAAGATTATTAAGGGGCTTGTTAGGATTGCTGTGAAGAGGTTACTTACCATTTTAGAAAGGTAAAGGACCAGGAGACATAATCTCAGAGTAATAGGTAACCCATTTAAAACAGAGATGAGGAAGAATTTCTTCTCAAGGGGCATTTAATCGGTGGAATTCTTTATCACAGAGAGCTGTCAATGCTAGGTCATTAAGAAAATGGGGGGTTCTGTTATAACACGTGTTCCAGCAAAGCAAATTGGCTATAATGCGATTGATGATTAGGGGAATGCTATTTCTAAAACGTGAACTTGTGTTCGCTATAACATGATTCCATTGAGTAGGCATCTTGCTGTAAGGAGCCCTTTGCTAATAATACCTACAGTATACTTGTACAATGCTGTGATTCTGAGAGTCCCAGAGAAATTCTTCCTGTCAGCCTTCATTAAAACTAAAAATCAAGAGGCCAGCAGGTCTGTTATCAGAAAAAGTAGGGTGTAGGAGAGAGGGAAAAACAGTATATCTAAATTACCTTGAAAGGAAACGCTGTGAGGCACAGGACCTGGGTACAACAGTAGGCTCCAGCAGCCTATTTAAATAATTAGCCAGATCATGGTTGACTTATGTTTTAACTTGATTTTCCCACCTTTGCTCCATATCCCTTAATACCCTTCTGGTCTGGTGATAAGATTACTGAAGGAGTCTGAGTTGCTGTGGCAACATACACATATGTGTATGTTGAGGTCTGGAACAATGGATAGTGATGGTAGAGTAGTGTTCTTGCACACAGCTGACCAGAAATTTCTCCCAATCTTACAGTCTGCTACTGGCAGTGTTGGAAGAATTTGCCGATTGATACTCAATCTTTGTAGTCACGTTGTGATCACACCTTCCCTGGCCATTGAGTTCTGAGGCAGGACTTGAACCTAGGTCGTCTTGCTTTCAAAGACTTACATGTTTCACAATCTCAGGATGTTACAAAGAGCATGACAGCCACTGAAGTATTTTTGAAGTGCAGTCATTGTAGAAAAGACAGCAGCTAACTTCCACACAACACTGTCCCACAAGCGACAATGTGATAATGACCAGACAATCTGTCATTGTGTCGCTGACTAAGGGATAAGTATTGACCGGGACACCTGGGTAACTGTCCTGCACTTTTTGGAAATAGTGAGGGCAGTTGTGTCAATCCGAGAAGAAGCTGCAAAGCTGCAGTCACAGTCAGACCAACCTGTCTGAACAGCTGCTGACAGTAGTGCTGTCCTTTGTGTTACATTTTCTTGAAGGTCTGCCCCAAAGCCCACTTTTCCCATAGCCCCGTTATATATCGTGTGATTTTCCGTAACACGATATTGCACTCAAACGCAACTATTGCATTGTAGCACAGACCCCTTTATTCAAGGCTGAGAGAGACAGATTTTTAATCAGTAAGGTTTACATGGGAAAGGTAGGAAAGTAGGACTAAGGATTAGAAGATTGGCCATTATCTTATTGAATAGTTGTTCAGACTTGATGGACTATATGGCCTACTTCAGATCCAATGTCTTAATAGTCATATTTGTTGGTTCATTTCTCGGGGCTATGTCTTGAAATGCCCGGTTTAAAATTTAAACAAAGCTGGCAGTCAACTCTCAACTGTCATTTAGTGATACATTCTCCATGGCATTGCTTTTACCAGTCAGATTTTACTTGTCATTCAATCAGCACTCTCCTTTCGTACACTATAAATGTTGATTTCCACTTAAATTTTTATTCTTGTGAGTTATGTGAATTCACCTTTGTTGAACAATACTCAAATTCTGTACTATCAATTGACTACTGCTTTTCACATTGAGAAAATTTTCAACTGTGCAATTCAGAAGCAAAACTGTAAACATTTTCTGTTTAGGTATTTTTACAAATCGAATATAGAAAGCATTCTGAGGAATCCCTCCTCCATGGTGTGATAACAAAGCATAGAAAACAATAATTGTCAGTTTATCCATCAGGCAGACTCACTCAGCGCTGAGCAGACTGCAGCCTCCTTACGAGGATTAATGTTTCAGTGTCGCTGATCTGGAAAGATGTGTAAACAATCGCAAAGAAATTCACAAATACTATTGCAAACAAAACGGAAAGTTGCAACTTTGATTCCATGTTTTATCTATGTTAGCAGGTTTGAGCCAGGTGGAAGTTGTGTAGCTAATTTCCTTCATCTGCCATGGTGGTTGTGAGGAAGGATATCGACCACTCGGTGACAAAAGTGGACAGGATTAGATATAGTTGCATTGCCCTCCATGGTTCAACAGCTGACCAGTATTCAGGATATTGGTTCCCATAAGACTCTGAGAGGTGTAGCTTGCAACTGCAAAGCTCACTGAACTGGATCCTATGTTTTATGATCTTAAAAGCTAATAATTCTAGGAACCAAGGAGGAGAAGAAAAAGATTAAAACAAAAATGCTTTAAAAGTAATTCACATCCATGGGTATTGTTGGTACAAATCGAGTATATTCGTCAAGTACAAATTTAGACTTTTAAATAAATTGCATACAATAGCTAGGTGACTGGACAATCAAGGTCAGCGGATTCACTATTTGTCCGTCAGCACACTTCTTGTGGGTGTCACTATTTCAACAAGAAATCGGCTCTATCAAATTTAATACCAAAAATATCTATATTAACATTTGAATTTGACTTAGCTAAGAATGTGAACTAAGGCGAATAAACTACATAGTGATGAGGTGTGATCTCTACTATCGCATGTGGCATTAACAGGAACTGAGAAATAGCTGTTTAGCAACATAACAGAAATGTAGATAGAATGTCGCAATGTCCTATCATCAATTCTCTGGGTTTCAATTTGTTGCCGTTGTCACTTCTTTTCACTCAATAAATATCATTTGTTAGTCTTGTGGTATGTAATTCTCAGAAGCCATCTACAAGAATGACACTAAACTCTTGATTGTCTCATTTAGAGAATGGCGTGTGAAGTGAAGGGATGTCAAATGAATCCGATGAGCACCAGGCATAGAAATAATTCAACTAACATGCACATAATGAAGCTCACCCAACTTTTCATCTATCAATTAAAGCAGAGCATTACATGTGATCTTTCTACCCATTTTTCGTTTACTCGTTGTGCCATGATGATCCTTTACCCTCCAGAGTAATTTGACAAAACCAACACATATTGCTGTCAATTAATAATAATTATTTGGATTATATGCATATCTTTGTAAGTACATGTTAAACATATTTTCAGATATGTCGCTGTGGATAACAGAAGTATCTGTTATTATGGTCGCTTTCCTGCAAATGATTAACAAGTGACATCACCAGAAACATCACCAAAAAAGTACTTTATTTTTGTAATTGCGAAATGCCTTTGTCCTTCAGTTACTGCAATTTTGTTTTGTTGAGTACAGAAGGTAAACAAGAGAAATTGCAGAATTTAATTTGCTTTAAGACATTTTTTTAAATTATAGCATCAATGACTTTACAGAATGTCTTTAAAAATGAAGGTCTCTCAAGTAACCTGGTTCTCCACATGCTTATCCTCTCAGGAGTAATTTCCAAGTGTGTCTTTTGCTGGGCTGTGGAGTTACTAGTGGAGCATGTCTTTATTTATGCATTAACCTTATGACACAAAGCTGCACAGCAACTAGGAGCAGTGAGGGCGTGACAAACAAAATGATCAGCTTTGGATAGTTAACTCATTCAAAACCAATTTATATTTTCATTTTGTGCAGGATTGCATATCTGTAAACAGTTGAGGTATAACATGAAACATAGATCAATAAGGCACATTGAAAAATGACATATATTCTGATGAAAAACATTAATATATAATGATTAGTTTAGCAACTACATGTGTTTATTTTGCCACAGAATAAAGGCACCACTCAACGGTAAAACAATCATTTTTGTCATTACCACAAGTAGGTAGTAAGGCTTTAATTAATACCTTTGGCTGAGGATACAGAATCACAGAAATGTTAAAGTGGACAAAGAAGCCAATGGCCCATTATGTCTGTGCTGCCTCTTCAAATGAACAAGTCACTTCTTGCCATTCTTCTGCCTTCTCCCTACTAACTTGCATATTTTTCCTTTAAAGATAAAAGTCAGATATGCTTTTGAATGCTGTGGTTGTACCTGCCTCCATCATGCTCTCAGGCAGTGCATTCCAGGCCTCAACCACTCACTGTATCAAGCTTTTCCTCATGTTGCTTTTGCTTCTTTTATCAATCACTATAGATCTATGGCCTCTTATTTATGATCCTTTCTCCTTTTGGGAGAACAATTTCTCCCAAATACCCTGAAATACCTCTATCAAATCTACGTTCTGCACTCTTTCCTCCAAGGAAAATACCCTTTACCCTATCCAATTTACCACCATAATTAGAGTTACTCATTAATGCAACATCCTCCTGAATATTTTCTGCTTCAACCTAAAGTCTTCATATCCTTCCTAAACTAGAGGGCCCAAAACTAAATGCAATACTCCAGCTGAGGTCTAAGTAGTATCTTATACAACTTCAACATGTCTTCCTTGCTGTTGTCAGGATGTTGTATGGTTTATTAAACACTCTCTCAACCTGTCCTCCTTTATTCAAAGCTCTATACATATATATACCCCAGGTCCTTCTACTCCTGCACCTGCTTTTGCTATGTACTCTTTATTTTATATGTTCTCTCCATGCTCTTCTTACCAAAATTAATCAGGTCATATTTTTCCACATTATTACATAGTAGTATTGACTTCATTATTCCATTGTGTTTCTTGCCTCATAAAAATTATTCAACAATTCTCTCGCACTTGATATCAATGTTGTTCTCTATTTTCACCTCCTTGTTCTTTCACTCTGCTATGACCATCTTTGAATCATCAATGGAGGGGAAACAAGACCAACTCTGATAAAGTGTCTTTGGTCATTTGTAAGGCATATAAAGTATTAAATAGTGACTTCGGTCTTCTCTGATCGCCCAGAAGCTCAACTGGAAATTTGGGATGGAGGGTTCAGAGGGAAAGTGACTCGCATCAGACATTGGTATGATAAGCCTAATCCAAAAGTTATTTCTGGGTTCAAATTCATGATAAGGGAAAGCTTTTAGCTTTAAAATGCACCTTGCATTGTGTGCTTGCCCAATTTAGACCCATAAGCTTTTGAGGACTAAAAAATTTAAAGTGTAGTCATAACTTTAAAGAACTGTCATTACCAACTGCTCAAAAATTCAAAAAAGGGGTTTCGAAAAAGAATGGAGACCAAAAGAGTGCAAAACATTACGCTCTCTAATGGACAGTGCACAAATTGCTAAATGAGACGACATTGATATCAAGTGCGAGAGAATTGTTAAATTATTTTTATGAAGTGACAATATGCTTCAGTATGGGACACTGCAAGACTTTGAAGTAATATAGATTTTCACTAAAATAGCAAAGTTGCTGCATATGTGTAAAGTATGTTGCAATGTTTCAAATTCATTATTGTTGGTTGGTATGACTAAATGTTTAGAGTTTCATCACAGATCCATAGAGGAAAGGGGAAAGCATAAATAATGTTGTTAATGCAAGTGTGGGAGAAAGGAGACTTACATGACAGTGACACAACTGTACCCTACAGTTGATGTTAGGTTTTGCTCTGTATCCCCTGCATGTTGCTGCTTGTCCTTTCTTCAATCCCCTTATTTTTATGTCAACCAATTTGCTCATAAAGAAGCTTTTGGTTTAAATGGTATTTTGCAGTACTATCATGGGTAATGAGTCTCTAACTACAAGACTTTACCAAATCAATCATCCTTCCAGCCTGACCTGCTAAATATTTTCAGCAATTTGTGTTTATTTCAATTTTCCAATATTTGCAGTATTTTGCTTTTCATAGTTGAATTTCAAAGATGCTTCACAGGAGTGACAGCAAACAAAATTTGACAAAAAAATCACAAAAGGCAATATCAGAGTGGATATCCAAAACCTTGATCAAAGGGGTAGGTTCACGGAACTTCTTAGTTTCTATACTTTTCTTCCCTCCTTTAAGAGTCAGATGCATTTCAAGATGGAATTCCAGATTTCAAAGCTTCAGCAGGTGAAGGCATAACCTTCAATGGGAGAAAAATATAAATCAAGGATGCCAAGAGTGCACTTAGAGAATTGGAAGTGTTTTTGTTATTTTTGGATATTAAGCAGAATAAAGCAGGCTGAAGATGCTTTAGCATAAACAAGGGAAAAGTTTATAAAGCAATCATTAACCCCAGGTCATTCTGCAGATATAAATAACTGAGTATGAGAAAAGTTGATGAACAAAATATGACAACAGCAAAGAGATTGAGAGGTATAATTCACTAATGGCCTTTAGGGAAGGAAATCTGCCATCTTTACCTGGCCTGCATGTGATTCCAGACCCAAGGCAATGTGGTTGATTCTCAACTATTTATGGATGGGCAATATGTACTGGCTTGGCCAGCAATGTCCACATTCCGGGAATAAACTTTTTTAAAATTGTGCTGGGAGTTTGCAGGATGTAATAATCAAAAAATACACATGAAAATGGCTTGGACAAGAAATAGTACTCATATAGGGAGACCTCAATGGTTTGGCCATTTTTAAGTACGTAAACAGATGGAATAATGTTTATGTCCCTCACACTGAGTTGTGTGGAACATGAAGCTGAGGAAGATGAAAGTAATGAAGATAGCAATGTCAAACTGTTGTCTCTGGTATATCTATGATTACCACATACAGCTAATATACATAAAATAGTGTTTTTTTGCAATTAAGACAGACTGTTGAACGGAAAACAAAGTCAAGAATTGTCTTCAGGCATAGACTTAAAAGTAACACTATTTATATGCCAATGAAAAGCTTTTGGCCTTCCTTTTCTGTTGGTTGACTGCCCCTGTGTCTCTCATTGTCTTCCTCACCTTTTCTCTGAACTTATATATTCAGCCTATTTTTCAATTGTATTTTATACCAGACATCTGTCATAAGTACACTTTTCTCTTCTTTGTCTTAATTTCTATCTTTTTTGTCATTCACAGAGCTCTACATTGGTTTATCCTGCTTTTCCTTGCTGACAGATTGTACCTCGACTGGGATACCTCCACTTTGAAAATGGACTATTTTTTCCCTTCCAATTAATTTAACCAAGATCCATTTTAATGTTATTGAAGTTGGCTTTCCTCCTGTTAGTTATTATTACTCTGGATTGTTCTTTGCCATTTCCTACAAACCCTTTAAAACTTATGATACAATGACCACTGTCCCCTAAATGTTCTCCCAATGCCACTGGATACAATTGTCTTATCTCATTCTCAATAACCAGGTCAGGCAGTGTCTGTTTTCTGATAGGATTGGAAATATTGTGCTTTTGAAATGTTTTTTGAACACAGTTGAGATCTCTTGCCCCTCTCTACCTTTATGTGAGTACTACTTCAGTCTATATTCAAATAATTGAAGTCCTTCATTATTTTGGAACTCCTGTGTAATTTCTATGCAAATCCAATTACTCTACGTCTTTCCCATTAGTTGGTGGTCTCATGATTGCAATTACAATTACACTGTTTAATAGATCCTTTTTGTTCCTCAGCTTTAGCCAAATAGATTCTGTCTTCGACCTCTCATGGATATCCTCTTCCACCCGCACTGCAATGTTCTCCTTAATTAGTATTACGCACTCTCCCACAATTTCTTGTATTTCTTTTTTGCCTGAACACCTTGCATTAAGGAATAATTAACGTTCACTCATGCCTTTCATTGAACCAGGTCTTTGATAAAGACATAACATCATATTTCCACTTAAAATCAGTGCATTGCAGGTGATATGTAGCACCATTCATGCACTTCCATGCACAGTGACTTTGATTTAGACTCTGTTACTTTCTGCATTAGTCTGAACTCACTTATTGTATTATTATTCCTTATTGTAGTATTATTTATCTCCCGCAGCATTCTGTGCATCTTGATATCCCTCTCTGACACTTTTTCTTGGTTTCCACAGTCCTATCATGTTAGTTTAACAGTCTTTAATAGCACTAGCAAAACACCCTGCAATGAATTCAATCCCAGCTGTATTTTGTTTTAATAGCCATGATAAAGTCTGGGTACCTTAGGCAAAATGCTGCCACTGATCCATCTTGCAGTGCAAATCTAGTAACTTTCTAGCAGTTTAGAGTGAAGGTTGAACCACAAATAAGTCTCAGCAGAAGAGGCACATATCTGCAGCAATAAATGCCTTTTCATAACAGTAACTATGCACAGGTTATGGTAACACCAAAGTATAATAACTACTGCTAACAAGAGGTAAATTTGGCCCGTGTCTCCATGAGGATACTGAACCAGACTCTAACCGCTGACTGCCTAAATTGCCTGAGACTGCCCAATGCTGTTTTATATATCAGAGTCAGTGGAGCTTCAGTTTATTTCACATTAACCCCTTCATAACCACTATTTTAATACTTCATATTTAGCTGCAGCTCATTTAACCTGTATGGGACCCCTCTGGAACCGATCCTAATGCCTCAACATTCAGAAGCCCTTTCTCCTGTCCCCTATGTCAAGCCACACATTCACCTGCATTATTTCCATTTCTACACTCACATGTGCATGGTACTGGGAGTAATCCAAAAACTACTACCTTTGAGATCTGTTTCTCCACTTCTGACCAGCTCCCAAAATTCTGACTTCACATCCACAATCACTTTTTCTGCCTGTATTGTTCAAACCAAAGAGGATTACAACTGGTGGTTCCCCCTCAGTGTGTTCTTTGGCCACTCAGTCGTATTGTTGGCCCTGGCACCAGGAAGACAACTCACCTTCCCAGACTAATGTCGGTGGCCACAAAAATGCCTAACTATTGTATCCCCCATCACTATTGTGCTTCCAGTATTTGTGTATCCCTCTCAATAGCTGAGCTACCTGTGATGTTGCCTAAACTCAGTTTCTTCTGGAGAGCAAAGTGGCTGGAGAATTACTCATTAAAAAATTGCACTCAATCTGAAATTAAGTAAGTGTTGGAGTTCAGGGGTACTGACACCCATGGTACAAAGGCAGGTGTAATACTGCAAAAAAAAATGCAAATACCAAGTCGATTCTGTACTTTTTACCTTTCCCCTTGCCTGAAAATGAAACTACCACTCCAAAAATAACTTTAATCACTTTTTAACCATCTACAGTAAATAAAGTAACAGCCATTATAGGTTTCAAAGATTTTTGTATCTTTATGTTCTGAGAGCTAAGTGAAAATCACTTGCAGCTTCTGCTAGATCTTAAAAGGTAAAATCCCTACACTGTGTACAGGAAACACAAAAGAGTAAACAATCCCATGTGACAACATTATTGCCGGGTTTTATCAAACTCATATCTTTCACTGCTGAGCAATTGTACAGCAAAGATACATCAGTTATTCCAGGTGTTCCCAGCAGTGATGCAAACATTCTCAACAAACTGAAGGCCAACAAAAGATTTTATAAATAAATGCACATACACATATTTTCTTACATGTTAGGTTTGAGCTTCAGCACTTCAGATAATATTCAGACAGTCAAAGCTTATCTTTCACCTCAGAAAGCCTAATCAACTGAGGAAACATAACATTTGGGTGAGCATTTAACTTTGACCATCCTACATAAAATGCAACCAAACTAAATCCCAAGGTGCACATCAAATTCTCATTTCTACTATGTTTTCTGTTTAACAGTATTTGTAAAATATGTGCTTATTTCATGCTGGATCCACAAACGTTGAACGGCCCACACAGTATTTCATAAGCAAATGTGAATTAGAACCATTTTCATGGTCTACCACATCATTTGAAAAGATAATCCTCATTTCAGAATGCCCACATTGTCTGCAGCTCAGTAATTGAGCAATAAAAATATTGTTTTTGAATGAAATCTTAAGCAGACGTCAATTGCCCAGTGTAACCTGATTACTCTGAGTATAAGGCAGCCTTTGCAGAATGGCTGATAACTTGATCAAAAAGGAAACTGAAGTGAGGGAACAAAAGAGGGGACAAAAAAATCTTCAGGTTTGAGGTCCACAGGAACCATGGTACAAATTAATTGTTTCTATACTGTTCAGGCCTTCATCAATCAGATGTAAATTACACCATGCATGGTTGGCTTCCCTCTCCAGTCCAGTATTCCCTATAGAGAACCAATGGCTGCCAACTGCTCCAGTGGCCCAGCAAAACAGCAGCAAGCCTGCTGACATCCTGGGGCTCTGACCACAAAACATGAAAGGACAGAGTGCACTTACAAGCAGAGCAGCAGGCGTTCTGGAAACAATAAGAGCTTATGAGGCAGTGCCCAGGGGAGCACCTAATGAAGGACATCAGGAACAACATAAATAAAATAACAAATCGGAAGGACTAGTAATTGAGCACCCTCAAACAAAGAACTTCACAGACTCCTGCGATAGCAAGGTAATTAGAAAAGTGTCATCTGTGTCAGTTCCATTTTGCCTTGCAAAGCAGATTGAGATACTATATAAAGTGTTATCATTCTATTTAGTTTTAAAAACAGTATTTATTAATTACACCAGGTTACTTTGCATGTCGGTTACTCCAAAGCACCAAGTAATCATGTATGTGCATATGCATCTTAACACAATAATGAATAGTGAAATGCTGCTGTTAACACACTCACATTGTGATTTTTTAAATAAATCTGAAAAGAACATATCCACAACTTTCGCTGAAAATCTCAAGCAAACACTAGGTTATTCATCTTAAAACTACTTACTGCCTTGTTTGGCCTAAAATCATATCGAATGTGATTAAAATGCGTATCATGATTACAGTTATCCAACAAAGGAAATTTCAACTGTTAGGGGTAATGTTAATGGGCAGACTCATGCAGGAGGTAGAAACAGCACAGCTCATGTTTGTGATTTCCCCGACAGCTAAAACCTCCACATTGTTGTCAAGGGTTAAACGTTGGACTAGTCATTTACTCTCAGGGCTACACATCCAATGCCTTACAGCTAGGATGATACAGGCTGACCTCAGGAAAATTAAAGAATATTATATTCTAAAGGATAGGGGATAAATAAACAAATATGGACCTGCCCTGAAAATATTTTAAACTGAAATGATATTTTACCCTGTTTTTAGACATAAGAAAATAATGCATGGATATCTCAAGTTTCAATTGCCACATTTATTGTTTAGACCTCGAAGAAGTGTACAACAGCGGTTAAGCTTTTCCAGTTTATCTCTCTCCTATTGTTGAATTCAGTTTCTGAACTGTCACGTTGCCATCTTGAACTTTCAGCTTAAGGTTATCAAGCAAAAGGAACAGAAGGCCTCCAGTGCAGTAGTCCTTAAACTTCAGTGGTTAGCCAGATTTGAATATCAAACAAAGAGCTTCCCACTTCCCACTTCTCCTCTCCTCCTCTACAACAAGCAGAAGATGGCTAATGAAGTTAAACGGGATTATAAGTTAATGAATCAGCCTGTGCCAAGAGAAATCGCTAAATCTTTCAGGGATGGTCAAAGCTTAACAGACCTACACTTAAATATTGCATAGTAGGAACATCAATTTTACATCTTTACAAGGGTTATATTTTGTGAACAAATAGCAGCTTGACAGATGCAGCAGTGGGGCACTGAGCTCTGAATCCTATCTGAGTCTGAAGCCTAATATTCATGTTTGTACTCCCCCTAGAAACTTGAATCCATCTTGATTGACATTCGCTGTGACTGTGATTCTGGTGCAATATCTCTCCTGTCTGTAGTTTACAAGCCAACAATGACATGATCCCTCCTGCTATGTTTCTCACACTCTCTTTAGTCCATTGTTCCAGTCAGGTGTTATTTTGCTTGGTTACACTTGTGCCCAGAGCATCTCTATTGATGTTTTCTGCATTTTGCTCTTCCCCACCAGTACCATCATTCAAGGAGATTCCCCAGATTCCTCATTTAGCCAGCTCCTCCTTCTCACTTAAATGCTATAGTTATCATCCACAAAGTTGGGTCAATTTTCATTTGTATGCAAGTATCTGAATCACCCTGTGACACATCTCAACCACAAACAAGACTTGAACACAGGCATTCTAGCCCAGAAGCAGGCACATTACCATGATGTCAGATAAGCCTTAATTTTCATTTGTGTATCAATGACGTTCTGTCCCTCTCTTTCTGTCACATTTCTTAATCCTTCCACTGTCCTTGCATTATTAATAAACAGCAATTTTCTCTAGAAAAACACTGGGAAGACCAAACTGAACATCTTTAGATGCACAAATATTACAACCTTACCACTGATTCTCTTCCCTGCCCTGGATACAATTTCAGGTTGAACCAGAATTTTGTCCAATTTCGTTCTGAGATTCCTCATCAATACAAAATCTGCCTCCCACAATCTCCTACCGCAACATTTCAAGCTTTTTGTCATCAAAATCCACATTTATGATGTTGTCATCTCTGGACTCAATTACCTTTTTATTTGCTCTGCCTTTAGTTCCATATTTCACCCTACATAAACTGTAGGCCACAAAATATTGTGGCACTCCCAAAGGATCAGTGTGAGGACAATTATTTATATATTCATATACAGAAATTACTTTGATATTTGAACATCAAGCAAAATTTCAAAGTTTGTTGATGATGCAAAGCTTGGAGTTGCAAACTGAGGATGATACAAATTGATTGGAACAGGAAATCGGCCCACTTGCAGGTGGGCAGACAATGGTCAAACAGAATATGATACAAAGGTCTGTGAGGTAATGCAATTTTCAGAAGGGATAGGGAGAGGAATATACACTTATTGGCATTGTTCAGCAGGATGTATATGATAAAGGGATCTTGGGTGATCAGCAATTTTGAAAGGGATTTTAAATGGGCATTTGAACGAACTAAACCTTCAAGACTTTAGGAGTAGAGCAGACCAATTGGGCTCAAAAACAAAGTTGCTGGAAAAGCTCAGCGGGTCTGGAAGCATCTGTGAAGGGAAAAACAGAGTTAATGTTTCGGGTCCGGTGACCCTTCCTCAGAACTTCAGCTTCTGAGGAAGGGTCACCAGACCTGAAACTTTAACTCTGTTTTTTCCTTCACAGATGCTGCCAGACCCACTGAGCTTTTCCAGCAACTTTGTTTTTATTCCTGATTTACAGCATCAGCAGTTCTTTCGGTTTTTATTTAGACCAATTGGGCTGAATGGGTTGCTGTGCCAAGAACCAGCACAGACTCTTGCAGCAGAATAGCCTCCTATCATGTTATTAAGGAGTCAATGACTCTACTTTCCCCTTCATTGCATCAAATTTAAAATTATTTTAATTACATTTAAGCTTCCCTGATTTTCTCTAGCTATATAATGCCAACCCAAACCTTCTGTTCATTTGATTCTAGACTTTTCTGAATTATGCACTTTCCCTCATTGATGGCTGCACCTCCAGTCTTCATGTTCTGAAATTAACTTTTTAAATGCAATTTTGCTCTCCAATTCATTTAACTCCTTTGGGTACTTTGAAACTACCACAGACTAAATCTTATAGCCAATGATTTACTTTTTCTTCTTTTGCAAGGTGTTTGTTTTTCCTTGCATCTCAATAAAGTATCTTAAAACATTTAAAAGCAATGGGAGCAAAGACAAGCAAAATGAGCATCTCTCATTTGGTTTTGTTCTCCCATTAGCTAACCAAAGTTTCACTCGTAATAACATTAAGGAGTTTCCTGTTGCTTCACAATTCTCTCCCTATGTTTGGAAATAACAGTATGCTTAGGAAGATTTGGAGAACAGGGGTACAGACAATATCTGGAATGCTGAAAAATAAAAGGAAGAAATATAAACTAGCCCTTATCTAGTAGGGCAGGAATATCAAAGACACTAAGGAGGTAAAGGCATTCTGTAATTGATCACAATGGAGCAGAGTACTTCTAAATGGAGTCATGAATGGTGATGGTCTGCTAAATGGCTTACTGAGGAAAATGCTTCAGAAATATCCCTATTCTTCATGATGAAGCAGTCTGTCACATCAGCGCAATAGACAACACAAGCATTTGTATGCATCTTCAGTCATAAATGCCAAATGGATGATTCATCTTGGTCTCTGCAGGATCTAAGTGTTCAGCCAATACACTTTGCTCAACAAGTACATCAAGAAATAGGTGAAGGTATTGAATGATGCAAAGACTGTGGGTTTGATAACATTCCTGCTGCAGAATTAGCCACGCTCTTACCCAAGCTGCTTCAGTATACTTACAACTCTGCCATTTACCCACTATTGTGGAAAATCGCCCAGGTATGTTTTGTTCACAAAAAGCAAGATGAATCCAACCCAGACAATTTCCACCACATCAGTCTATTCTCAATCGTCAATAAAGAGTTTGAAGGGGTTTTTGATAGTGCTATAAAGCAACAAATATTCAACAGTAACCTATTCACTGACACCCAGTTTGTTTTCTGCCAGATCCAGTCAACTCTTGACTTCATTACAAACATGGACAGAAGATTTTAATTAAAGACGGGAAGCAAGAGTGTCTAGCCTTGACATTGAGGCTGCATTTCACCAAATGTGCCTTCAAGAACCACTAGCAAAACTAGACCCAATGAGAATAAGAGCAAAAACCTTCTTCTAGCCTTTACCTCACACAAAGGAAGATTGTTGTGTTTGTTGGAGGTGACACCGTTAGTGACACTTCAGATACTGAAGCAGTCCCTGTCTATCAATATGCAACAAGACCTGGACAACATTGCAGCTTGTGCTGATGAGTGATAAGTAACATGTACACTATACAACGACAATGACTGTCTCCAAAAAGAGAGAAACTGTTCACCCCTTGATATTCAAAGGCATTACCATCACTGAACTCCCCTAGTATCAACATCCTAAGGATTACCATTAATCAAAAACTGAATTGAACCAGCTGTATAAATATGTGGCTACCAGAGCAGGTCAGAGTCAAGGAAACCTGCAGTCAGTAAATCATCCCCTGACTCCGCAAACCTTATCCACCATCAACAAAGGCGCAGTGCAGCAACTCAGCAAGGCTTCCTCAGCAGCACTTTTGAAAACCATGACCTCTACCATCTAGGAGGTGAATGATAGCAAATTCATGGGAACGTTATCACCTGTAAATTCCCTTCCAAGTCACCATTATCCACTTGAAACTATACTACTCATTCACTATGACTAAATCAAAATCCTGAACCACTTTCCCTAACAGTATTGTGGCTTCTCCTACATTACATGGATTTCAGCGGTTCAAGAAGGCAACTCACCACCACCTTCTCAACGGCAATCAAGGATAGGCAACAGTCAACAATGAATAAATTTTTTAGAAAGGCTCAAGACAGTTCAGTTTATCAAGTTAGGCAGTTGAAATTTAATGCAAATTAAGTGAGGAAAATGAAAGAATGAGAGTGCCCACTCAATGAAAATATTCGGAATGCTGTAAATATGAGAGAGTTAAGGCTCAAATACAGTCCAAGTTTGCATAGATAAAGCTTCTGCAGTGTCAAAGCAGTATCTTTATTTTAGAAATATGGGCACAGAGTATCAGAATTAAGTAATAAATGTATTTTGACTGGTTCGGCCATACTTCTGGCTGCCACATTATTGAAAAGATTCAGACAGCACATCGGATAGATACAGCTATAATTATGAGGAAGGTCTTGGGATGCAGGAATTTTTTTTTTAACCAAAGAACAGAACAGAATGAAAATTTAATTGAGCTTTATAAAATATGAACAGGTCTGATATAGTGAGTGGAAAAAAAAATGATTTCCTCCAGTTTGGGTTTGTGACAAGGAGTTGCTAATTTAAAATCGTCAATATGAGAGCGAGAAGATCAAATGATGCAGATAGTTTATTTGAAACATGGGGTGCTTTACCACAGGGAACAGTTCAGGCCAGGATAATTGCAATTATTGCAGTAAATTTCATTGAAATATTTAAAGCAGAGAGGGAGATACAGGTACAGAGAAAGAGCAAGGCAGTAAGACTATTTTTTGCAATAGGAACTAACACAGATTGATAGCTGAATGGATTCCTGTAAACCTCTCTGGTGCTGTGATTCATTCGATAACACCTGTCAAATATGATATGGCCTGTTGCTCTCCACATCATGATAGCATCTCTTCACACTTCAATAATTGAATTTGCTGGTAAATCTGTTATTTTTCTTTCTATAGCATTGTTAAGTATTTAAAAATGCAGTTTTAGTTTCAATTTTGCTTTTCCATTTGTTACATAGTACTGACATGAAATATGTATTCAGCTGTTAGAAACGTATTATTTAGTATGTTCTACTTATAACATATCCAACAAATACACCCTGTTTGTATTCGTGTTATGTTATACAAAACAATGAGATATGTAGATATTGCTCCATGTGAGACATACTCTATTTTGTATTTGTCGTTTTATTGAAAATCTAGCCTCCTGATCCAGATTAGACTTCGTAGCTGAATCAATGTTATTGAGTGTAATTGGCCACAAGTCAGAAAAAGAAACTAAACCTAAGAGGAAGGGGTGGGGGAGGTGGTAGTGGTGTGTGTGAGATGTTGCAAAAGAAAGAATATATATTTATAAAAGGTGACTTAAATTTACATGAAAGAAATTATAATGCAAAGTGTGAAAATTATTTGTGTTCTTGCAATCTGGGTACTGGCCATGGTCAGTCCTGCAGGTCAGGTGAAACCAGTCCAGGGATTGCAAGTAGATCAGTTGGGGTGCTACAGAGACATCAGTCTGTGGGTGGGCTAGTCTTTCCTGAAATGAGACAAAGGGAGGAATTGGGTACAATGACTTTGGATGGAAGAACAGTTAATTGTAATGTAGGTGCAGGAGAGGTGGTGAGGAGTTTCCAGTGAATGAGTAGGATTTACAGAGGGAAGAAAGGATGATTTGGAAGGATGAAGTGGGTGAGAGCCATTGTGAGGACATGATCCATGCAATATAAAGTGCACACCATGAGCCGTGGTGAAATGCCTCTGCAGTGGCAGAGATAGAGTCAGTGCTTAAGTATGAGGTGCCAGAGAGATATTGGGTGCACTTACCCTTTTGCAAAGCTTTCCAGATATTTTCTAATCAACCTGTTCAAAGATATATTATGTCACTCCCCTGGAACAGGTGGGACTTAAACTTAGACCTCCTGACTCAGAGGTAGGAGCACGATGACTGTGCCACAAGAGTCCCTTTGCAGAGCTTTCTATGGATGTTTCTTTTCACCTGGGACACAGCACTGACCAGGCTTCAATGTGTGTCCAGATAGTACGTGTCTGGTGCATGGTCTCCTGAGGGAGTCAGTTGTGATCTTCCTCTCCACCACCCACTCACCAATACCTAGGTTCCTCTCTATGAAATGATGAAAGAGCTTTCCTTTCCACTTCGCCATGTGAAAGTTGAGCACCATAGTGTGAACATCACATTGTGCGCAGTAGCTCTTGGCTTTCAATGTCTGAAATGGTGTGCAGTTGAGCTTTAAATGTAGCACCACAGGTATGAAAGCCAGAAGGTCCTGGCAGTGTCAATGCTTCTGCTTCTCCAGCTGCACAATTTCCCATGAACAGCAAGAACTCAGTTGTATAATGAAAGTGGTAAAGAGCATCAGATTGCATGAGAGATGTCTTTCTGAGCCATGGCAAATTGGGGGCATGAATCTCACTCCACAAAACACTCTAACATGGAAAATCTGCCCCTGGAAGTGTTCAAGCTTTTTGGCCTTGAGCTGTATGGGCCATGGCTATCGTACAAAGTTGATTTTAGCTGTCAAATATTCAACCTATTATTAGCTTTCACTAGTGGGTTATCAATTGTGGCAGCTGTTGTATGAGCGACTCAAAATATGCGAGTTGAACTGATCAGAAAGGGGTGGGCTTCCAGGTTTGGGAAGCTTTTGCAAGTGTAATATATGGTTTTCAGTGAAATTTGACCAAAAAATGTATCCAAAATTTATAAGAAGTCTCTGCAAACTCCAAAAATGTCATGGTACACACACCGAAAACTTTTCATCTGAATGGGTTTTAATGCTTTTGAAACTGTAACATACATATGGAACAAGCTATTTTATTCTTTTTGTGCTTTCTGAAAATATCAATGATTTAATTTTATATACAGCAGCTGTTATAGAACAACAACCCCAAACCATTCAGAGTGATATAATCAAAAGGAGGCATGAGGAATGGTGACCAAATGCTTGGTCAAAGAGAGGGTCTGATGGGAGATCATACAGGAGTACTTGTTTCTTGAGTTCTGGAGAAAATAAGGCATTAACTATAAAACAATGGAATAAAACAAATTACTTTCTGGAACCTTGCATATTTGATTATTCTGATATGCTTCTGAAGAACCTATCTGCCATTATCGATGTCATCTTTGATGAGATCACTTACTTACTTTGAGGTATGTGAAATACGTCCCAGTGGCTCTGACCTCCATAATTATGGAGTGCTTCGAGAGGTTGGTCATAGCTCACATCAACTCCAGCCTACCAAACTGCCTTGATCCTTTGCAATTCTCCTACCAGAGCAGCAAGTCCACAGCAGATGCAATCTCCCTGGCCTGTACTCATCCCCTGGAACATTTGGATGGCAAGGGTACCTACGTCAGGCTCCTACCTATTGACTACAGTTCTGCCTTCAACACCATAATTCCAGACAAACTCACCTCTAAACTCCGAGACTTAGATCTTGGCTTCCCGCTCTATAGCTGAATCCTCGTCCTCCTGACCCATACACCATAATCAATAAGAACAGGCAACAACACCTCCTCTACCATAATCGTCAACACTGGTGCCCTGCAAGGCTGCATACTCAGCTCCCTACTATACTCCTTGTACACTCACAACTGCGGGGCCAAATTCTGCCCCAACTCCATTTACAAGTTTGCTGAAATCCACTGTTGTACATTGGATCTCAAACTACGACGAGACAACATACAGAAAAGAGATTGAGTGTTTAGTGACATGCTATGAAGGCAACAATCTCTCCATCAATGTCAAAGAAACAAAGGAGCTGGTCTGTGAGTTCAGGAATCGGAGTGGAGGGCACACCTCTATCTACATCAATGATGCTGAGGTGGAAATGATTGAGAGCGTCAAGTTCCTGGGAGTGATGATCACCGACAATCTGTCCTGGTCCACCCACGTTGACATGATGGTCAAGAAAGCACAAGAATGTCTCTCCTTCCTCAGGATGCTAAGAAAATTTGGCATGTTCACAAAGACTCTTACCAATTTTTATAGATGCACCATAGAAAGCATCCTATCTGGATGCATCATAGCGTGGTATGGCAACTGCCATTCCCAAGACAGCAAGAAACTATATAGAGTCATGGACACGGCCCTGTCCATAATGCAAACCAGCCTTCCATCCATTGACTCCATCTATACTTCCTGCTGCCTAGGGAAAGCAACCAACATAATCAAAAACCCTTCCCACCCTGGTTATACTCTTTTCCACCCTCTTCCGTCAGGCAGAAGATATGTAAGTTTGAATACATGTACAAATAGATTCAAGATTGGCTTCTTCTCTGCTATTATCAGACTTTTAAATAGACCTCTCAAACATCAATTCTGATCTCTCTCTCTGCACCTTCTCTGTGGCTTTAACACTGTATTCTGCACTCTGTTCTGCTACTTGATGCATTTTGTATGGTACAGTCTGCCTGTGTAGTGCACAAAGCAACACTTTTCACTGTATCTCGGTACATGTGACAATAAATCAATCTATCAGTCAAAATCTATTTGCTGTCATTAAGGTGTCAACCTTGGCTTAGACATAGCAATCTCACAAAAAGGTTGTGCATTTGAGTTCTACTCCAGGTACTTCAGCACATAATCTAGGCTGATACATCAACATCAGTACTTCGCATTTCAGATAAGATGCCTGTTTGTATTCACAGATGGGCCCACAAGAGCTTATGGTCTCATTCAAAGAAAAACAAACACTGCGTCCTAGTCAATATTTATCCTTCAAACATGATCATTACACTAAATCAGATCATTTGTACCATTGCTATTTGTTGAAACTTATTTTGGAAACATTTGCTGCAACATTTCCTTATAAGAGTAACTATACTTCATGAGCTTGAAAGTACTTCAGGACATCTTGAGGTCATGAAAGATGTTGCATCAATGCAAGTTATTATTGAAAATAATGGAAATCAGAGGTGAAATACTAGTACAGGCACATATCAGAAGTGTTGGTTTGAGGTTTGCATATACTGTTAGATTTGCAAGAGACTTTGTAAGCATAAACCTCACTTCTGACCATACAATACTGTTATTTAGCAGGAAGACAGCACATAACATTTTTAGAAAGACAAGTTTCCCAGTCACAGTGCCTCAAAAGAGCTGCACATTCCAGAGGATACAAGAAGTTTTAAATACAGCAGTCACAGTACCAGTCTTCAAAACGATGAAACTTTGTCCTTTTATAAGACCACTTGATTGAGTTGGCAGAATGGAAAAGTCAACTATAGCTTCTACTCTTCAAGTCATGTGCGTAACTCACTGCATTTCAGTATTTTCTGAGTTTGTACTTTCCCAGAAAGCATAGTCCCAGCTATCAAAAGAAAATCTATTCTCATTTCCTGTTTAACAGGGAAACTCATTGTGTTTATTTGACAGGTGCTCTGATGAATTCTGAAACCTACCTTCCCATTACAAAAATACGGTGAAAGAAGAAGTGATAAGCTATAAAGCATTTATTTATCTGTTGCTAAGCCTTTCAGACTGCTTGTGCTATAAACTATATTTGCTGGAATAAGAAACAAGAAATTCTTCTATAATATATCCTTAAAATTGTACTGCCTACAAAAAAGATTTTTGGGTGATTTTAAGTATCACCTAATGGTACATGTTTAGAATCTTCCCTCCTGCTCTATTTGTACAGGATTTAACATCTGATTCCCAATGTACTTGACAGAGGTCTGATCTGTGGATCTTGCCCTCAGCCCCGCAGCTAAAGCTATATGGTCTCTACCACCACAGCAGGGTACTGAGTCTCAACAAAGCACTATAAGAATTATAGTTCACAGGATGTAGGGAGTCTGTGTAACACAGAGGACTAATCAATCTTCCAGCGCACTCAGACAAATCACAGTAGGTGCAATTGCTGCTATTTCATGGAGTGACAGATAGAACCGTGTGGGAAGCAAATACGCTTACATTCGAGAATATGCAGGCAAAATTCTGATAAATATAAACTTTCATTCAATTAATGGTTAGATAACAATGGAATACGTATTGGCAAATTCATAAATAATAAAGATTTGTTTCCACTGCTGCTGTACATCGCTGGCAGTGTTAATATATTTCATGTTCCAGTTTTTTTTTCAAAACAAATCTGCTAACAGCTTCAGTGCCAAAAATAATAAATTATTAACATACTAGGATATCATTGGACATCAATAGACAATTGAAACCTGTGGCTTTACATAAAACAGCTGCCCAAATCTGTGATTTGCCAGAACGTACCAAAGAGTACAGTGAGAACTACAAGCACTTCTCTTTGGAAAGGACTGTGCTTGCAGAACATTCAAATTCAATCACTGCAAAGAAATCACTTTCGGTTGTATGTGTGGATGTCATTTTTTTAATCTAATTTTCAGCACATGCTTTGTGCAGAAACTAAATGTTATATGTCATTCTGGCATTTTTTCCCCTTATAGCTAATGTTTTTAACATTTTACTTCTCTGGGTCAGTATCTCGTTCGCAATGTATTGTTTTCTTTATATATGGATACAAGTTCAGGTCATGGGAAGAAAGATGTAAATCGTTTCTCTTTTGAAATTTAGAATGATTTTACTGAAATAAAGCTGTCACAGCAACATTGCTTTGCTAGATCAACAATTGTCTTTGGGTCTTTTCTGGCCACATGAGAGAAGCTAATTTGTTTCCTTGTCACAATTCTGTTTGCATGTATCTCTAGGTAGCACAAAGAACGTGTGCTACAGTGCACACCATAAAGAGCATCAGCCAGTTCAAAGAATTAGTTGTGATTCTGCAGTGTAATGTCATTGCTAAATAGAGGCCAAGATCTCACCAAACAGTGAGCAATTAGCAAAGCAATGGCAATGAATTGTTTTTGCATATATGATACCGGTTTAAGTGGGCCACTAGCAAAGCAGATCACCTGATGGCTTTCTTTGTTGCTTATTATGCATAGCCTGCAGAGATTAAAAGGAGCTGGAAATGACATGGTGGCTCAGTGGTTAGCACCACTGCCTCACAGCGCCAAGGACCTGGGTTCAATTCCACCCTTGGGTGACTGTCTGTGTGGAGTTTGCACGTTCTCTCTGTGTCATTATGGGTTTCCTCTGGGTGCTCTGGTTTCCTCCCACAGTCCAAAGATGTGCATACCAGGTGGATTGGCCATGCTAAATTGCCCATAGTGTTCAGGGATGTGTGGGTTATAGGGGGATGGGTCTGGTTGGGATGCTCTATAGGTCATTGTGGACTTGTTGGGCCGAAGGGCCTGTTTCCACACTGTAGGGACTCTATGAACTTCTATTAAAAAAAAACAAGATTTCAGAGTCTTCCAAACTAAAATATCAAAACATTCAAATTAATATTTCACAAAGCAGAAAAGCTACCACAGTTTCACTGAACTAAAAGGTAATTTCTAGAAAGTACTAATTCTAGCTTATAAAAAGGACAAGAATGAAAGAACATAGGTTTAAAGCAATGTGCAAAAGAAGAAAAGGTAATGCGAGAAAACATTTATTGCACACCGTGAGTTATTCGGGGTTGAACTACACTGTGTGGACCTGTGGTGGAGACAGGTTCAATTGAGACAACAAGGTGCAGGGCTGGATGAACACAGCAGGCCAAGCAGCATCATAGGAGCAGAGAGGCTGACGTTTCGGGCCTAGACCCTTCATCAGAAAATTCAACAGAGCATTGGATGATTGTGTGGATAAAAATACTGTGCAAGGATATGGGGGAAAAGCAGGAGATTGCCGCTTGGTAATTACGCTCATTTGAGGAGCTGGAGCAGGTACGATAGGCTGAATGGCCTACTTCTGTGCCGTAACCATTCTGAGATTTTGTGATAATACAAAATCATCATTAACAAAAGTCTTGAAACAGACCTTGCACATCAATATAGAACAAGCACAAACAGAAAAAAAAATCAAAGTCTTCATGCCTCAAAAATGTTAGATCAAGAAGCTGAACAGAGCTGACACTTCGACTGGTATGGCTCTTCTCCATAAGTCAGTTCAGAACTCATTCTGGACTTGAAATGTTAACTCTGTTTCTCTCTCCACAGATGCTGCCAAATGTGCTGAGTTTTTCCAGCATTCAGTGATTCAGATTTCCAGCATCTGCAGTATTTTGCCTTATATTAGCTAAGTTAAATTGTTTGAAACCACTGATTAACGAGCTACCAATCAAAAACAGGCTGAAAAGTACCAATGGTTATTTCTGAGAAAATTCTTTTTAAAAATCATTTCATCAGTTCATTGCTTGATTCTTTGCCATGATACTCTCCTAAAAAAAACTCTCATAATAAACACAAAATAAATCTATTCTGGTAAAACAAATACACTAATGATACTTGAATACCTGTCCACATCAGCTTTCAAATGCCTGCAATAAGTTGTCCTTCCAAGACATTCCAACCGGCTGGTGTTTTTCTCCATTATGTTTTCTATTGGACATTACTTATGATCATTTTGAAAATCCTACATCATACAGGCACAGTTTCTCTGTTCCTCTGTGTCATCTATTGTGTAATCTATGTATGTACGCAACGTTGTGTCTCTAGCAAAATACAATTTCTTAGTTCAGAGCTTGTCATTTGTTCCAGCAGTCGAGAGGTCATTTCTTTATTGTCCTGACTGTTCTGTCCCATCTCAGTTGTTCCTGCACTGAATCTTCCCATGGACTTATTATATAATCTTATAATGTGGCTTACACAAAGATGTAATAGCCCTACACCCTCACTTAGGCCATTCAATGTCCAACAACTTCTTCAATATCACTCTTGGATCCCCTCGATTCTCACAGGACCTCAGAACTAAATATTACATGACATTAAAAATATGTTTGCATGCTAAAAACTTTCCAGCGCCATCCCTCCTCTCAATGTCACTAACTGTTGTTAGCTCAGGTTTCTGGCTGTCTATACTGCTTCCAAATTCCAGCCTGTTTCCAGGCCCCATTATCTCTGTCTGCTTGGTTCTATGCATCAAGCACAGCCCCAAACTGCACCCCCCGCCCCTGCTCTCACCAACCCACTCCCAATTCCAACATTCCATTTCTTTCTAGGCAAGCATTCCCAGCCCACACATGCTAGCTGCTATTTTACAATGCTAATAACAGCAAGGTTGCAACGGTAAAGTAGCATGTGAGAGGGCCAGCCAATTATTGTAGCAATGGAGAGAAGAGGAAAGAGACAGAGATTAAGCAGAATGACAACAAGTACAGCACAGATACAGTTCCAAAACAAGATCTTCCTCTGGGAGGAGATCACAAAGGTATGTTATTCCATGAATCATCCATGATCTGTTATGATCCAGGGCCAAGGCTGGATGCCATCCATCATTGTTTATCATCAAAACTTAGTATCACTGGGAATATCAACTGCAGTGATAGCGGTAGGAAGCAGATTGTCTTCCAGGAGTTCTGACTGAGCGAAAGGCTTCACCTGCAAGTAAAGGGCTGAAGGACAGGATAAATGCCAATCACTCATTCTCTCCCTCTTGAAACAACAATATTAGGTATTTTCACTTTCTCTTGATGATCCCAGTGGTTAGCAATAATTGGGGATTAGAGGCAGAGAAATCAGATGGTTTTCTGGGCTGTGGACCTTCACAATTATTTAACTGTGATGGTTTTGGCCAAAGGGAAAGCAGCTGAGTTCCTTTCTGGGGTGGGTTTACTTCTAGTAGTGTTGGCGGTGTGACGATCCAGTGATGAACTTTTCTATTCCACTTCCCTTCACTCTCTGGCTTTTGTTGGGCAGCAGGGAAAACTCTAACCCAATGTGCCATGTATCTGTATAACATATATATTATAATGCTTCCATCAGTATAAAACAGCAAGGGAAATCTGATAGCAATTACAAAAGAAATCCACCAAAGTTGTCTTGTTCTGTCTGAATATATTTGTTTAAACTCTGGGACTACTAAGTCAGTCCCTGTACCGCATCAACTCAGGCACAATGTGCACCAGTGCACAGATGAGCTGACCCTGCCAATAATATAAGGTCAGCTCATTTGAATAAGTTTCTAGCTGGGAGGAGTAACTGAGGTGAATTAAAATACAGCTATGATGGGAACTGAGTTATACATTTGCCTTTCACCTCTGGGAGCCTGGTTCAAATCCAGCCTAGACTGATAGGATGAAAATCTCCTGTGTGTCTGCTGACAGTAAAGCTCCTATGTGAAATACGTTTGGGCAGTCTCAATCCACTTTCTAATCGGCATGGTGCCTACAGCAGAAAACTGTTCCTAATTGGCCCTCTCACTCAGTTAGGCCACAGGGCGGTAGGTGTGGGAAATGGAAAATAAAATGTCACACTGGTATGCTGGATAATGTAGTTGTGATAGAATCTGGGGGTCTTTACTCAGCACTTGACTTGTCCATAATTGACCCACGAATGCATAATACAGACAATAAAGATAATTTTTAAAATAATGAAAAGACGGAAATGGCAAAATCAAAAGAACCTTAGTGCAAGACTACACATAATATGAGTATATACATCAGAAGAGACCAGCTGAAAACTTATTCAGCCATCTTTTCAATTAGATGCATTTCGGTTTCTGCATTACAGAGAATATGTTAAATATGTTTAAAGTTTTGCTACAAATTGGTACAAATCAATCTTCCCTCAATATCTCTCTGCTGATTCTAGTTTCATGGTATTCTTCAAGATTTTAAGCCACACACAGGGGAGCTCAATTCTCCTCCCAAGCCCATATCCCTCTCTGATCTTACAAGTTGACATTATTCAAGCAAAAAAAAAGTTGTTGAAATTGTTCAATTTTCAAAGGGGAATGATGGCAAAATGTACTCTTTAAAACATTTGGCATACAGAAAGACGTCAGTTGTAAAAAAGGAAAACAAAACTATTGTTGAACAGATGAATGCACAGTGGTAATATGAAGTACTAAAAATCACATCACATAGATGGAAACCAGGGAAAAAAGACAAGAAAATGACAGGAAAATGTAGTCAGAATGCAACGTGAGAAAGATAACAAGAAGAAAGAGAGTGAAATTAGCCAGAATAAGCTGGCAAAATACATTGCCTGCTGTGTCACTCAGGCAATCCCTGTACCATGTACTCATTGCAGTTCTCTACAAATGCAACAGCCATCAACCTACATAAGATCACTGGACCAAAGTGAAATGAATTGGAAAAAGATTCTTCAACTTAAGACTCTTACAGAAAGTAAAATACTTATATTGTAGACTTTTATTACATATGACAGTTCTGTTTTTAATGATGAGCACAGCTCAGAGCTCTGGGCCTCATTATGTAATGTAGCTGGTACTGAGAGACGAGTGCTCATTTACAAGCTGATCGCATCAGACTGCAGACTTTATTTGACAAGATTATAGTTTTATTCCGAAACAAAAGCCATACTTTGGTTTGATCAGTTTTACTTTAAAAAGATTAGAGTTGGAATTTTACAGGCATTCCAATGACTTGGTTAATAAAAGCACCATCATCATTGTGACTGAGCTCCACAGATCAGAAAGAATTCAGTCAAAAACCCTGCTCGATGTTGAGTTTGCTGATCTCTGAGGCAGATTCTGAGATGCTATAAGTAGAGGAAAAAATAAAGTCCTGAAATTTTACTTCTGTTTCTCAGCAGTATTTCAGTTTTTAACAAAGATGCTGTCGTTGCACACAATGGTTTCTTTAGAGGAGGGAAAATCCACCAAAGTTTGCTTTCTTTATCAATATCCAACAACACCTGCTGAAGGTGCTCATGTGGGGCTATTGTATCCAGGCTCGTTGTGCTATCACTTTACATGAAATAGCCTGCAAACAATCATTGTCAAGACTCACATGTGAAGACTGGCCACTCAAATGATGTGCAGGCTGTGGAATTAGATTCCACCATTTGTTAGAGCTTCAAAGGAAGAAAAGGAAAATCTTCTACACCATTGTTAGGAACACTAATTAGAAAATATAGTTTGCAAGAAAATAACAAGTAATGCACTACCCTTCAGGGTAATACAACTTTTGAGAAAGATATATATGCTATTGCAGAAGGTGAAATCATTGAAAAGACTGAATTCGCACTAAAGCAGTTGTCACGAAGAGTATTGAAGTACTAAATGCACTCTGTTAACAGTATGTTATTGTGAAGTAACACACAAATCTAAGGGTACAAAGCAACAGACTGCATGCAAGAATCTTTTATCATGCACCATTTGAATGTATATCTGTGAAGGTTGCCATGGTGACAATCATGACATCATTTGGTTTTCTGCTACATTGCTCAACAAAATATAATCCAAAGAAACTACTGACTCTAACTGACAAAGAAAGCAATGTATTAGTTTAACATAAGAAACAGATAACACTACTGTTGTCACAAAGACATCTGCATGGTCCAGAAACAGCCACTGGCTGCTTGATGAAGTCATTAGGGATGCAGTCAGTGCAAGAACCTAAGACATAATGGAGCCAATGGCTATAAGCGATGAGAAAATATTAAGTGATCAGATTAACTGAGTTAACTTTGCACATGACAACATAACAGTTTTGTTACCCCTGTGGGAAGCCAATCCACCTCTGTTTTGTTTTCACTTAAAGTTAGTAATTAAACACTTCCCTCAAAAATATCTTTGAAAGATATGAAGAACATACAATGTAGAAACAAATGAGAAAAATTTCCCAATAAAATTAACTAAAGTCATATTTCTGAGTGAATGAATTGTGGGATATCTAAATTGGCTCACAGGGCATGAAATAGACATTTGCACCAAAGTCTCAGTGGCTATAACAAAACTGTCTCTGTATGTTAATCGCTATGAGAGGGCCATTATTTCCAAAAGGGGCCAAACACTCATATAGGTGTTACCAAAATTCACCGAGGACGCATTGTCCCTCAAACTGAGCATTGCCAGGACCAGAGGATCAGCTACATTAGAAATTGGAAACACTGTATGAGTGTAATGCCTCAATCACATCTTGCTCCCATTGCATCATTACTGGAAACTTTTAAGTCCTTGGTTTTAGGCTCAGTTTTTCAGGGGTTTTTTTCCCAAGATACCTGATGATCTCTTGCTTTATTGCTTTCAGATTTGTAAGGAGAGAAATTTTCACTCCTGTACTCCAGCAGATGGCTAACAGATGATTTGAAATATAACTCTTGCTATTTCACTGCATTCTTTTCCAGTTTTTCTCTTTTAATCTGAAAATATTAGATCCTACTTTTACTGTTCTTTGTGGTGCCAGATCTAGCACATTTAGGAACTGAGCACAGTGTTCAAGTTTCTACCCAATTCCATGCACTATCAATGGAATGTTTCAATGTCAAAGATGTCACCTTTCCAATGAGATGTTAAACTGGGGCTCTGTCTATCTGTGGCACTATATGAATAAGAACAGCAAGTTCAATAAGCCATGAATAATATTGTTTTATCCAGGAACACAAATAAAACCAGATGCATAGATGCATTTAGGGGGATGCTGAATAAGCAAATGAGGGAGAATATTAAAAAAAATGGTTAAAGGCGGAGATTAAAATATTTTTCAAGGCTTCCTCTTGAGTTTTTTGGAAGGCTCAGTTGATTTTTTGCAGGCTGTTGCTCCATTCTCTCCATTAGGCAATGCAATTTTGTAGTAACAATAAATTCTATATTTATGCTGACATATCAGATATTTGGACTCACAGAAACAAAAATGGAGTAATTAATCAATATTTCAATAATTATCAAGTCACCATTAACCAGAAAGTGACAATACACAAGGAAAGCATTAATTTTCTAGACACAACAGTGTTCAAATTCGTACAAGATAACAGGCATAAGTTAATATGTTTCTTTTCAAAATAACCGGCACACACTTCTACATGTAAAAAGCCATTTCCCTAAGCAACCAGTCCTCAGACTGATGAGGTCACAGGTCATGCATTTATTTATTCATGAGATGTGGGTGTGACTGGCTAGGCCAGCATTTATTGCTCATCCTAATTGCCCTGGAACTGAGTGGATTGCTCAGCCATTTTAGAGAGCAGCTAAAAGTCAACTGTATTGCTGTGGTTCTGGAGTCAAATGTAAGCCAGACCAGAAGGCCAACAGATTTCCTCAAGGACATTATTGAATCAGATGAGTCTTTACAACAATCAAAAGTGGTTATATGCTTGTCACTAAGCTTGCTTTTAATTTCAGAATTTTGCTGAATTCAAATTTTACTATGATGGGATTCAAACCCATGTCCACAGAACATTAGATGGGATTCACGATTATTAGTCCATTGAACCTACCACTATATCACCACTTCCCATTACACAGGTATAATGCTGGAAGATTTTAACCAGGCAGTTAATACCTTATTAACCGCATGGCAGATCAAATTCATAGATAGAAATGTAACAATTGACACAGTGTTCAGTCCAGGAGGACCCATTACATTTTTCTCTAGTAACTCCTACTTATCCAGACTTAAATTAGAGATGTTCATTTTCAAGGAATTAATTTTTCAGTGATTTAGAGTTTTCTTGGATCCTAGTTAGCTGGGTGTTCCATTATTGACAGATTTAAAATTGTTCTTTTTTCTTTACAGACTCTCTTCCCCATACCTCCCCAACCTGCTCCTTCCACATTTCCCTTACAGCTCCTTTGTTGAGCAACCTGTCTAAAAGTGCCTTCATCAGGCAGACTTTCCTTGCAGCCCCCCTCAGCTCACAAATCTGTCCTTCAGCCTCTTTTACCCAGCACCTGTCTCTTGCAGCCTCCTTCTCCCGTACATCCCGTTGTATCTCTCTTTCCCCCCTCCGCATGCCCTTGTGGCCTTGTTCTCCCTCTATCCTCCTTGCAATCTCCACACCATGTCCAACATTTTTTGTTGCATCCTTCACGCTGCCACCCTATCTCTCTTATTACCTTCCCAAACGCTCTTGCAACCCTCTTTCCTGAGTAGATGCCCCAACCCTAGACGTGGTAACGAAACCCAGGATGCAACGAAAGGCCCAATTGGCCGAGGTAAAAGTTTGCTCCAGTAGAAGGCTCCTCTTCTTAGCCCCAGTTAAAGTTGCTGGGGGTTCCCCATTCTGACCTTGGCAAAAGGTGGTACTGACTCACCATTTCAGACACAGTTCCTGACACCTTCCTGATCATAAATTCACTTGTGAACCCAAGTACTAATCAGCAGCAAATATGGTACAGAACTAGCCTGTGGCCAAAGGAGCAGCTCTTCACTATTTTTTTTCATTTCAAATTTTCACTGTGAGGTCAGCTGATTCACCTTCCACCTTTGTGCATGTTGAGTACTGGCTAAGGAGTTAGTGAAGAATGTGAGAGGACTTTACTCTGTACAATAAACAGTATCTGTGTTGTGTCTAGTTGCTGGACGTACTTAGTAACACTTAGTAGATTAATTGATCATTCATGGACTGAGTCTGGATCCAGGCAACAGAATTTTTGATGACCTCAAATTGACAAGTGTAGAATGTAGGAGTGCATTGGGATAGTCAAGCGTATAGATACCAAAGGCATGGATGAGACAGTAGATATACTGAGACACGAACAAAGTTGAGTGATATTGAGGAGACGGAAATTGGCCAAATTAGGCACGAGGTGGACATGAAGTTAAAATTTCTTCTCAGGATCAAGTATGACACCAGAGTTACAAACTTTCTGGCTCAGCTTCAGATAGCTGCTTGGCAACGGGATGTGTTAGCTGCCAGCAAACAGAGTTTGCAGCATGGACTGAATAAAGTGGTTTTGGCCTTCCCAATATATATGTGGAGAAAATTTTTGCTCATCCAATACTGAACATCCAAGGAACAGTCTGAAAATTTAGATGGAGTGAAGGGTCAAAAGGGTTGGTGGTGAGGTAGAGCATGATGTCATCGATTTTCTCATTGCACACTGATACTGCATTTTTGAAAGATGTCACCAGGAAGTACTGAGGATGAGACATGTGAAGGAGTTAAGCATAAATCCTGGAGGCACCAGAGATAGCAATATGGGCAGGAGGAGTAGCCACAGCAGATGATTCTCTGATTAGAGAAATAGGTTTAATCTGAATAAAATCAAACAAAAGATGGTAGAACTTTGGCAGAAATAAAGTATAGTGTAACATGGTAACATGCTGAAGTATCTGCAAACTTAGTCTTTCCATTGAGCTCTTTATTGCCCTCAACCCAGCCTACAAAACTATCCATGCATCCAAGGACTGCACAGTTCACCAATTAAACTTTTACTAGTGGGATGTGAGAGTGAGCGTCTGTTATTGTCCAGGTTTAATTATATTGCAACCAAATTCCTAGGTGCTTTCGTGCCTATACGAATCCAACATGAAACTTGCAGACTTCTGGCAGTGAATTAAAGCCACAGTACGACTCACTGCTGCTGATGACCTTCTGATTATTCTTCCTTGGCGACAAGAGAGCAAAAAGAAACTTTCAGACCTTGTCCAGAACAACTTAATTTAATTACAGTAAAATTTTGCTGGACATTTGACTGGCAGCTTCCATCATCAGTCTGAAGTTTAATTTTTGCTTCCCTCACATTATATACTAGCCCACTGTAATCTTAAGGTTTGATCAAGACTGTTTTATCTTTATATTTTGCATGGGACATGCACATTGCCAGCTCGGCCATATTTATTGCTTCTTCTTCATTGTCTTGGAGAAAGCAATGGTGAGCTGCCTTCTTGAACTGCTGAAGTCCTTGGAGTACAAAGACAGTGCTGTTAAGTGGAGAGTTCAGAAATTCTGACCCAGTGACATGAAGGTACTGCAATATTCTGCAATACTACAATAGTTGGTGAGTAGCTTGAATGAGGACAAATTAGCTTTGTTCCTATCACAAAACAGTTATGCTGGTCGAGTGCTCCTGGGAACTTGCAAACAATTTTATCTCAGTTAAATGGGTGCAAATCAGTCATATTTTGGGTACAATTTGCTGATATCACCCCTCAAGACAACTCAGGGTTCATATTTTTTTGTAAATACTTTGTCAATAAGAACTCAAAGATACTGGAACACATCGAGCAATGGTTAAATACTCCTATATTAAAAAAAAAAGTCAGTCATCTGTCTGCAGTGTGATAGGAGCTTTTGCTTTATTTCAAAAATATACTTCATTCATAAAACATATTGACACACATAGTCACTGAAGCAGTTCAGTTCTGTACAGTAGCATATGAACAAACAAACATCGGAGTTTGACTCTATCTAACAAAGAAACCAAAGGCATTTCTTACTTATACGAGACTGTATTTATATATATTTGAGGCATTGAGAGGGTTCAATAACTGAACGGATGTCCATTTAACTTCAGCAGGAAGACCTCAGCAGTGGTCTTTCCCACTGCACCTTGACCGTAGCTGCCCTAAGCTTTAGTTCAAACTGGTCGCAGATGCTCATGAATCTGTGCACTGACAGCAGATCCAAGCAGAAAATGGTGGCATCATCTTAGGCTTTGCAAGCTTCTGCTGCCTGGAATAGTCACCCCCTCTCAGACTTGCATTCTTCCTGATGGACTTCGCAAAAGGATCTATACAATGCACAAATAAGGCAGAAGAGAATGGGCAGCCCTGCTTGACTCTGGATCTGATCGGGAAGCTTTCTGATTCCCACCCATTGATTGAGACTGCACTGCTGATGTTGTTATAGAGCAGTTAGATCCAATTGCAGATTCCGTCCCAAAGCCCATTTTGGAAAGCATGTCCCACATGTAGGTGTGTGATTTCCTGTCAAAGGCCTTCTCCTGGTCCAGGCTGATGAGGAAGGCATCCAGCCCCTGCCCTATCCTGCATGTAGGTGATCATATCCCTGAGGAGCACCAGGTGCACAGCAATCTTCCTGCCCGGTACAGCACAGGTTTGGTCGGGGTGAATCACCAATCCCAGAGCAGACCTGACCCAGTTGGTGATGACCATAGACAGGATTTTGTAAACTGCATTCGGCAGTGAAATTTGACACCAATTTCTTCTTTCCTCCATCTCCCCCTTCCGATTGTAGCTGAGGGTGATGTTACCTTTCCGCATGGATTCGCATATGTTACCTGCCAGAAGCACACTGTCATACACCTCCGGCAGGTCCTGGCCAATCAAATCCTATAGGACAGAATACAACTCGGCTGGGAAGCTGTCACTTCTGGGAGTTTTACTCTTTCCTAAGGAGTCGAGGGCCTTGGTCAGCTCATTAAGAGAAAGCGGCTGGTCCAGAATCTCCCATGTGCAGATGTCTAAGAGCTCCATGATAGACAATGACCGGGAGGCCACGCTCTCTATGGGCTCTGTGTCACAGGGTCCGGCATAAAAAGATTTGCTGATCTTCATGATGTCAGACTGAGACAATGTTACCAGCCATTTTTTCCTTCAGGCTGCTGATCACAGAGCTCTCCTTGTGCACCTTCTGGAAGAACAAATGTGAGCAAGTCTCATCCTGCTCCACGGTGTGGACCCTGGACCGGGGGAAAATTATCTTGGAGACCTCTGAGGCAAAGAGTGGGGCTTGCTGGTTCTTCACTTCCTGGAGATTCTCCGCAACATCAACACCTATTGTCTGCAGCAGGAGTAGGTTCTGAATCCTTTTCTGGAGTTTGGACAGTTTGCCCCATCCCTCTCTCTCGCCTTTTGAACACCTTTGAGGAAAAAGAACCTCTTGGTATGCTCCTTGAATGTTTCCCACTAGCCTGCTGGAGACTGAAAGAGGGGCTTCATAGATCTCCAACCAGTGTAATCCTTTTTGAGCTTCTCAATGTGATAGTGAGCCAGCAGGAGGTGTTGGACAGAGAGGAACACCAGCTTGTCATTGGTGGATCTGACCGAGAATGTGCGGGATACAAACAGGAAATCTATCCTTGAGCGGATAGACTCATCTGGCTGTGACCAAGTGCATCTACGCTGCACTCTGTCTGCAGGAGTGCTGAAGACATTGTGTACCTTGGCGACTTTACCCATTTCCATCAG